>NC_060062.1:45671895-46275827 GCF_020283565.1 Trifolium pratense | reverse complement strand
TAATAGATTCAGCAGCAGGGTTCGAATATCTTAGCATGTTAGATGGATATTCTGGTTATAACCAAATTTTTATCGCTGAGGAAGATGTGGCAAAAACAGCTTTTCGATGCCCAGGGGCTTTGGGTACCTATGAATGGGTCGTAATGCCGTTTGGATTGAAAAATGCTGGAGCCACATACCAAAGAGCAATGAACTCAATTTTCCATGATTTTATAGATACTTTTATGCAAGTATATATTGATGATATTATTGTTAAATCATCATCACAAAATGATCATTTGGTTTGCTTGAAAAAGTCATTCGAAAGAATGAGAAAATATGGATTGAAAATGAATCCATTAAAGTGTGCTTTTTGTGTACATGCAGGAGATTTCCTTGGGTTTGTGGTGCACAAAAAAGGCATTGAGATAAACCAAAACAAGACAAAAGCTATTTTGGAGACTAACCCTCCAACAAACAAGAAGCAACTTCAATCCTTGTTGGGAAAGATCAACTTTCTGAGAAGATTCATTTCGAATCTAAGTGGTAAAGCTCAAGCTTTTTCACCATTGCTTCGACTCAAGAAAGAGGATGTTTTTACTTGGGGGCAGGATCAGCAAGAAGCATTTGATGCAATCAAAAGATACTTGTCTAATCCTCCAACTCTGATGCCACCAATTAGAAATAAGTTTATGAAGTTGTATATTTCAGCATCTGATACCACATTAGGTAGTATGTTAGCCCAAGAGGACGAAAACGGCGAAGAAAAGGCCATCTATTATCTAAGTAGAGTCCTTAATGATGTTGAAACTAGATATAGTAGTATTGAAAAGCTTTGTCTTTGTTTATACTTTTCTTGTATGAAATTGAAGCATTATATAAAGCCTATTGATGTTTATGTTTATTCTCATTATGATGTTGTTAAACATATGTTGCTAAAACCAATTTTACATAGTCGAATTGGGAGATGGGCCTTAGCTCTTTCTGAATATTCACTTTCATACAAACCTTTGAAAGCAATTAAAGGCCAAATAGTGGCTGACTTTATTGTTGATCATTCAGCAATCGAATCACCTCAAAATTACATTGCTCTAGAACCATGGACTTTGTATTTTGATGGGTCTAGACATCAACATGGTACTGGAATAGGTATTTTGATAATTTCCCCACAAAAAATTCCTACTAAGTTCAAATACAAGATTAATGGTATTTGTTCGAACAATGAAGCTGAATATGAGGCTTTGATAGCAGGATTAGAAATATTATTAAGCCTGGGGGCAAAAGACATTAAAATAAAAGGTGATTCAGAACTAGTTTTGAAACAACTGACAAAAGAGTACAAATGTATCAAAGAGCATTTGATTCGTTATTTTGTCATAGCAAATGCGTTACTAAAACGTTTCGATTCGATTGACATAGAACATGTTCCTCGAATAGAAAATCAAGAAGCAAATGACTTAGCCCAGATTGCTTCAGGATACAAAGTGTCCAAAGAAAAGCTAGAACAATTAATAGAAATCAAAGAAAAATTGATTTCTAATGAGCCAATGCAATTGGAATTGTCAATACCAAAACTTGAGGGGGCAGAGATGTCACCAAATGACATGAATAATTCTGATAAAGAAATGAATTATGATGATTTCCAAATTTTGGTCATTGACAATTTAATAGATGGTGATTGGAGAAAACCAATTATAGAGTATTTGGAAAATCCAATCGGGAGTGCTCCTCGAAAAATCAAATATAGGGCATCAAATTATGTGATCATTGGTAATGAATTGTTTAAAAAGACCCTCGAAGGAGTACTGTTGAAATGCCTTAGTGAGAATGAGGCCTACATAGCAATATCTGATGGTCATAGTGGGGCTTGTGGTTCTCACCAATCAGGCCATAAGATGAAATGGCTTTTAGTTCGACAAGGCATGTACTGGCCATCTATGTTAAAAGATTGCATAGATTTTGCTAAAGGTTGTCAAGAATGTCAAAAACATGCAGGAATCCAACATGTACCTGCAAGTGAATTACATTCGATAATAAAACCTTGGCCTTTTAGAGGTTGGGCATTGGATTTAATTGGTGAAATAAAACCAGCATCATCAAAAAATCAAAAATACATAATAGTTGGTGTTGATTATTTTACCAAATGGATCGAAGCTATACCCCTGCCCAATGTTGACCAAGAAGAAGTTATAAGTTTTATCCAAAACCACATTATTTATAGGTTTGGAATTCCTGAAACCATCACAACTGATCAAGGTTCAGTGTTTACTGGTCGAAAGATGCAAGAATTCGCCAGGCAAACAGGGTTTAAACTTTTGACTTCGACACCTTATTACGCACAAGCAAATGGTCAAGTAGAAGCCGCCAATAAAATTATTATTGGATTGATCAGAAAACATATTGCTCAAAAGCCAAGAAATTGGAACAAGACTTTAAATCAAGTCTTATGGGCATGTAGAAATTCCCCTAAAGAATCAACAAACTCTACTCCATTTCGATTAACATATGGTCATGATGCTGTGTTACCAGTAGAAATTTATTTGCAATCTATCAGAATTCAAAGGCAAATGGAGATACCAACTGATCACTATTGGAGTATGATGTTTGATGAATTGGTTGATTTAGACGAAGAAAGGCTAAGAGCACTTGATACTTTAAGTAGACAAAAAGAAAGAGTAGCAAAGGCCTATAATAAGAAGGTTAAATCAAAAACCTTTGAAGTGGGGAATTTAGTTTGGAAAGTTATTTTGCCTATGGACAAAAAAGATAGAGTTTTAGGCAAATGGTCTCCAAATTGGGAAGGACCTTTTAAAATAATACAAGTGTTTTCGAATGGTGCGTATGAAATAGAAGAATTAACTCCAGAAAAGCGAACATTGAATATAAATGGTAAGTATTTGAAAAAATATAAACCAACGCTTTTAGAAGTTAATATTAGCACAGAATAAATATTCGAAACGAAATTGAAATTGCATAAACAAAGTAAAAGTGCCATAAAAGGCAATTGTCAAGGTTACAAACCAAATAAAAATAAAACCAGATAATTGTTCGAGAATTTAAAAACATCAAAAGAAAATCTAAGACAAACACTTGGATTTGAAATCAGCATAATGGTCCTTAATAAGGCCAACTTCGACAGTCTGGATCTTGATTGCATCTTCGAGAGATTTGATCTCTTCTTTGATCACAGTGGCAGAACTGAAGTGAGAAATACCTTCCTTCGCAGCTTCGCGGATGGATTCTTGAGTGGTAGCAGCAACAGCTTCTTCAATCTTTGTACGCTTTGCTTTCTCTTCGAGAATCTTTTTCTCTCGATCAGCAATCTCAGCTCGAAGAGAATCTATTTCTGCCTCCCACTTGGAAATATTGTTGGTACATTCTTGAATCCCAAGGCCTGGTTGCTGAACTTGCGCTTTCATTTGGTCAACTTTCGATTGAGCAGCCATGGCCTTCTCGAATAACGCATCGTAAGCAGCTTGCTGACCAACAAGTTTTTGAGAATTGCGTTTCAAGCTTTGCACTGTGGTAGCAAACTGGTCCAAGATAGATTCGAGCTGAATGACTTTCCCCAAGGTTTCGAGATCAGTTTGAGGATTGTGCAACTTGTTCAAAAAAGACTTATGCTTGAAAGCATTAGCAGGGTGCTCCTCAACTGATGCCAAGATGTCTCCATTGATGAAGTCAGTATATAGCTTCGAAATCAGAGAGTCTTGCCGAACCGAAGAATTGATTTCTGAATCTGAAGCAGTCGAATTGCTGGGTCCACTCGAACTCACAGGATCAGTAGTCGTTTTAGAAATCAGAAGTTTTAGAGCAGCTTCAGGATCATGGATTTGCAAGGAAATGAATTCTTCTTCAGCAAGCCCTAGGCTGGCTGACAGTTTCGATGTCGAGGTTTCAGGCAGCAATTCTGATCCACCAGCTTCTGCTTCCTTCATGGCTTCAGAATCAAAATCTTCTTCCTCTGAGGAAGTTTCATTAGCATCGACCTCGACTGTTGCATTTTCGTTCCATTCTTTGAAAGGGGAGGTCTTGTTATCAGTTTCTGCAGATTTAGGATGCTCTGGTTGATCTTGACTAGGCTCTGGTATGATTTTTTCAGATATAGTGGTCTCACTATCTTTGAGGGTATCACCACTAGACCTGTTCGACATGTTGTCCTAAAAAACAGAATCGAATATGAGGGAATATAACTTTACTTATTATAAATAAGAAAATGCAAGTAAAGTAGTACAAGTACCTCTGGATTGATGTCTTGCTGAGGCATGTTATCCGATTCATTGAGTGTAGTATCAGGCATAGCAACATCTTCTTGAACTTCAGCTTCAGGGGTAGGCTCTTGCTGTTCACTCGAGATCGAAGGAGTTTTAAGGTTGGTTGCAGAGGGATCACTTGAGGACTTGGACTTTTTATTCTTTTTATCCCGGGTTCGATCCTCTGAACTTTTCTTTCCTTCTTTCTTCTTTTCCTCTTTCCTCTTTTCTTTCCTTTCCTTCTTTTCTTTCTTTTCTTTCATCTTCTTTTCCTTCTCTTCAGTAGAAAGATCATCAGAAGTAGTTTCTGGAATATTTGTTTCAATATTCACAGGAGGCTGGCTCCTCTTTCTCTGGAAACTTTGTTCTTCTTCTTCTTCTTCCTGCGAATAGAAGTCGAGACACGAAACATTTGAATTAATGGAATTGGTTTGGGAGGAACTTTGAAAATAAATTAGAAAAACTTATACCTCTTCTTCGTCACTGACGACTATTGTGTTAGGTTTTGGCTTCTTTGATGGGCCAGTCTCAGTAGAAGGGACGTTGGTTGGTCTTTTACGTGCCTAAAAGAAGTAGGTTGGAAAAATAAAGATTTAACTTAGAATTTTCAAAGGAAAATCAAGTTTGATTCAGTATGTACCTTAGAAGGCTCTTCAGACTCAACTGCCTTTGGTGTTGGTTTTTCTTTAACTGTCTTAACAGTTTCTGCAGCTTGTTTCTTGGTAACTAGGAAACATAAGCAAGAGGTTAAATCGAAACAATATGAGAATATTTGGCAAAAGAAAGTGCATATATAAAGACAAGTTACCTGTAGTCTTGACTTGTTGTTCGATTCTCTTTATCTGAGGTCGAGTAAACCCACTCTCCAACCTCGAGATAAGCACTGCATCTCCTAGGTGTTTGCTGTCGAAATATCGCCTCCACCAGTTGGCAAACTCTTGTGTACAGTAGTAAGAAAGGTTGAAGTCAAATGGCTCGAAGCCATAAACATTCTCACGACTAATCTTCATGTACCTTTCATACAAAGTGGAAGTCACAGTAGTCCCAAGCACGATGTTCTTCTTTCTTATATACATGCTCTTTGGTCGAAGCTGCGAAAAGCCAAACTGTCTAGAGACCAAATTCGGTTGATATCCAATTAATGCATACTCAGAAGATAGGGTACCAATTCGAATAGACAGAATGGTAGGATCTAAGTATGCTGTCCAGGTTTCATTTATTTCCTCCTCAGCATTTGGATTCAGCACTGGTATCTCTTTGACGAACCAGGAAGGACCAACAGTTCTCTTCACAAATGGAGCGTGTTCAGGCTTGAATTGGTCGATGGCTAAGAAAATTTTCATGTACTTCATGAAAAGCTGTTGAGAGTTTTGTTCGAGGGGATTAGGTTGAAGCCTTATCAAGCGGGTGCCTTCAATTTTCCTTTTAGCTATCGAAGCATGATGTTCAGTGGGAATGAACAAACCAAGTTCCTTTTCAAAGGTGGCATTTAACCACAATTGTAATAGCCACATTGGCCCAGCAGCTTGGAAACATCCATCTGTGGCGGCTTTCTTCGATTTCGACTTAGCAGGAACTAAACCTTTCAGGTTAATGCAAACTTCCCCAATCGACTCATACAAGGTTGCCAGCAGAAGGCGTCCTAAGGCAAAGTGGCATCCTTCGTGTATTTGCACAGCCATGGGTATAAATTTCCTAGCAATTTGGAGAGATCGAGAGCAGAATACATAGTGGGATAGCCATAAAGTGAGGAAAGCCACATGTTCTTCATCTGAGACTTCTTCATTCTCAGGTCCTGAATGTTTGAGGATATAGGCAGAAAAGGCGTTTTCTTTGTAGTTCAAAGTGATGTTATCACTAACATCATTAGGGCTGTAAGTTTTGCCAGTGGGTCTTAACCCTGTGATAGCAGACACATCGAACAGGGTGGGTGTCATCATACCACTTTTGAAATGAAAGGTGTTGGTAGATTTCTCAAAGAAATGCATCGCAGCAATGAGCATTTCAGGTTGGTATTTGGGCCCTATCCTAGAAAACTGTATTAACTCGAAGATTCCGTAATCTTTCCAGAATTTACCAAAGGATTGTTCTATTCGATCGAGCCAAGTAAGGTAAAGGTTATTTCCGTAATAAGGATGGGATCGAAAGGGTTTATAATTTGTCAACATATATTCAAAATTATAGGGTTTGCTGTCAAAGATTCTGGGTTCGCAAGTTTCGAGACATGGAAATATCTCATCTACTTCCCTAGTCAAATTCATATCATCTGGAATCGGACCACCAAAAGCATAAACATTTTTATTTATAGCAAAGGGAATCATTACCTGACTTTCCCAGATTTCTCGATGTTTTTTGCTACCTTTGGGTTCTGGAACGTACTTCGTTCCATCATCAGCAATGGAGAAATCGCTCCATTTTCCAGCAAAAGGGACTTGAATCTTGTTGGATGAAGACGCCATAGAAGCTCTCGGAAAAAAGAAGAAGATGAAGAATGTAGATCTGAGATCTGGAAAGATATGATTTGGAGAAGATAATCCAAGATACGGTAAGTTCAGATTTGTTTTGAATCTTTGTTGTTTCAAGATTGGGAGAGAGATTTTGAGAAGTTTTTGGAGCGTGAGAAGCTATGGAAGAAGTTGGAAAAGTTTCAATTGAAGTGGCAAAACTCTATTTATAGCCATTCTTGGATTAAGACAAAATTTAATTAAAAAAGGAATAAATGCTGAAAAAGCGCTTTTTGTCTGTTCCGATTCAACTTCTCAGACTGACGCGTGTCCCACTACTCAGAAATGGCACAGAACGTGACAGTTTTGTAAGAAGAGGAACGGTTATCTTTTTAAATGCCATGACATCATTAAATCGAAATAAAAGGGATGGCGTTTGGAAATACAGAGGCACTTTGAAAAATGCCAATCTCTTATTTCATTTGAATCATTCAAATCGAAATAGGCATTTTTGGGGGCAATTTGTTATCCCATATTTTAGCTCAAGGTAAAATATGTTATAATCTCCAGTTCCAAAGACATTTATGGCTATAAAAACCTGTTAAAATGGCTTTAAGTAGCCTTAGTCTTTAATGTCTTCAAAAACAAGAGAGATTCTCTCTCTTATCGTTTAAATGAAGGTTAAGGGTAATGTCTTTAAGAACAAGAGGATTCTAATGAGAAACTTCATAGCTCGAGATTAAAGGATGTTTCGATGGAAGCCAATGAATCGAAGTAGTCAGGGATTATGGACTTAGAGTATTTTTCATCATTCAAGTGTGATTCGACTTCGATGGTTACAACGGTTTAAAGGCCTTGGTTCATTTCAAATGCAAAAGGACGCGTGGCTGAAGTTTAGGAGTTTAACGTTAGGGTAGACGTTACTTAGTTTTCTATAAATAGAAGTATGTATAGTCGAAATAGTGGTCACAATTCATTTACACAAAATCTCAAACACTCAAAGTATCCATGTTAAGGCGAGAAACGAGTTACTCGAGAAAGATGTATGAATCGGTGAACCTTTTCAATTTCTTTGTAACTTTTACATTCTAAATGCAAATTTACTTTTCATAAGTCTTTACTTTCTAAAGCATTTATAAATTCTGCTTTTCATTAGTTCCCTCGTTCGAGTGAACTTGCTTTAATTATATTTAACATATGTTTCAGAAATTAAACATATTGTTCTTTTATAAAATAAGGATGTCTTTAAAGATAAACTTCCAAATTTCCTTTAACGAAATGCATGAACAATTGTCCCGAGATTTACTAGTTGATCTCTCAAGTAATTGATTTAAACTAGCGGTTGTTTACCAAAAATCAGTGTAAACAGTGCCCCCGGGGCACTCTTTAAGCATTCTATTTAAAGAAACTTTTTATTCAAAAAGTTAAACACTAAAATTTCCAATGCGTTGACTTTACGCATTCCGATAAAATTTCTATAAAAAGTTTACTATTTATGGGCTTAAAGAGTGCCCGGGGGCACTATTTAGCATTTGCCTATATATATATATATATATATATATATATATATATATATATATATATATATATATATATATTCCTTACCATATCTAAACCAAACATTATTGTTTGCTAATTGCTTGTTTAGATCTTTGTGACAGAATGCATGCTTGATGTTGAAACCCTCTGATGTGATTTTGACCCTCTATGCACATATCAGCCAATAGCAAGCTAAGTACTTATTATCAAAAAGGTAAAGAAAAAGGTGGTTTGGCACTTAGCAAAATTTATCGTTATCTATATATTATTTTTTAAGCAAAAAAAAGTAGACTAAAACAAGAATTACACAGGAAAAATAATCTTACTCAAAAAATCCACACAAAAGTAGAATTTACCCACAAAAGTATAGGTCAATTCAAGTCGGCACAATACAGACATTCAAAGCAACACAAGTGAAAATCTCTAGTTAGCATTGTTAAGCATTTTTTTAAAAAAAAATATACCATTGTTAAGCATATTCTCTCACGTTCATTTTATTTTTTTTAGAGCTTTTCTGTATTTTCATGTTGGATTAATTGATTAATTAATTATTAGGAATTATTATTTATATAAATTATGATATATTGTTATTAAACCCTTATACTGATGAATTATATATTTGGCTCTTTGTTTCTAAATGAACCATTATGGATTCAGTAATTGAGTTAAGCCCAATGAGAGGTTCATGTCCTCAGGACATAAAGTGAAACCTAACTCTGAAATACTAACGGTGTTTATGGTAGTTCTGCCTCTCATGTATGCTCCTGTCACCAATTGTCTCTGAAATCCAAAAAGGTGTGTCGTTCATGATTCAATCTCTTAAATAATATGTCATAATTTATATCTAATTATTCATGGTTATTTTATTAATTTCCTTCATTTCATTGTTAAGTATGTTCACTATCTTCCTTCTTCCCTCTCAATAAAACAAAAGAAAAAGGAGAAACAAACAAAACCAATTTTCTTCAACTGTGTTTCAGTAATTTCACTATCTTTTGTGAACAAATCAATAGAGAAAAGAGAGAAACAAAGAAATCTGAAATAACGAAGAAAGAAATTTCACATTTTTATCATTCACCTGTGTTGTGTTTTCTCGCTTTGACCACCACTTCACCTATCGTCTTCTAGTCAACCACCGAGTCACCTATCGTCTGGTCGCCGACCACCGTGCCGCCCGTCCTCTCTCGCCGCTGCTTTTCCAGCTGCTACGTCTCCGATCACTATGCTCGAACAACATCTCCGACCACTGTGCCGCATCTTTACTGTCTCTGACCGCTGCTACGTCGCCCACGTTGTTGGTGTCGTGGGAATGGTAGTCGTAGGAAGCATATGGATTGAACAGGCTATTCTTTTATTCACTTTTAAATTTTTTACCATGAGATTGATCTAATTGTCAGGATTTGGAGAAGAAGACAGTTGGAGAAGAAGAGGATCTAAATCCCAAACAACTCAATATCCCTCTCCATCTCCACTAACCACACACCAAAAGAAGCGAAATAAATTGGTCAATTATACTGTTCAAATCACTTTGTCATTCTAATTACAGACTTCGATATTTAATATAAGAGAATTTTTTTTTTTATTTACATATATCATTCAAACTCTACATCATTAGACTAAACCTAATGATTTAGAGAATATTTATTTTTTAAATATATTATCAATATAAACTAGACACTCAAAAATATATTGTAGCAAATCTTCAAAATCACAATTTGCTTTTTATCATTTCATCCCATTGAGAAAATTATAATCTTTCTCAAAAGGAAAAAATCAATAGTAGAAATATTCTGATTTCTAAGAATGAAACAAGTGTGCATTGAGGGACCTAGGCTAGTTAGTAGTTACAACTAGACGCCACTAACCGTCATATCTAGAAAGAAACTGATTTAAAAGCTCAAGAATTATTTGTCAAAAAAAAGCTCAAGAATTATTTCCCTTAACTTTTTCACGCCATTATCGACAAACTTTCGGCAACTTTTTTTTTCCTTCTTCTTTTTAAATGTAACAAATGTTTTTCGGACACTAATTAAAGACTTAAATAATATATTAGTAAAAAAAAACTTAAATAATATTAAAAAAATTATCAAAATGAAAATAAAAGAAGAACAAAAACTAGTCGATCTGCTGTCTAATGACTCCAAAAATACATGGTAATATGGTGATTCAAAATCGGTGTGCGGATATATTAGCGAATATAAGTTGTATGTCCTTTGTGGACTCTATAGTTTATGAGCATCCTCCTCCAGAGCTGATGCAGGTTATTGCTAATGATTGTAGGAGTTTATCTTTCCACCCGTTTAATCACCTTGTAATTTTATTTTAGTTGAGTTTAGGCCCCTTTTATTACCAAAAAAAATATGTGTAGCAAAAGAAGTCCATATTTTTAAAGAGACGACATTAATAGTACTAAATTTGACCAATCAGTCGGTGGACCAGAATTCAGTGCAGTCAAAGGTCCATCAACCATTGGATTTATTTTTTATCCATTATTCACCCTTAAATTGTTTTGTCCCAAAAAATATTTAAAAACACTTGTAGTGAGAGATAGAGAGAGGTGATTGTAGCTAATCTGCATCCACCAATCGGCACATTTGTTGCTTTCTCTTAAGAAAGAAAAGAGAGTTTTCGAATGAGAGAGACAATAATGTTGTATTGCGATGCAAGTCTCAAATATAATAAAATAATTTTATAATTTGTATAATGAACCTTTTAAAAATATAAAAATATTATTTTCAATACAAAATTTATTTATTTTTGTTTTCTTAACTAGTACTTTAAAAACACTACTTAACGTAATTTTTTTTTATTACCGACTTACTCTACAAAACTTTTGCGAACTTTAACTTCTAAAATAGGAGTTTTGCATTATTACCGATAAAATAAAAGTATTATTCAGGCTATTGTAAAATAGTAGATTGATAATTTTATTTTATTTTTAGGAAAGTTAACACTTGTAAATTATAATCACTCTTTCTAGGAAATGGATTGCCTCCCATGAAAAAATCACATGAGGGGATGCAGTGCTATGATCCACCATTCATTTAATATATTTTACTATTATGTTAGTTACTATTCACATTTAAATGAAAAATGATTATTTTACTTAAGAAAAATGTCACCGGAGAGGATCCTCTCCCCTCTTTCTCACATGTATGTATGGTTAACCAATTTTTGATTGGACAAATTCCCAAATATCCCTAGTTTTTTTATTCATGTTCATAATATTATAAGAATTCCTGCCATGAAAATGTAGAATTTTTTAACAAAAGATGAATAAAATATATATTTTTAAGTACCAAAAATTTAAAAATTCATATATGATTCATCCCTTGTTAAAAAAGATTGCAAGATATATTTGTATAATCTACTAATCATAATCGCGAAAAAAAAATTCAAAATTTTAAATGATATATATGAGTTGACTTAAAAGCCGAAACTATAAATTGTTACTCAAAATATTTAAGGGACAAAAACTTGCTGAAATTTCTTATATAGACAAAAAAAAAAACAAAATTTGAGATATTTAACCCTAATATTATTAAGATATTCTTAATAACCCTAATAAAAATTAAGATATTCTTAACTATATGCTTTCTCAAAAAAATATAATCTTATTTTAAATAAAAAGGATAAAATTGGATTTTAGTTAAAATAATAAGGATAAAAATAAATAATAAATAATAAATTATAAGTTCAAAAATTATTTGAAATAACGTTTAAAAAATAAACTATAAGTTTGTAAAATAAATTATAAACTCTTTATAAAAAAATACAATTATAAAACATATCTTTTAATTTGGAAATTAACTTATTGGTCTTTCCAAATACACTCTTGTGTAATTAAAGTCATTTTATAATATTGAGAATAGATATTGCTTTTTCTTGTAAAAAAAAAAAAAAAAAGAGAATAGATATTGAGAATAGATATTTCTTTTTCATGTTAATGTGCTCTGTTTCACTATAAACAACAAAATAAAGTCCATCTTTTGTCTTGGATGGACCATACTGTGGCCAATCAAACAATTACTGTACCCATTATGCCAATATATCTGTGTATGTATGTAGGTTGTTCCTACACAAACTTGTTCTTCTCCATATCAAATTTGTGGCTCCTAAATCACCAAGATCAATTAATAATGTACTAGTAATCTAGCAGTGTTTGACAGTTGTTCAGTGTCCAGTATGGGAGCCTATAAAATTTATTTATTTATTTATTTATAAATGTCTCATTTTATTGATCAATTGATCTATCAATAATGGAAAAAACTATTGTCAAAAAATGGAAAAAACTATGTGATTGTATAGTGCCACATATTTTACACCCACAAATTATATAGTTAACAAATTTTAATTTGGTCACACAAAAAAAGTCAAAGTTTAAGGGGCTCATTACTTTTTCTCTACATTTTAGGCTCAAACAATAAAGTTCTCAAATACTCCCTCCGTCCCAAATTATAAGGAAAAATAAAAAAAAAATCATATTTATTAAGAAAAAGTAAAACATGATAATTTGAAATATGTTTTGTGGGTTTTTCTTGAAATAAGTTGCATAGAAAGATGTAAAACCAATTTTTATTGGTTGTTGTTTATTGAGAAAAGGGGAGAGAGACAATTTGCATTTAATTTTATGAGGATAAGGGAAAAACATTCTTGAAAATGATTTTTTCCCTTATAATTTGGGACAAAAAAATGGATTTTTTTCCCTTATAATTTGGGACGGATGGAGTATATATATTTGAGCTTTCAAAGGAGTTTTTTTTTTGACAAATGAGAGGAGTTTTAAAATGAGAGGGTGGGAGGAATTAATTTCAACCCTTGCATCTAATCAAGTGCTTAAAATATTTTACGGCTGCACACATACAGGAAGATAATTCACATTGAGCTTAAGAGTAACTATACAAGTTAGTTGCACAATACATATTTATCCAAAAACTCAAGATATTAAGGGCACGTTTGGTGCACAGGATAAGAGACACGATATGATAACTGTATTATATTCTGTCTCAATTTAGTGTTTGGTGACACAACAAGATATGATAAGTTAATCCTGAGTCTTATCATATCATGTCTCTCTAGTTAAAATTCTTATCCTGAATTTGAGCTGAATTGCCAACAGGATAGCATAAGAAAAAAATTTGTTGATTTATTCTATAAAATATATATTAAAATAAAAAATGAAAATTAATAAAATATAAATAATAAAATAATTTGACAGTAAATTAATAATAAAATAATTAATTTTAAAATATATATGTGATTTTCTCACAAGGGAAACTTTGTAATTTATATAATTTAAAAAATAAAAATTCTACGAAAATTACAATATTTTAAAGTAAAATAATTATTAAAAAATTGCAAAATAGGGATATTAAATTAAATTTTATAACAAATTAAATATAATTCTTTTGTAATGGTAGTTTTACTATTTACGTATGAGATATATCATATATTTATTTAGCTTATTTAACATGTATAATTGATAGTTTAAAATATATATATATATATATATATATATATATGTATAATTGAGTTATTTATTTAATCATGATTCATATAAAATTTTTAATTTGTTTATTTTGTCGTAATTTTTATTTAAAATTTTATAAAGTTTTTTTGACAAATAAAATTTTATAAAGTTATTTGATTACTTATTTATGTTTTTATTTATCAAAAAATTCAAAGTATCGCAAAATAATTTTTAAAAAATAACAATTGTTTTACAGGGGCAATTTTATCATTTAAATATGTTATATCTTATCATATTGTTATGAGCAAGTATATATTAAAAACATGATATAATAGTTATCATGTTTGTTATCCATGATAGGATAATTGAGGAATGGGGATAATTTTTATGCTGCTAATATTCTATCATATCAATATCCTGTTTTATATCATATTTTGTCACTATCATATCCTGCACACCAAACGGAAAGTTATCTCACTTATAAAGTAATAAACTTCTACTTTTTAAAGCAATGTGCGACTTCACTCATCTCATACTTGCCACAACAATCTTGCCCTCAAGTGTGAGCATTCAATTCTATATGTTCCCCTCAAGCAGAAGCTTTTTTTCCTCGTAAACTTGCTCTTTTGCCAAACTCAACATGACACGTCATCTGACCACTTTTGTTAGGAAGATTTTTTATACAAGAAGTCGGTCGAACCCTTCGTCGAACAATTAACTCTAATACCGTTGTTGGGTCACACAAGAGCCAATCAGAGAGATATTCACATTTAACTTAAGAGCAACCATATAGTAAGTTGGACACCATAACTTTACCCAAAACTTTAAAGCATTAAATTTATAGGTTATCTCAATTTAAAACTTAATTTGCCTCACAATTTTACACAATACATTATTTATTTTTTACAATATTTTTTCTCTACACTTTTTTGTAATCAAGCCACAATCCATTTTTTTATTTGTATCCTAAAACTATTAATCTCAAAATCATATTCTAAATCAGACCCAATTTTCAATAATATGACAATAGCCTATATTGTTCCTTACACGTACTTGAAGTATAAAATGCAATCATGTACCCAAAAAAAAAAAAGTATAAAATGCAATCTGAATATAGTACACGACGCTTTTAAGGGTCAATTCTATGTCCACGAGTATAAGAGCCATGGGATGCTTTATTAAGAATTAAGAAGTTCAAACCACAAAACTATAATAAGAAATTCTAGAAGCCACAATATGACAATAGCTTTGTCCCAATTCACATCAAAGATGCAAATCTTAGTGGAAACACATAACATGTCGTTTGCTGAGATCATAAATTCTCCAAATAATAATATTTCAGCCCCCCACCCTCAATCATTCTCTTAGAATTAAAAGTTGAGTCTAACTTAATGCTACAAAATCGGCTAGTAAGGTGTGAAAACCTGATAACAGATGGCCAACAAAACTTAGAAAGACTCTGATACCATCATAAAATTGGGAGTTGGTCTAACTCAACCTACAAAACCGACTTTGCCTCTGCTATATAAACTTATACACTGGTCCAATCATCTTACATTTCGATGTGTGATTTCTTAACGAATATCACACCCTTTTTTTTTATTTTCTTAATCCTTAATCCTTATTTAAGCTCTTTCTATTCCCATATTCCTATACCACAATACAAGTTTCACAAAACCATTGTAATCTTGAAATATTAATTGTTACTATGGTCTTCCTTAAGGAGAGCAAAGACAATAAAGCCTCAAACAATAAACAAAATCTTGATAACATAGGAGAATGGTTGAGTTTAGGAATCAAACAACAAATGTCTATGAAAAAAGCTCATCATAACCAAAATGCTCAATCATCAAAACCTCTTCACAAAAAGACATACTCATGCAACTTCTGCATGAGAAAGTTTTACAGTTCACAAGCCTTAGGGGGACACCAAAATGCACACAAAAGGGAAAGAGAAGCTGCTAGAAAACTCCAACTATCTCATAATTCTTTGGTGGCAAGGTCACTAGGAATCAAACCTCACTCTCTTGTGCACAAACAAAGCAGAGAAAGAGATGCTACTATGGTGGCTCAATTCAATGTTAATGCTGCAAGTTCTAGAATTGGAATGGCATGGACACCCTTTGTTCTTGAACATGCTGTTGATTCTGTATGGCATGGAAGCTTTAGGAAGGACTTGCCAAAGCAAGAAGATATACATAATAAGCTGGACTTAGATCTTAGGCTTTGATGCAAATTGTCCAACTTCGGAGTCCTCATTTACCGATATATGCACTTGTGCGGTCACAACTTTGTGGCTGCATGCAGTCGGTCACATTTGGATCATCTGATTAAGTTCGGATGGTTCATATTTAAAGGTCAATATTTTATATTTACCAAAATTTCCAATAACTTTTGTACCATCCAATCTTAATTGGACGATTCAGATGTGGCTCAATGCATGCAGTTATGCTCAGTTCAAATCCTCGTTGAAACTAATTTTCTTCTTCTATATGTTGCTTAATGCAAAGTTTTAAATTTTCATGTGGTTACACCGGGATCCTTGATATATTGTAGAGAATTGCAGTTAAATGTAGTAGATGTGGCCTCACTCACAATCATGTTGCAGATACAGATACATCAAAATTAAGGTCCAACCTCAATCACGGTTGTGTCACTGTCTCAATCCATTCTTAAAATTATTATTAATTACTAGTACTAATAAGATGACAAAGACACTACTGTAGTAGTTATAGGAACCGGCCATGTCTGTACATTACAAGTTTTTACATTATTAACTTGTTAATCACCTTTCCCTTTCTTTTCTAAAATGTGGTTATTTTTTACAATAAGAAGGGAAAAAAAGTCAAGTTGATTTCTGTGTAGTTCTGATGAATTACATGAATTTATTTCCTTTACAATATGAAAGTTGCAAGATAATTGCACCCGAGAACAGGTCACAGCTGCAAAAGTAACTAAACTATAAGTCTATAACTGCAGATAGATATGTATTGGCTATTGCTGATAAACTAAAGCGAATAAAGCTTCAATGATCGACTGGTTCTGGTTGTATACATAAGTTGTTAGCATAATTATTTTTTGTTCATGTTGGAATCATTTTTATTAAGTTATAATTTATTTTCTTGGAAGTTGTAAATAAACACATATAATTGCAAAGTTTTATGTTCGAACAATCGAACTCAAACAAAAGTGTTCAGTATAACAATATCAGTATTGTTAGTTGATTTTGTTAGAAGTCACACATTGGCTAGAGATATGGCAAAGATAACCTTTATAAATGTAGTGCAAACCTCAACTCTAAGCTAGCTTTTGTGGTTGAGTATAGGCCTCTAAAATTCTAATATGGTATCAGAGCTTATCCTAGATCCATTTGTTGTTTGTTGTGGAGACCTCCCATATTTGGGCCACCCGTTGTTGTTGATCCCACGTTCCAGCTTGTTCAGTTCTGGACGTGAGGGGGTGTGTTAGAAGTCACACATTGGCTAGAGATATGGCAAAGATAACCTTTATAAATGTAGTGCAAACCTCAACTCTCAAGCTAGCTTAGAGTTGAGTATAGGCCTCTAAAATTCTAATAGATTTAGTCTTATGTTGGCATAATTTAATATGAACAACTTATATCCATCTCTATTTAAATGATATTTTTGTTCCTGTAAGTTTATATGTTTTTGCTTTTAGTCCTTATATCTTTTTTTTTATTTGAGGAATTCATCTCTGTAAGTTGACGTGTTTTTGCTTTTAGTCCCTAAAGATAAAATCCGTAAATTCGCATGAAACATGTAGATTTTAAATCCGCATGACAATTCAAAGGAAAATCCGCTGGTTTCTTGTGGATTTTCCTACGAATTTTAGCTTTAGGACTAAAACCAAAAGATTTTAACATACATGGATGAATTGCTAAAAAAAATGATACAGGAACTAAAAACAAAAACACGCCAACTTACATGGATTAAAAGATCATTTAAGCGCCTATAGATAAATACAAGGAAGATGAGGGGGCGTAGGCTAAAACCACTAAAAGTTGACAAAACAGAAGTTAAGAAGACTTGGCCTATTCCTAGAATAGTTTTGCCCAACAACAATAGAAACCTCATCCCACCAAGTATAAGAAGAGATATGGTAAGACCCAAGTTGGCAGCTTATCAACACATCATGACCTTCCGCATAAATATGATATATTAAAAAATTCATAGAATTCACCAGGTGCAACCAGTTCAACCAACGAAATCCCTGAATGAGTTGCAAAACAACCAAGGTTAAGAGCCTTGTGATCTCAAAAGAGGAGGGCACCAACCTCCCAAATTGGAAGAACTTTTCTCTCCTCATCCCGTATTTCTTTTCTACCCTCTGTTTTTCTGTTTTTGCCCTTGAACAACTATTTCGGAATGCGTTTTTCGAATTTTTGTTGCCTTGAAAAAAAAACTCCATGATGTGTTTTCCGAATTTTTTCTAAATTTGAACTAGACAAACTTCGGAAAACACATCCCAAAGTTTTTATACAGACAAAAATCGAAAAACGGAGGGTGGAAAAGAAATAAGGGGGCAACAAGAGAAAAATTCAAATTGGAATGTAGGAGTTCGAATTTTTCTTGGTCCAATGGAGTTTGGATTGATGAGGGCTGATTTTGCTATTTTGGGCTTAGTCCAAATTCCCATTTGCTCTTACCGTCACATACACTTCGCTCCACACAAAAACCATAGAGACAAAAACTATATATAATTAATTGTCTATCTATATAATATAAGAAAGTTGATTGTTCTGATAAACTCTCAATTGTCCTTATTTAAGATGTTGTCATTTGTTCAAAGTAAGGGCAATTGATGTCCAAAAATATGGTAACTCAACTGGAAGTACATATGTAACCAAGTCATCTAAGTCATATTTCATCTTGTGAGTGCAAATGTTACTTTATTGAAAGACATAGTTGCATTTTAACCAAGTCACGAGCCACTTAGTTACTTTTGAAAACAAATGCATGTGACAATGTACTTTATTTTGCAAGTTGTTATGAGTTGTCATGAGTTATCTTTTGGATGCAAACTATGATATTCAAATTTCAAATGGAACATATTTTTATAGGTTTAATTAATAAAATGGTCCCTTAAAGACATTTTTGGTTTCTGATTGGTCCCTTAAAGAAAAAAAGGTCCAAATAGGTCCCTTAAAGAAAAAAAAAAGTCCGAATAGGTCCCTTAAAGACATCTCCGTTAATCAGTTTGGTCCCTAAAAAGAGGTCTAAATAGGACCAAACTGATTAACGGATATGTCTTTAAGGGACCTATTCGGACCTTTTTTTCTTTAAGGGACCTATTTAGACCTTTTTTTCTTTAAGGGACCAATATGAAACCAAAAATGTCTTTAAGGGACCATTTTATTAATTAAGCCTATTTTTATATTACTCAATCTCCCACCCAACATCATCACTTACTTCTTATTTCCTCTTCTCTCATCTTTTATACGGGGTAAATTCTAACTAACTATCATATACGGGATAAATGATCACTGATAAAAAATTCAAATTAATTATCATATGTGAGACAAGTTCTTACTGATAAAAATTTTAAAAAAAAAAAACTATTTTACACAGGGTAAATTCTAACTTATATATAAATTTTAACTACTATATACGGGATAAATTATCACTGATAAAAAATTCAAAATAATTATCATATGTGAGACAAGTTCTAAC
Source organism: Trifolium pratense (assembly GCF_020283565.1). NCBI lineage: Eukaryota > Viridiplantae > Streptophyta > Magnoliopsida > Fabales > Fabaceae > Trifolium > Trifolium pratense. The sequence goes on along the minus strand of NC_060062.1, from coordinate 46,256,452 downwards.
TAATAAAAATTACAAAAAACCTATTTTATAAGGGATAATTCTAACTGATATATAAATATGTTGTATGTAATTGTTTCTTTCAATTTAAATATTTATAATTGCAACCAATTTTGATTACCAAACTATAACTTAAAAAAATATCATCGTAACGTTACGACCCGTGCGATAGCAAAGGTTTTTTACTAGTTTTATAAATGTTTGTAATATATATTTGGTTTAAATGATATTTTAGTCCCTGTAAGTTGGCGTGTTTTGGTTTTTAGTCCTTCTATCTTTGTTTTTAGGAATTCATCCGGTAAGTTGATGTGTTTTTGCTTTTAGTTCCCAAAGCTAAAATCCGTAGGAAAATTTGCCGGAAAATCCATAGAAAACATACAGATTTTAAATCTGCAGGTTTTCCTATGGATTTTCCTACGGATTTTAGCTTTAGTGACTAAAACCAAAAGATTTTAACATACAGATATGAATTGCTAAAAAACAAAGATACACGGACTAAAAACAAAAACACGCCAACTTACGAAGACCAAAAGACCATTTAGGGGTATATATTTTTAGTCAAAATGTACATACACTATTTTTTAGCCTCCGCTAGCAAAAATTAATGACTCTGCCACTGCCTATTACCCCTTCGAATCACAACGCCAATCTCTGTGATGTCGCAACTCACAATCGCTAGTGCTTCATTTGTAGCTAATAATAGAGAATGGAGAAACTCCAGATAGTTACAAAAAAAATAAAAATAAAAAATTGAAGAAAATCTACCCCTATTGCACGTACGTCAATGCACAATATTGATCATTAATATATTTAATTGTCTATTAGTAAAAATTATAAAAATTTAATATTTTGAAAATACTCATCAAAACAAATTGAACAAGATCTTATATGCTAATATTTACATTTATATATTATTATAAAAATACGGTCAAAACAATGTATATGAATAGTACATTTTTTTCAAACAGGGTCTTATAATTAGGGACAAACGTAGTATTATTTATGAATATATGCGTAAATTTTAACTCCCTTCACCCTAATTGTAAACTAGTTTAAAGATTTGTGCATTTGCACGGGTCATTGATTTTTATTCAATATTTAAGTTTGTCATTATATCATGGTAGAAAATTTATTTAGAATAAAATATTTAATTTTTTTTATATAATATTTTTAAAATATAAGTGAAACTATTGTGCTATTTTTTATAAAACTTATTAAACGTGTATATTTTTTATATATCTTTCACAAATAATAATCCCGTATATATTTTTTAATAAAAAAATTAGAAATTTGATTAGGAATATTTAGGATAATTTAGTAAATTTGATAGTAATTAACTTTATTGTATTATTATTATTAATAGTTAATAGTATATTGTTTTTTTATGAAAAATATTGTTTATGTTTTTATTTGTATATTCCTTTTTTTTACAGTAATTTCTATATTCCTAATTTATGCATATTCATCTTTTGTTTTTAGAATTGTTTTTATTGACTACTAAAAAAATATGTCTTATGTTATGGTCAGTTTGTTAATAAAATATTTTTGCTGCTAAAAAGAAATGTGTTTGAGTTTGTTAATAAAATATTTTTGTTGCTACTAAAAAAAATCAAGGGTATTGTTGGTATTAGGAAAAGCAAGCGTTAATCCTATAATAAAACATAGGCTCGCTAGCGACAAACCTGTTAGATAAGGCTCTGGAATCCACCAGATTTCCGGAATCCACCAGAAAGAGTAACTAATCTATAATCCACTAGACTTCCGGAATCCACCAGAAGGAGTAATTTGGAATCCACCAAATTTGAGAAAAATCTCTGTATTTTTATTCAATCAAAAGGTTGCCTTTCAAGGCTACAATAATTTAGTTTAAATAGTAGTGAAAAAATAAAAATAACAAATCTCCTAAAGGATTGTAAAAGAAAATAACAAACCTAACTAAATAAAAATAACAAATCTATCTAAAATATAAAAATAACTAATCTAGGTGAAATATAAAAATAAAAAATCTACCTAAAATATAATAAAACTAAATCTATCTAAAATAATAAATTACTAAAGAAACCCTCCTACATCAAAAGTTCACACCAAAATTTATGTATTCTCTTTATGTATAGTATAGAAGATTTTGTTCTATTTTTTCTTTTAATAAATTATTGAGTTGGTCGTATTAAATATTAATTTATTTTGTTGCTATTTTTATGAGTATAAATTATTTTGTTTTGTTCCAATCTACAATTGCAACATGATTAAAAGTAATAAAGATAAATCAGTAATTTTGGTGGTAATCGATTTTAATATATTAGTAATAGATAAAAAAAAAAATTAACTTCCCACCAATTCAATTAATCTAATTTTTTTTCCGACAAAGAATCTAAAATTATAAAAATTATATAATAGATATATCAATTAATAATATCCGTCAAAGTTACACAGAGAAAAAGAAAATTATGACATTCACGTTCACATCAAGTGCCTTTCAACCACCAATAGAGACAATCATACCACCAAAACCTCCAGATGGTGACAATGCTAATAGAAAAGGTGCTAAAGAGATGATCTCTTTTAGAGACAAAGTGTTGGGAAACCATATTTTAATGGAAAGAGAAAAAGTGGATCTTTTAGCAACAAACAAGGCTAAGGTTGAGCTTGTTCAAGGAAATCGGCTTATGCCTATGCTTCATGTTGAAAAATCTGTAATTGCTGAACTGAGTGTGCCATGGAAGGATACTCTTGTTGTTAAATTGCTGGGAAAATCTTTGGGTTACAATACCATGAAGGCTAAACTTGAGAATGTGTGGAAACTTACAGGAGGATTTGAATTATTGAATGTTGGTAAATCTTATTATATGGTCAAGTTTGATGGGGTGGAAGACAAGAACAAAGTCATCAATGGAGGTCCTTGGATCATCTATGATCATATATTGGCGGTCAGTCAATGGTCTCCAACGTTCAATGCCACGACCGCAACGATAGATAAAACTATGGTATGGATCCGAATACCGAGTCTAAATCTAGTGTATTATGATGAGAGCCTTCTATGGGCGCTGGCTTCTATGGTCGGTACCCCTGTCAAAGTTGATATGCATACACTGAGAGTGGCTCGAGGAAGATTTGCTAGAATATGCGTTGAAATTGATCTCACGAAACCGGTGGTCGGGCGTGTCGGAATTAATGGAGATTGGTACCATGTGCAATATGAAGGTCTCCATATCATATGTACTCAGTGTGGATGTTATGGCCACGTCCTAAAAGATTGTGGAATGAAAAAAAACTGTGTTTCAATAGAGAAAAAGAATAATTCCGGTGAAAACAACGGCGACAAGACTGATTCCGGCGCCGGAGAAAAAATCATGGAAAATCAAAACGTAAATCAAGGGGTGAAGAATGATGAGAATCCTTCAAAATCGGTACAAGCCGTTGGAGAATTAACTCCTGATTTATTGCATGGGGAATGGATTAAAGTGGAGAGAAGAAACAAAAACAAGAAAGTTCCTAAAAATGGATTTAATGGGCAACCTGTTAATGGAAATAATCAACATTCCAATAATACTTTCCTTAATATGGTGGAGAAGTTAAATAGAAAATATCCCCTCCATCAAGGCCACGTAAATGATGCTACCCCACCTAGTAGTAGAAACAAAAATAGGTCCAAGAAAAAAAGGCAAAGAAATGATTTTGTTGGCCCAAGCAAAAATATTCCTATTGGAATACAAAATAAAATGGGTGATGAGAAGGCTTATGTGGAGCGAACAATTGCAAAAGAAAATAGAGCTCAACATGACTTTGAGCTCAAACATCTTGAACAACCTGAGATGCATTCCTCTATGGACAAGACACAACACAACACGCACAACAACATAGTTGGAACATTCATTCATGGAATGGAGTCAAACAACACGGTCAATGTGGAAAGTCAATCAACATCTAATGGAGATGAACACACGACCATGGCTCAAAGAAGTGGAGATAATAGTGTGGGAACAACCCATGACACTACTATGTTTCTTAATTAATGTATCCTTTTATTAGGAGTAGTTTGTTTCTTATATCATATTATTTTAATGATTATTATTAATTGGAATTGTAGAGGAGCTCAAAGTTTAAATTTTCGGCGAGCTCTTAATAATTTCTGCAGGAAGAATAAAGTTGATATAGTGGCCTTACAAGAGCCACGCTGTAGTGGGAGTACCGCAAGAAAAACTATCAAGAAGCTAGGTTTCAAAAATTATGTTATGGCCGAAGCTAGGGGTTTTTCTGGTGGTATTTGGCTGATGTGGAACAGGTCAGACATTCAAATTCAATTAATTCAAAATAACTTTCACTTTCTTCATGTGCAGGTTAGCGAGAAAGGTATGGAACCTTGGCTTCTCACTGTGATTTATGCTAGCCCTCGAGAGAATGAGAGACATGATACTTGGCAATTATTGAGACACCTTGCTACTTCAATTAACAAACCGTGGCTTGTGATGGGGGATTTTAATGAAATTGCTTATCCAGATGAGAAGAAAGGAGGTGCCCCAGTAGATGTTAAAAAATGTCAAATTTTTAACAGTTGGATCAATGATTGTAACCTCCTAGAAGTCACTACCGCAGGAACACGCTTTACTTGGAGAGGTCCTAAGTGGAATGGAAGGGATAGAGTTTTCAAGAAACTAGACCGTGTTCTATGTAATGTTGATTGGAGAATTAAATACCATGAAGGGTTTGCTAAGGTCCTTCCAAGGGTTCAATCTGATCATCATCCCATTATTGTATCACTAGAGGGGCATGCCACTTCAAGCAGAAACCGTCCTTTTCGTTTTGAGGCAGCATGGAATTCTCATGTTGATTTTAAGGACTTTCTGAATTCCAACTGGGAGAAGGACACAAATATCGTTCAAAGTCTTCACAATCTTACTATTCAACTCAAAAAGTGGAATAAAGATATCTTTGGGGACATATTTAAAAGAAAGAAGGAGATTTTGGATAGACTTAATGGTATCCAAAATAGCTCTAACTACGGACATAGCATATTTCTTGAGAATTTGGAAAAAGAGTTACAAGATCAACTTCTTGTCACCCTTTATCAGGAAGAGTGCTTCTGGTTTCAAAAATCTAGGAGTCAATGGATTAATGATGGAGACCGAAATACAAAGTATTATCATTCTAAAACCATTGTTAGAAGGAGACGCAACAAAATCATTTCTTTGCGCAAAGAGGATAGAACATGGGTGGATGAACCAGAAAGCCTTAAAGACTTGGTACGAGAATTCTATATCAATCTTTTTAAAGAAGATAAAGAAGTTCGTGATCCGATTATTTCTTGGACTACCTATCCAAATAACATGGAAGAACATCAAAATGTTTTAAATGCTATAATTCAGTTTGATGAATGCAAGAAAGCCCTTTTTGATATGGGGCCTCTGAAATCACCTGGGGAAGATGGATATCCTGCTCTCTTTTTTCAACAAAATTGGGACATTATTGCTGACTCTCTTTTTCAATATGTTAACCAGGTTTGGCGTAATCCTTCTCTCATCTCTTCTATCAATAATACTTTACTTGTGTTAATTCCTAAAGTTGACAGACCTGAATTTGTTTCTCAATTTCGTCCTATAGCTTTGTGTAATGTTGTCTACAAAATTATCACTAAGGTTATTGTGAATAGAATTAAGCCTGCGTTGGATGGGATCATATCTCCCTATCAATCTAGTTTCATCCCAGGGCGCACTATACATCATAATATCATAGTGGCACAGGAAATGGTGCATTCTATGGCTAGGATGAAAGGTAGTAAAATGTTTATGTCCATTAAAATTGATCTTGAAAAAGCTTATGATCGTCTAAATTGGAAATTTGTGGAAAATTGTCTGAATGAATGTAAGTTTCCGCCTAACCTCATTAACATTATTCAACATTGTATTTCTTCTCCCTCTTTTAAAATTTTATGGAATGGTGAGAAAACAGATATGTTTACTCCTTCGAGAGGCATTAGACAAGGAGACCCTCTGTCTCCTTACCTTTTCGTCATTTGTATGGAACGACTGTCTCATATTATAGCTGATCAGGTGGATGCCCAGTATTGGAAACCAATGCGTGCAGGTAGGTATGGCCCTCAAATATCTCATCTTCTTTTTGCTGATGATCTTCTTTTGTTTGCAGAGGCTTCTATCGAGCAAGCACATTGTATTATGCATTGCCTCGATATTTTTTGTCAAGCTTCTGGACAAAAAATCAATAGTCAAAAAACAGAAATCTACTTCTCTAAAAATGTCGATCAACAGGTCAGGGAGGACATTTTACATCACACGGGTTATAAACAAATCAATAACATGGACAGGTATTTGGGGGCAAATATTAGTCCAGGCAGAGCTTCTAGGGGAAAGTTTAATAACATCATTGACAAAATACAAAACAAGTTGAGTGGATGGAAGCAACAATGTTTGAGCTTTGCAGGCAGACTTACTCTATCTAAATCAGTTTTGAGCTCTATACCATACTATCATATGCAGTATGCCAAGCTCCCAAAAAACCTCTGTAATGAGATGGAAAAAATTCAAAGGAGTTTTTTATGGGGAGATACTGACCAATCTCGTAAACCCCATCTAGTTGGATGGGACATTTGTTGTCTCCCAAAGAATGAGGGTGGTCTAGGCATTAAGAGACCTCAACATATAAATGACGCTTTTCTTATGAAAATGCTTTGGAATCTGATCAACAGACCAGATGACCTTTGGTGTAAGGTTCTTTATAATAAGTATGGAAGAAATAAGGACTTGAGAGTAACAATAAGCTCTCAACCCTATGACTCTCCTTTGTGGAAAGCTTTGACAGGTATTTGGGAAAAATTCCAGCAGAATATTGTGTGGCAGTTGGGAGATGGAAACAATATCAACTTTTGGCTGGATAAATGGACCCCGAGTGGAACTTCTTTGCTCTCTGTTACTAATCAAATTATTATTGACACGACTCTTTCTGTGAGGGATGTGCTTACCCCTTCAGGAGAGTGGGATTTTGATTTCCTTACTTCTAATTTACCATCTAATTTTTCTTTTCAGGTTCTTGCTATCCCAGCACCTATGGACATAGACGGGAAAGACACAATTGGTTGGGGAGGGACCAACACTAGGAATTTCACAGTTAAAAGTGCTTATGAGAATCAAAACATTAGAGCTCAACCTATTGAGGGAGATTGGAAGGCCGTGTGGAGTTGGAAAGGACCTCATAGAATTCAAACTTTTATGTGGATGGCGGCTCATGATCGGTTGCTCACTAACTTTCGTAGGAGCAAATGGGGTGTTGGAGCTTCTCCCACATGCTCTAGATGTGACAGAGTCAATGAAACACTTATTCATGTTTTGAGGGATTGCCCTATTGCAACCCAAACCTGGATAAGGTTAGTCCCTTCAAATCAAATCATTAATTTTTTTTCTTCTTCTAATTGCAGTGAATGGATCTTCAAAAACATCAACCTTCAACTGCAAGATATCCAGAACAGGAAGTGGAAAACAATTTTTATGGTGGCGTGCTGGCACATGTGGAAGTGGAGAAACCAAACGATTTTTGAAGATGACTTTCAACGTCCGACTGACCCAACCTACATGATTATCAAGATGGCTAAAGACATAGACAAGTGCATCCACCATCCTCTGAATATTCGCCAATGTGACACTATTTTCATTGGATGGAAAAAACCCCGAGAAGGGTGGATTAAGCTTAACTGTGATGGAGCCTACAAGGATTCTTTGGGTTTAGCTGGTTGTGGTGGACTCTTTCGAAATTCAGATGGCAGATGGATTAAAGGATACTCGCGCAAAATAGGAACTTGTGACGCTCTCTCCGCTGAAATGTGGGGAATGTACTTGGGAATGCAACTTGGTTGGAGACAAGGTTTCTGCCATCTCCAGGTGGAAAGTGACTCCAAAAGTCTGGTTGATATGATCACGGGGAAAGTTAAATTCAATGGTAATCCGCCTACCTTGGTGCGTCGTATACAAGAGCTTTTAAAGTTGGATTGGCAGGTGCAATTCAATCATACTTGGCGAGAGGGAAATAGAAGTGCTGATTGGTTGGCTAATTTCAGCTTTTCTCTAAATTCTTTTAATATTCATGTTATGGAGACTCCTCCAAATGAGGTTTCGAGTCTTCTTTTTGATGACTTTTCTGGGGCTTGCATGCCTAGAAATTTTCATGTAACTCTATAGTTCTTTTCTTTTTGGGCGTTAGCCCTCTTTTACTACCAAAAAAAAAAAAAAAAAAAAAAAAAGATATATCAATTAATTACTAGTAAATTTAAAAAAATAGTAATTTTACCTATAATTAAAATCAGCAATATGTCCACAGATCCTAACTCAACCAACAGAAATACCAAAATTAATAGTATCGAACGTCAGAATCAAAATTCCACTTTTTATGGCGATACATTGATTATTTCCAAAAAAAAAAAGAATCGGCGATACATAATGTAGGTAAAATGCACGCATGAAAATGATAGGTAAAATGCATACATTGATTATTTCCAAAAGCTGACGTGTCACAAACGGCATGAAAATGCACGCACAGAAGGAGTGAACAGCACACGCAAACAAGAGCTTTGCACACTTCACAATCACAAACCATTCATCAAGCGTCTCCCTCCATTAACAAACAAACAACTTTCTTCTCATAAAAACAAAAACACAAGCATCATTAAAAAATTTACAACGATTCATCACGTGTCATGTCACACTACAACACATGTCACACAATATTAAAACACATCAACCTTTGTCAAACAAACATTAATCATTTGACTTGTTCATACATTTCAAGAGTTCGAATCAAAAAACCCCATTATGCATCCAAACCCACAAGAACAATCACTACCACTATTAGTGCAACACCAAGAAGATGAAAAGCCACAAGAAACAGCTTATGATTCATCTGAAAAGATAGTAGTAATTGGAATTGACGAATCAACAAATTGGGGTACATCAGTTCCACCATTTTCATGGAAGAAACTATGGAGATTCACAGGTCCAGGTTTTCTAATGAGCATAGCGTTTTTGGATCCAGGGAATTTAGAAGGAGACCTTCAAGCTGGTGCAATTGCTGGGTATTCTTTGTTATGGCTTCTTATGTGGGCTACAGCAATGGGGCTTTTGATTCAGCTTTTGGCAGCTAGGTTAGGTGTTGCTACAGGGAAGCATTTGGCTGAGCTTTGTAGGGAGGAGTACCCTAGATGGGCTAGTAATCTGCTTTGGGTTATGGCTGAGTTTGCTTTGATTGGTTCTGATATACAAGAGGTTATTGGTAGTGCTATTGCTATTAGGATTCTTAGTAATGGGGTTGTTCCTCTTTGGGGTGGTGTTATCATTACTGCTCTTGATTGGTAAGTCTAATTCATCAATTATCCTGTTACTCCCTTTTTAATTTACTTGATTGTTCCCCAAGTTTAATTTTTTATGGTTAGGTAATTATTTGTGTGTATGTTTGGTTCCAGTTTTTCTAGACGTGTATAATTGATTTTGACATGTTTAGTTGTTTATGGCTATAATAGTATGTGAGATTGCATATGAACAAAAGGTAGACGGGCAACAAGTTGTGTTGTCAGACCTTTCTATATAGCAAAACCTAATCTTTGAAAAACTACATTCATAGACCTAGGTGACACAACATTACTATGCGTGACTATAATTGATTTTGACTTAAAGAACAGATTCTAATTTGGAGCTTTTGCCTCTGCAAACTGCAATTGATTTTTTAGCCTTGAATTTATTGCTCAACTCGGTTTTACATGTAATCCAACTAAAAACGACTTTACATTCAACTCAATTTTTGCCACCGCATAATCAAACACACATTGCTACATTTTGCAAAATCAATTAAAAAATCCCACTTTCATTATCAATAGGTTGTCTTGTCTTGTGAGTAGAACCATTTCCCCTTTTGTTATTTTCTAAACGGACATATTGCTGGAGTATTTTCTGTAACTAACAACATTTTGGATGTTATGGTAACTAAACTCCAAATAAACCTTTGACATGTCTGTGTTTTATTGCCTTGTTTATTACAGTTTCATTTTTCTCTTTCTTGAGAACTATGGTGTGAGATCATTGGAGGCTTTTTTTGCTGTTCTCATTGGCATAATGGCAGTAGCTTTTGGTTGGATGTTTAGCGAGGCAAAGCCAAGTGGCAAGGAACTTCTAGTTGGTAAGGATATTTTTTTTTGTTTATTTCACTGATTTAGGACTTGTGAAAAATTAAAATCACTATAAGCTGTTAGGTATGGCTCATAATAGTTTGCAGGTAAGTGGCTCGAGCCGGCGAGCGACCGGGATTTTCTCCCTGCAGTACAGTTCAAGAGTAATCTTGTAAATTGAACCGGTAGTATATAAGCACAGGTTGTTGGTTTGGTTGCACCTCTTGCTTTGAATATGATTTTGAGTCTGATTTTATCTTTGTTAGGCATTTTTGTTCCAAAACTCAGCTCAAGAACTATACAACAAGCTGTTGGAGTTGTGGGCTGTCTTATAATGCCTCACAATGTATTCTTGCATTCCGCTCTTGTTCAATCAAGGAAAGTTGATCAAAGCAATCAAGGCCGAGTTCAAGAAGCGCTTAATTACTTCTCAATAGAGTCCACACTTGCCTTGATAGTCTCCTTTATTATCAACATATTTGTCACAGCTGTGTTTGCGAAAGGGTTTTATGGTAAAGAAACGGCGAATAGTATTGGCCTTGTAAATGCGGGACAATATCTCCAAGATACTTATGGAGGTGGAATGTTTCCGATATTGTATATATGGGGTATTGGATTGTTAGCAGCTGGTCAAAGTAGCACTATAACCGGTACTTACGCCGGCCAATTTATCATGGGAGGTTTTCTAAATTTAAGGTTGAAGAAATGGATGAGAGCGTTGATTACTCGAAGTTTTGCAATAGTCCCAACTATGATAGTTGCTCTTATATTTGATGCTACCGAGGATTCACTCGATGTTCTGAATGAGTGGCTTAATGTTCTTCAGTCGGTACAAATCCCCTTTGCACTTATTCCTTTGCTTTGTTTGGTATCAAAGGAACAGATAATGGGAACTTTCAAAATTGGCACTGTCCTCAAGGTATATTGCCCTTTTAATCTGCATTTTATTTAAGTTTGTGTTATATAGATTAATTTGAACTGTCATGCTATACTATATATCAATATCATATTAAGAAAAATGCTAATTAGCTTATGTTATTATGGACACAGATTACTTCTTGGTGTGTGGCTGCTCTTGTGACAGTGATCAATGGCTATCTTTTGATGGAATTCTTTTCAGCTGAAGTGAATGGAATATTAGTTGGAGCTATAGTATGTGTAGTAACTGCTGCATATGTTGCATTCATAATATATCTTATTTTGAGGGCCACTAGGAAGTAATATTATTCTGTCAATGGCTTGTTGTAATCTTGTATGATGCAATAGTGTAGATTATAAAATAATTTAGAGTAGATTTTAGTGTTGTATTGCTTTCAAATTTTCTTGTCTTTGATGATTTGGAAGCAGATGTAGTGCTTAAACTTTGTTGTTGTAATATCTTTAGGCTACTCTAGTTTCTGGCTAGAAGCTCCATGAGTCTTTCTCAAATTCTTTTTGATTAGGCAAAAATAGCGTGTGTATATGTAAAACGGTGCATCTGAGCACTAATTAAGCATACTAATAAGGAAGTTTATAAGAGATAAACTTATTGATTTTGAATTGTTATTTCAAATTCCCTAGCTTATTTTTAATAAAATACCTCATAAACTAATCAAAATAAAGTACTTAATAGAATTACTTCATTTTAAAAATCTTCCAAATATACTGTAACAAAGTAAATTACAAATTAATCTGGATTCAATCGTTCACTAAAATTCGAGTTTAAATCATGGTTGGAATGATTTTTAGTTAAATTTTACACGTCACATGACCAAAATCTGCATTATCAGGGTTCTTCTTTGAAAATTGAAGAGTTAAAACCAATGTTGTTAGAATTGAGTTTTTATATTAACTCATTTTGTTTAGTTGGAATTTTGAACTTAATTTAAAATTAAAAATTTTATTTTTAATTTAAAAATTTAAGTGTTATGAATATTATTTAAAGAAAATATTAAAAAAAAATTATTATTAATTTTAAATTAAAAGTCAATTTTGAATAGTAGATAATTCTCACTCATATGATTTTTCTCATTTTCATACATTAAATATGACCGTATAGTCATACATTTCAATAACAAATACTCCGTATTAATTGTTGGTGTTGGTTGAAAATATACATGTCAAATAGTCTTGATTTTCATTGCAAAAAAAAAAAAAAATAGTCTTGATTTTCCCAACGAATAGCACAACAACTATATATCCATCATTGTATCTTATAAAGAATATTTTTTTTCCTCTTTCTATAAAAATAATCTCTTTTTTTTTTCTTCATGGATTAAGTATGACTGTTCAAATCATATGTGAAAATTAATATTATATATAATTGAAATATAAAGTGATTGTAAATTTTAACTCTTATTATTTTATTTTTACAAAACCTCTTTTATATTTATGTATCTATTATTTATTAAATAATTTATTATATTTGAATAATCGTAAAAATATTTGTGATATTCTATTATTTTATCAAATATAATTACTTAGGTTTGGTCTAGTAGTTAGGGATTTGAGTAGCATGAATGAGGTCATAGGTTCGATCCTCATTGCCAACATTGTAAATCATATGTTTTCATCGATTCTTTTGTATATCTTTTTATTAATATTTTTGCACACGTGCATCAAAAATTTGGGAACTAATGGTAGCTCTGCAAGTGTATAGAATCGCTACCAAGTAATAAAGTAGTAAGTTATCATCTCCACAGGGATTGTGCCAAAGCTACCGGTTTCAGTTAGGAATTAGGATAGTTTTGCTTTCGATTTGTTTGTTTGAAAAAGGTTTTGAGACAGAGTTAGATAGTATAAGACTAAAGATAAAAGAAAGAGTTCAAGATAATAAAAGTAGGTTAAGTGCTTTCGAATCTCTCCCTTATTTCTGCTTGGTAACTGGCGCTATATCTGCTCACTATTGAAGCATTATCTGGAGATTAATTTCTATTAAAGTAAGCCTAGTATAACTATACTTACTTCTATTGTAATCTATTTAGATCGAACCAATTAAGTTAGGTTTAGCCTTCGTTATCTCGTGTCCTTACCCTTAACAAGTTCAACCTTTAAATGGCGTCCTTATCTTTAGAGGTTCAAAATCTAACAAGTTCTCTGGCATAATTGGTTCCCTAATATCAGTACACAATTTAACTATGTGTAATTCTTAATCTCAAACCTAACCGCAAATACTGAACTTAATGGTCCCATATAGGTAGGTTATAGTATCTCTTTGAGTTAGTAGTCTTAGATGTGTCACGGTATCCACTTCGACCCTAGTTACTAACAGAATATGCGTATGTTCATATATGCTAGTGTATAAACAATAAATAGAAATAGTAACAGATAATAAATGAATAGCAATTGTAAATAGTCTTGGAAAATAACCAAATTACATGTCTCGAGCAGTCCTAGGGGAGTTCATCTACTTGACCCAACCTAAAGAGACTTAGCTACTATTAAGCATATTGAACAATAAAGAAAACATGCATAAAAATAACTTCGATTCCTTGCAGAGGGACTTCGTCTCCCGATGGTAGGAAAGAGTCTCCCTCTCTTGAGAGCTCCTTAGCCCTCATGGCTCCTCCTCCTTTGCTCCTTAGAGAGCTTATAGTTCTCTGAACTTCTGAATGAATAATTGTGAAGGAGAAGAGCTCTATTTATAGTTTTTAGTGGATTTGGGCTTTTTCCATTGTGGCGAGATGGATCCATCGTAGCTACGATATCTGTATTTCTTTGCTTGATCAGCATGCAGACTTGGTGGCCAAGTTTTCCCTTCATCGTGGCCACGATGTATCCCATCGTATCCACGATAGCGTCCAGAATTATATTTTTGCTTCAACACGAAAGTTGTAGCTCTTTGTCATAGCTTTCCAACGCATGGTCACATGACTTTATCCGATACTCGTAGCTCCAGTTCTCGTGTTTTTGGTACAATTTGGTATTTCTCCATTTTTCCATCTTGCGCATCGTACCCATCGTGCCCACAGTGCTTCATAGATTTCTTATTGTGGCCACGATACGATCCACCGTGCTACGATGGATTGATTTGTTATACTCTTTTAATCCGCCTTCTCATCGTGTCACGATGGTCATCCATCATGATGCGATAGATTCTTCAATTTCTTCTTTTTTTGTTGTTTTTCATGCATTTTCCACTTTTCTTGATTCTTGGACAAGTAACTTCGTAACTTTAGGTATTTGCTTGCATTTGATCTTCAATTGCTGTTAAAACTACTCTAAAATAATACTAAAAACATCATATAATTGACTGTCATCAGGAACCCACAAATACTAAAAATTATTATTTCTCTAACTATTGATGTACTCACTCCGTTCTCTGCTATAAGCAAAAATTCACTTTTTAGAATAATTGAATAATTGATGTACTTCTATAACATAGACTTAACTAAAAATAAAACGAAATGTTCAATAAAATCATAGATTATCTGCAGGGTCGTCCCAAGCAATTTGGAGGCACTATGTAGTTTTAAAGTTGGATCCCGAATAAAAAGAAAAAAGCTAAGAAAAATTAAAAAGAATTATTTATTTAAATTATAAATAACAATGATAACATAAAAAAATTATTTTTATAAATTTATTTTCTTCTCTTTTTTCAAATTAACACTAAATTCTAGAAAAAATCATTTAAATTGGAATAACTAATTAACACTTTTTGAATTTTAGAATGTACAAGTACTATATATATATGAAAAATGCTAAACAGTGTCCCCGGGTCACTGGTTAAGCATGTTAAAATAGAAATTTTGTCTCGAAATGCGTACATTCAATGCCTCAAAAGTACAACAAGTTGTCTTTTCAATATAAATTTTATTTTTTATTTCCTTTTTAGGTATACTTAACAAGTGCCCCGGGGGCATATATATATATATTTTTTTTTTTGGTAGAGTATATATATATATTTATAAGCTTCATTACATAGCAAATACTTTGTAATGGTTCAGTACTAGTTGCTTCTCACGCTATGTTCGGTGACCAAAGTTGGGCATAAGAGTAGTTATCAAAAGCAGCTTCTGCCGAGAATAATGAAACGAAAATGAAAAACACCACGGAAGTCATCGTGCAAGGGGCACTTGATTCATAAATGGTGATTGTTGATTCACGTGGAAGAAATACGAGAGTGAAAGGGTTGTGGATGGATGGAGAGTGATCTCTCACTTGTAAACAACATTTGAGAAAATAATGTAAAATCTGATGGAGTATATATTATAAAGAATACTCACATACGGTGAATGGATTCTCTCAAGTGTAATTTACACTTGAGAGAATAAAGTGTGGTTTGTTACCATTGATTAAGAGAGAGAAACATAAAAATTTAGAGAAAATGAATTTAGATGGTGTTATATTACACTTTATTCTCTCAAGTGTAAATCACACTTGAGAGAATCTATTCCCCTCACATACGTGTCAAAAATTGTTATCCTTTCTAATTATTAATGTGTTGATACATGAATTTGGTATATTTAGAAGGACTAAAAACATATTTAACCCAAAAAATAATTGTAATTCTGATTGATTTATAGATACATGAATAAATAATTTTAAAAACAAAAAGGCATATATAAGAGGTCGTTTGGATTGACTTACTTTAAGCTTATGTGAGCTTATTTACTGATATTAGTTGTTGTATTAGTATTTAAATAAAGTAATAAAAAATGTTTATCACAATTTCAGAAGCTACATAAATGTCATATTTTAATAAGCTTTATGCTTATCATTTTGCTTAACATGAAGCTTACGAAAAAGTATCCTGTAAAAAATTGCATTACCCTGTAAACGATTGCATTACCCTGTAATCATGTCAATCAATAACTTTGAGTTATTCTCTTTTGTCAAAAAAAAATAAAAAAAAACTTTGAGTAATTTGTTATAATGAAGTGAGTACGTAGCTTTGTCTTCGAGTCAAACTCATTCATGTGCACAATCCTCATATTTTAGCATGCAAATCATCACAAACACCAAAATTTTGAGTGTATCCTAAAATTCATAGACCATTTGAGTCCCGTAACAATCCACTGCACAAAACAGGATTGATATAAACCCCGCCACAACCAAGTTTGACTCAATTCTCAAATAGACACTTTTAACAACCAATGAAAAATAGTGTCTATTTGACACTACTTTCTTATGTTCTGTTTGGTAAAAAATAGCGGATAACTGATAAGGCAGCTCATAATAGATGAACTTATAGCGAATATCTTATAAGTTAGCTTTTAACTTATAGCAAAAAATCTAGCTGATTGAATTTGCAATTTTTGGTAAAATTAGCGGTTGAACCAACTTATAAGTATGAAATGAGATATAAAAAACTGTTTAATTAATATTTAATTTTTTTTCAAGTAAGATGATAAGGGTAGAATTGGAAGGAAAAATGATAAGCTCATAAGTTACTTGAAATGACGTTTGAAAAACTAGTTATAAGCTAGTAAAATAAACTATAATTTATTTTTGAAAAACCTTTACCAAACAGGTATTTTTTGTCATCTAAACTTATAAGCTATAAACTCAAAATTTGATTTTACCAAACGGAACCCTTATAAGATAATTGTATTTGCAGTCGTCAATATCTCTTACCATGATGATTATATGAAATAAGATCTAAAAAACTCCGAGAATCTTCATTGAAAATAGATTTATTTTACCACGTCCATAGATGTATCAACACTCCATCATAAAAATGCATTTCCACCCATTTTTATTCACACTAATTTTAATTCAATTCACACACACACATATACTTTTATTTTGTATTAATCCTCTAGTTTTTTTTTTTACTAAATTAATCCTCTAGTTTTTAGAATAACGAACTTTAATAATCTAAAATTCGACTACAAGACAAGTAAAATCTATCCAAAAAAAATTATAGTTGCGTGACTTGCGTCAATGAACCATTTACAAATTTTAATTCCTAAAATATCGCTTCTTTGCATGAAAATCATCCTTATCCAACGAGGTTTAAAAAATATATAGACTAATCTATTTCCAATAAATTTATTTATGCATTTCAAAAAATAAAATAAACGTATTTATGAAAAAAATTTAATGTTAAAAATATCTTCTTTTTTTTTGTCAGAAAAGATATAAATATCTATTGATTCACAAAAATATTTATTTTAAATAATTAATATATTTTGACCCATTTGCAAATTACAAATAAACCCCTATTCCCCTTCTTTTCATTCGAAGAGGCGGAAGAGCATATCCAGGTTTTATACCTTTCTTTCATCGTATTGTTTCGCCACTCTACTTCCTTTTTCTTCCCCAAAATTCATTCACAGCACAGACTCAGATTTTCAATCGTCGCAACCGCATCCAAAGTTTCTTTCTAATTGGGGGCAAAAACCACAAAACGATTTTCTTGTCTCTGAACCGAGGTATTTTATTTTTCACCAACGCTTCTTATGCAGTTTTAGCTGAATGTTTAGGTTTCATGTTTTTATTCGCCTAAATCATAGTAAATTTCATAGCTTTTTCGAAATGTTAGGGTTTCGGTGTTTTTAAATTTTTTTCTAACTTCAATAAAACTGCAAATCAATTAATGTTGCGGTGTTTTATCTTCCATTAACCAGCTGAAGATTTTTATTTAAGAAAATGTTTCTAAATTGTTGGGTACCTTTAATAAACCATTGGTATTTTTCTGTTTCGATATGTAAAACATGATACATGCCGTTAAACATATTTTACAATTAAACCCTAAATCAACAACACTCAGCAGCTGCAAAAAAAAAAAAAAAAACAAAATGCAGCCGCTTCCGAGTCGCACTGAACTCAACTGGCCATAAAGGTAAAAGCTTGATGTTGTAGGAGGTACCCGTAGGTACTGAATTATGAGAAAGAAATACAGATAAAGGGATTTTCTTGCTGTGATTAAGGAGTTTAGATTGAATTACTCTTTTATTGTTTATTCTCATGTTATTAACCTTTGTAATAGTTCATGACAGTTAAATTGAAGAGTAATTCTTAGATAGGCACAACCCCAAATGAACATGATTTGGGGACACACACAAATGAAATTTTTTAATGTAAAATAATTTAGTCAAATCATTTAGCCTAAATATTTTTCATTTAGGATTGTGCCCAAGTAAGTATACCTCTTAAATTGAATTGCTCTTAAAGGCTGTTGGCTAAGCTGCAGGAATATGGGTGACATGGAGCAAGACAATGAAAATAACAAAGAGACTATGATAGAGCAGCTTGCTCAGGCGTGTGTTGAATTGGAGGCTCGGAATGGCGCTTCTGAGGATAAGGTTCAATGGGTTGAAATCAAGCAACATTTCTTTGACCTTGAGATGCTATTGAACAAGAAAAATGAAGAGCTGCAGGCTAAGGAGAGGGAGTATGAAGAGAAACAATTAGAAACAAATACATTGCTCTCCCAGAGAAAGGCGGCGGTTACTTCAAAGGAACAAGATCTATTAGATCGTTTGCAGGAGCTTAAAGATGCTGCCGTAGCTTCCATTGTAGAGGCTCGTCCAAATCACGAGACTACACCTTTGGAGTTTTTTGTGTATGATGATGGGGAGAACCAAGATAACAAGGTAAACAGCTCCCCTGAGGACTCTCCTTATAAGTCAGGTGAAAAGTCTGAAGGTGTGGCTACTGAGGTTACGTCACATCTAGAGTTGAAATTTTTTTGTGAGAAAATGGATGCGAATGGTCTTCTGGATTATGTTGTGGCACATAAGAAAAAAGTGACTGTTTTTCGTGAAGAAATTTCGGTTGCATTAGAAAGTGCAACTGATCCAGCACGTTTGGTGCTTGATTTACTAGTGGGGTTTTATCCCGCCAATGAGACTACCCAACAAAAAGATACAATGGGTGCTGCCCTTCAGGGCAAGCGCAAATCCTCTATTCTAATTTTGGAAGCCTTGGCCAGCTTATTGGCAAGGGCTAACCCAGGTGCAGATCACCTTTTGAACCCTGAAACCAAGCAGCAAGCCAAGGCAATGGCTGATGAGTGGAGGCTCAAGTTAGCTAGTGCGGACATTGATGCTGCCAATGGACATTCATTGGAAGCAGAGGCATTCTTGCAGCTTCTTTCAACTTTTAGAATTGCTTCAGAGTTTGGTGAAGAAGAACTCTGCAAGCTTGTACTTGCAGTTGCTCAGAATAGGTCGGCACCTGAGCTCTGCCGCTCTGTTGGGTTAACTCACAAAGTGCCAGGTTGGTGTTCTTTTAATAAACTGCTGACCTGTGAAATCTGCAGTGAAGGATTGTCCTGTCAGATATCTCCCATATACTAGATGATTGGTCTTCTTTAGGGGAAGTATAGCTAGATCATCTAAAGAAGCAAGCCACGAGTGACATATATTTTGCTGCTTTTGTTGTGATATTACATGTTAAACGGTGTCACAATTTTCAGATATTGATTATTCTAATTTTCACTATTTATGCAGGTCTTGTTGAAATACTCATCAACAATGGTAAACAGATTGCGGCTGTACATTTTATTCAACTCTTCCAGCTTCAAGAAAGCTTTCCCCCTGTGCCCCTCCTGAGGACATACCTCAAAAACCAAAGGAGAAATTCACAAGTAAAGGCTGATAATGTGCGGGATATTGCTACTGCAAAGGTATGCTTTGTTGCTTGACCGATTCAAATTGAGTGACTATCTTCATTATTTTGTTCTGTATTGCTTATACATGTACATTCTCATTTATTCATTGTTGTAGATTGATGCCAATGCACAAGAGCTTGCAGCACTGAAAATTGTAATTAAGTGCATTGAAGAATACGATTTCGAATCCGAGCACCCACTTGATACACTCCATAAAAGGGTTCATCAACTAGAGAAATCAAAGACAGAAAAAAGGAGAGGTGGAGAGTTTTTCAAACGTCCACAACAATCAAAGAGGCCAAGGCCTAATGAAAGGCATTTTCCACCCCGTTCCTCTGGTCGTGGTGGTGCTTCAGCTGTTGGTACGGGTAGGCAGATTCCCCCTGTTAGGACAGCATATGCAGGAGCTGCTGACAGGTATCCCCATTATAGTGCAGTCGCACACGAGTATCAAGTTCCTCAACCATCTATATACACTCAGCCCGCCAGTGCAACTCCTCCTAACTATGGTCGTTATATTGGTAGTAGTTTGCAACCCTCACACCAGCATTACATGTGATTTGTTTACATCCAAGCATTACTGAAAAGATTTGAGGCATGCTAGCTGATCAAAACATTAGTAATTCTACCCCTACTTTTTAGTATGTTTCCTTTTGTTTTTGTTTTGTTTGAGTTTCTTATGATATCAGAAAGCAGGTGTACTCTTATATTTATATCTAATGATCACTTTTGAAGTGCATGTTAAAATTTGGTGACAGAACTCGTTGCACTTAATAATAGAATCCATTGAAATTCTAATTCGAAACTTTGAATTAGAAATTATGTGTAAATCTAAATGTTAAATATAATACTTTCAGCATGCTTAAACTTTTGTTTTCCAGCTTGACAGAAACGTAAAACGTAATTTATCCCTACTATCGAGTAATGTAGTTGAAAACGGTTTGCCTACAAAGGGAAAAAGGCTCATGGTATTATGGGTTGTTGTCAGAATTAAGCTACCAGTGACGGGATATTTAGACTTAGTTTTCTCTCCTGACCCCGTGATTCTTTTTTCTAGTGCAAATTTAGCTTAAATTTCAGTTTTTAGAAATCGAAATTTGTTTTCAATGCAAAAAAAATTTTGGTTTTTACAAACCGAAATTTTTTTAAGGGCAAAATTGGAAGTTCAGGAGCATAAAAAAAACACGGGGTCGGGAGAGAAAACATATAGTTAGAAAGCCAAAAGAAGTAGAGGCAACATGATTTTTTTTTAGAGGCAACAAAAGTTAGAGAAAATTATAAAAAGAAATAACTAATATGTAGATTTTTAGATTATTGAGAGGAAGAAAATATAACAGAAAATTTTAGATCTCAACTTATGGCCCGTTTGGATTAACTTATTTTTAAACTTATGTAAACAGTTTATGCTATATAAATTAGGTTTTATGTTATTTTATAAGTTCACACTAGTGAAAATTGTATTTTTATAAAGCGATTTTATCACAAACTACCTCGACAAACTTATAATAATACATAAAATTTGCATAAGCGATTTGCATATGCTCAAAAATAAGTTAATCCAAACGGGGCCTTATTTTGTTGGGTGATAAAGTGGGAAAAAAAAATAATGATTTTAAATATGAATGAAATTTCAAAAAAGAAAAGTTATCTCTTCAAAATTTGTGTTTTCTCACCATTTGAGAAGCAAACTTTAATATGGCCCCCTCATAGGAAATTTAGTTCTGATAAAAAAAATTCATCAGCGAGTTTTGTTATTGTTCTAGGATAGAATTGTTCTGATCTATCGACAAAAAATTGATCCAAGTTGTAAGAGTTTTTGAAGGGGAAAATCTACCTTGTGTGTTTTACAGGTTGTCTAACAGAAATTAGTTATCGTTAATAGCGGTGAAAAATTTATACTTATATCATGGTAATAAAAAAAATGACGTTAAAAGTTTCGTACTTATATCATAGTCATAGTAATAAAAGAGAAAAAACTTTTGTGATATTTGCCCTCAGTGTTTGGAGTTTATGTTGAATTAATGACTCTTGAGTTTTCTTTTTTCATCCGCCTCTTTCTATAATACTATTCATTTCAAACAATAGATTGAGTATCATTTTTTTTTGACAAAAAAATTGAGTATCATTTGATGGTGTTATAATTTGGGATAGTTTCTCTTTCTGCCCCATGTTTCTTTTTCACCTCTTTAGCACACAAAAAAAATCGGTTTTCTAGAAACCGAAGTTTGGGATAGTTTTTTTTTACACTAAAAAAAACTTTGGTTTCTAAAAATCGAATTATTTTGCGCGCTAGAGAGGTGACAAAGAAACATGGGGTCTAATGAGAAGCCATCATAATTTGGTCAGCGTGTGCTTTGATTGAAGTCTTTTAGGCCTAGCTCAATATTTTATGATTGTCCACAACCTCCAAACACGAGGTATGATGGGCTGCGATAATTTTGATGTAGTTAGGTTTCATATAGCAAGTTTTATAATCAATGTTTATGATAACTTGTTATACATAATTTAGGATTTTATTTCTGGATTTATAACGAATCGCAAGTAAAAAAGTGATTTGTCGAGTTCTTATGTTGAGTAACTTTATAAAGGATAAAAATGTGAGGGTTACAAAGGCTCAAAGCCAAGATTACCTCGAAAATATAACTCTGAATTTAAAGTCGAAATATAGACATCGTCTGTTTGAAAGATTTAAATCACACATGCGATCTTATGAACTCTTTAGCCCTTTTAGTCTCATACATGGACTACTCTTTTAATATCTAGAAAAATGTCTCACATTACTTAAAAACCCAACCTAATAATAATTTATATACAACATTCATACTCCTCCTATAAAATAAAATAAAATTGTGTGGCATAGTTTTTAATAATAAAAAATGAATATAAAGCAATAAAAAGTAATTATAAAATAGAATAACCAAAAAAAGCAAATAGTATGTTTTAAAAAAAGGAAAATGCTAAACAGTGCCCCGGGCACTGTTTAAGGGACTAAATATAGTAATATGATATCGAAGTTTGTGCAGTCAATGCCTAGAAAGTATAAACAATGTTATTTTTAATTTTAAAATTTCCTTTTTTGGTTTCCTTAACCAGTGCCCGGGGCAGCATGACCCTTAAAACAATGGAAATGAATAATATATGTCACTATCTTTCCTTCAGAAAGACGCTGACTTCCCTCCTTTTGATAGATAGAGAGATTCTAATCTATGCCGCCCTTCACTTTCTGTCTCATTTCGATTCGTTTACAACCAACCATAACTCGGATCCAGAATCGTTCCACCACCCCGAGTCACCAACTCATGGCGCGGCGGACATTCACTCACCTCATCCTAATCCTAATACTCCACATTGCGTTACTCGCTCCTTCCCCAATCGCCGGCGACACCGCGTTCCTCCCTAACCGCCACCATGGCTCTCGTCCCGCCATGGTTCTTCCTCTATTCCTAACCGCTCCCAATTCATCCACGTCAGCACTCGATCCTCGTCGCCAGCTTCACGGATCCGAATCCAAACGCCACCCTAACGCTCGTATGAGACTCCACGATGATCTCCTCATCAACGGGTAAGCTTCTTTGTTAATCGTTGCACGCATTTACGTTTTCTTTTTGGTTTCAATTGAATTCGTAGATTTGAAATTAATGTATTTTGTTTTGGGGAATTATTGAATTATTATTGATTTGTGTAGATACTACACAACGCGGCTTTGGATCGGTACTCCTCCACAGATGTTTGCTCTTATTGTTGATACAGGGAGTACTGTTACGTATGTTCCGTGCTCCACCTGTGAACAGTGTGGCAGGCACCAGGTAACGATTCATTGCGTTTTCCCCATTTTTTTGTATTGGATTGATGTGTGCAAAGTTTGATTCTCTCGTGTTTTCTTTGATAATTGTGTAGTTAGTTGCAAATGGAAAAAATGATAATTAGTTTGTGCAAAGGAGGGTTGTATATGTAATGATGAATTGTGGTTATGAAAATTCCTCGGTAGCTAGGCACTAGGGTGTTATAGGATAGTTTGTTATGTTGTTGAGGATGTTGTGAGTTGTAAGTGTTGATGCTGCGCAACCAGCTCGCGCTTCGTAAGAGTTAAAATTGAAAGGTGTAAAATGGAGGAACAAAAATTGATACAATATTTGGACTCAATTTAAGTATTGAAGGTAATAATAACGGGGCTGTGTTTTACTCCTCTACCCTAATTGACTAATTGATGCTTAAATACACCTTTCTCTCTTTTTGAAAAATTAGACTACCCTTTATCTGTGCCAATATAATATGCATGCATCAAGTTTATTAAATATACTGTAATTTTAGTTTGATGTCTTTACCTATTCAAGACCTTGAAGTCCTGGTTTCATTGACTTTGTATAAAGCCATCATCCAATATAGACTTTCAAGTAGAATTTCAGAATAAATGAAGGTTTTATATTTTCGTAAAAAGACCCAGTGAAGTTTTAAAAAAGCTTATATAATCGAACATGATATGCTACATTGAATGCTTTGAAATAGATTCCTCCAATCTATTTTATTTATGCTTTTATTGATGCAGTAAAATACTTATGTTTCCCTTGTGTTGTGTTTCTCAATACCATCATTTTCATGGTGGAAGAGGTGTAAGAGAATGGTTTTATTTAAAGGGTCTTTGCTAACGAGTGACCATAGAGCACTCTTTAAGGATTCCAAATAAAGAAATTATTTGATAAATAAGTTAAACATTTCAATTTTCAATGCATTAAATACACGCATTTTCATAAGAACTTACTATTTTAGACTCTTAAATAGTCCTCTTAGGGCACTCATTACCGTTTCCTTTATTTAAAACTTGTACCTTCTGTCAAAAAATTTAAACTTGTACCTATGGATGTGTCAATTGTTAATTGTCCTATTTATCTCAAGTATATTGGATTTGTTTCAGTAATTCTGTTTTACTTAACAGGATCCGAAGTTTCAGCCAGACTTGTCAAGCACATATCAACCTGTCAAATGCTCAATGGATTGCAACTGTGACAATGACAGAATGCAATGTGTGTATGAGAGACAATATGCTGAAATGAGTACTAGCAGTGGTGTTCTCGGAGAGGATCTTATATCCTTTGGAAATCAGAGTGAGCTTGCTCCACAGCGTGCTATTTTCGGTTGTGAAAATGTTGAGACTGGCGATCTTTATAGTCAGCATGCTGATGGCATTATGGGTTTGGGCCGAGGAGATCTCAGTATCATGGATCAGCTGGTTGACAAAAATGTAGTGAGTGACTCATTCTCACTATGCTATGGTGGAATGAATGTTGGTGGGGGCGCAATGGTTCTTGGTGGCATATCTCCTCCATCAGACATGGTCTTTGCACAGTCAGATCCTGTGCGCAGGTGTGTATTTCAAAATTCTTATATTGTGAATATGAGATGTAATGCATTTTCACAACAAATGCATTTTATTAATCTCACACATTTACTCTAGTTTCGGGGTGGCGACAGTCCCTATTACAATATTGATTTGAAGGAGATACATGTTGCGGGGAAGCGACTGCCTCTAAAACCAAGTGTTTTTGATGGAAAACATGGAACAGTTTTGGATAGTGGTACAACTTATGCATACCTACCAGAAGAAGCCTTTCTTGCATTTAAAGAAGCTGTAAGTTCTTTCATAGATATTTTCATAGAAGCTTTTGGATTTGCATTTTTAATTCTCACCAGCCCATTTTGTTTAACACCTTTAAATTATTTTCTAACTTGAGTCTCGTGTTATCATGCATGGAGCTAGAATAAATTGACACTGGGTCAATATACAACTAAATAAGAGTCTATGAAAAAGTGAAACTTGTGAGAAGCCACTTCTACATGCTTTTGTTGGTGAATCTTTTTATGAAATTGCTGCTGAACATATAAGTGGAATTGATTATTGAAGGATTTAACCACATTTAATTATTTTCCATATGATATTTCTTAGGAGTTTGTTGTGGATTTATCTGATTCACTTGTATTCTGAGGTTTTTTTTTTTAGCTTTTCCCAGTACTATTAAAATCATTGCATATTGCATGTATTCTGAGGATTTGGTCGGTTTCTCTAATACTTGATGTGGATTTGCTGCAAAAGTTTTGAATGCCAACCTTTGTGCTTGTTTTTTTAGGCTTCTAAAGATTGATGCTGTTCATAGCCTTTCTGAAAGATTTCATTTGATAGCATAAATGATTCATGAACCATTTTGGTTTTCTTCATTTAAATAAGCAGAATATGTGTGGCTATACTCTTACATTCACTCATGAGTCATGATTTTTAGAAGTTTTAGGAATCTCCAATCGGTTAATTGTGGGGTTCATCAATGGTGTCTTTGTTTGTAGTCCCAAAATAATTAGATCTGAAGTATTTCATTTTGCTTTTATAGTGGTTTTCGTTTAAAATTTATTTTCTTTTATTTCAAGTCAAAATGACAACATAATTGTATTTTATTTACCTGATGGTAACTCTGATTTACTTATCTGTTTGCAGATTGTGAAGGAACTTCAATCTTTCAATCAAATCAGCGGTCCAGATCCAAATTATAATGATTTATGTTTTTCTGGTGCTGGAATGTATGTCTGTAAAATTAAGAGTTCATGTCGCTCTTTTATTGCAGTTTAACTGACAGTTTGGGTTTACTTTTATTTCAGCGATGTCTCACAACTCTCTAAAAACTTTCCAGTGGTTGACATGGTATTTGGAAATGGTCAGAAGTACTCACTGTCACCTGAAAATTACATGTTCCGGGTAGTTATATAAGATCATTTGTATCTTTAACTGTGTTTAGAGGCTGGTGCAATCATTTAATAAATTTACTGATTTCATTATCCTTATTTGTGAAGCATTCAAAAGTAAGAGGTGCGTATTGTCTGGGAATTTTTCAAAATGGAAAGGATCCAACTACTCTCTTAGGAGGTAATTTCATTACTTTTGGTAACTTTGTACCATTTCATGTTTTTCCTTAATGTGAAATTTTCTTCCTCTCTGTTAGTGTTGTGTAACTAACTTCTGTGGGATAGATTTCTGCAATACTTTGGTGATTATTCTCATGTCATTTTTTTTTTCCATAGGTATCATTGTCCGAAACACACTTGTTATGTATGATCGTGAGCAAACAAAAGTTGGTTTTTGGAAAACCAACTGTGCTGAGTTATGGGAAAGACTACAGATATCCATGGCCCCACCACCAATAAATTCAACCAAATCTGTGGGGCCTACAGGTCCTCCATCTGTGTCACAACATAATTTACCTCCAGGTATCATAAGCTTCTCATTTCAATTTAGAAGTATATTTGGAGACATCTTCTCTTAGCATGGCTCAGATGGGTTGTATGTCTCAAGAAACCTAGTTTATCATGCTTTTTATTTGTCTCTGAAACTAGTGCAATCTCTTTCGATGCATATATTTATTGCTCACTGATGTGCTTTAAATAATTTAATGCACAGGTGGATTCCAAATCGCACTAATAACAATAGCTATTTCATTTAACATAAGCTACGAGGATATGAAGCCCCACCTTGCAGAATTGGCTGGACTCATAGCTCATGAGTTAGATGTTAATACTTCCCAGGTTAGCAAATATTTAATGTTGCACAAACATTTTATCGTATAATTACAACTTGTGTATTTAGGTAGCTAATCGGGTGGTTAGGATGGGTTTCAAATTGCGATAGACGTCCTAAATTTAATGTTCCAAGTTGTTATGAAAACTTTCCAAATTGCCCATATAAACGATGCATTTTCTGTATATTTTCCATGTTATGTGTTTTATGGTTATTTTATGATAAATTGGTAATAACACTTTCATGTATGTCCACAGATCCACTTACTGAATTTTACCTCCTTTGGAAATGATTCCCTCTCTAGATGGGTCATAACCCCAAGACCATATGCTGATTACTTTTCTAACGCAACTACAATGGTAAGTTAACATTTATGCATCTGCATTGATTCAAAAAAAGAACATTTGTGCATCTGCATTTGTTTGGAGACTTCCCATATGACCATGACTTCTATGCGCAGAGTATAATTGGCCGGCTTGCTGAACACCACATGCAACTTCCTGATACCTTTGGAAGTTATAAGTTGATTGATTGGAATGTTGAGCCTCCACCAAAAAGGTAAGTTTTCACTTGAAGGAAAAATGCTTGAAATTTGTAAAATTATTGCTTCCATTCATGTGCACATTATGTATTAATTTAACAAAACTCATGTTTGATATTTGTGCACATCTGGTTTTTTTATATACACATGCAATTATGCGACCAATAGCTTTTATCAATTTGAAGCAGTGAAAATAAAATTTGTATGTTTTGGATTTAAAAGATATATAATTTTTGACAAACAAGATTATTTTTTAGTGAATGAATACAAATAATGTGGTATATAAGAGGTAAATAAGTGAAAAGGAATATAGTGGAATGAGGGTGGACGGACATACTGAGTTCCTTTTCCTGTTAATAAGTTGATGGACGTTTCTTGCTTGTATATATCAGTATTCTCTTTATCTTGTATTTGTATATTATATTATATTATATATATGGTGGTGGGGTGCAAGCAATGGGAGGGGAGTTAATCTTTACCACTCATGCAAGATTAACTGGTAAAATTTCACCTCTTTTTTTGCTGGATATGCCCCTTACATAGATATGGGTTGCGTATATTTTATGTATGTTTATTGTGTTTTCTTTTTCCTCCTTATTTTGGGTTTTACTCGGAGTTGTCGATGGTGGATGTCGGATTGTGGCAGCGAAGCCAAAGATCTTCCATAAAGCGGATGGCGTAAATAAAACACCAGAGACCATCAATATATGTCAAAAACCAGACTTAATTGATAGGAAATATCATTTGTCTCAATCACAATGTGTGATAAACAACTAATAACCACTTTTCTCAA
Organism: Trifolium pratense; assembly: GCF_020283565.1. NCBI lineage: Eukaryota > Viridiplantae > Streptophyta > Magnoliopsida > Fabales > Fabaceae > Trifolium > Trifolium pratense. The sequence goes on along the minus strand of NC_060062.1, from coordinate 46,227,869 downwards.
ATTCAACACTTCAAATAACAATAAAATTATAAAAAACAGTGCAAACGCAATAATCACCAATCCTCTTCTGCAACCCCAACAAATATCACTAATCATCTTCAAAGTCATCATCAAGTGGAGCATCTCCCTCTTCCTAATCTTCAAGTTTCTCCAGAATCGTACCCCAAACCATGTGAATTTGTTTTTCAAATTTTCTTTTATAATACTATCGCATTATTAGGTTATCAAGCAAATATTTATAATAAAATAAATGAGCTTTGAAACTTATGAGTTGTGACAATAAGTGGTAAACTACATGCACTCATCTTTTGATGATTTCACAATCTTCTGTTTAATTAATGTCTCCTACTTCAAAGTCTTCTAGCTTTTATTTATTGGATAGACGCTGTTCACCTTGCATATGTTTAGAGTAAGTTTTCTAATATTGCATTGAAAGCCTATGGTAAACAGTGTCTATCCCAAAGTTTCTCATTATTGAATTCATTACGTCTGCAACCACTTGTGATATTAACATGTTTTTCTGAAATTATCCAGGAGTTGGTGGAAGCAATATTACATGGTTGTGGGTTTAGTTGTTCTGCTTACATTGCTTCTAGGATTATCAATATTTGGAATATTCTTAATTTGGAAAAAAAGACAACAGCAAAGTGTGCATTCATACAAGCCTGTTGATGTGGGTGTTCCTGAGCAAGAACTCCAGCCATTATGAGCTAAGTTTATGCTACAACTATATATCATACTAAATTAGTCTCAGTAGCACGATCACTTGCTATCAAGAGCAATTTATGCTTGTCACTGAGCTGGTCAAGTTTGTTGTTTGAAAGAAATCAGATCGTTCACAATATCCAGTGATTATTGAACCCTGACATAGGTACAGAAAGAATTCTCTAGATATTCTATCATATCTGTAAAGGAATTTTGTTTGTGAATATTGTAATATACAGGTGAATCAAAGGGTGACATCATAAGATTGAAACAATTTCATATATTGTAATTTTCACATTTCATTTAACCTGTTGTATTATGAGAAATATCCATACTTTCTACTTTTTGCATTGATGTTGTGGTCTAAGATATCAATCTACTCCATTGTTGTATTTTCCTTCCTCGCAAGTTTATAGAAAAGATATCAATTTACGAGTGACATGTCCAAAACAAGTTAGAGTTTATGTTAATTATAAAGGTTGCTTGTACACAAGCAATTATATCCAACCATAACATAATTATTTTATATTATAAACATTTAATTAAATTCTTTATCCAAACAATATCTTATTACAAGGTTTTCCTGTGCTCCTAACATTCAACTTTTGCAATTCATATGTCTGATAGGAGCATGTACCATCATAGTATAATTGTTTGTCAATAGGATCCGTTTCGAAAAATGCTTAGGAAAAATTTACATGATCCCTTGAGAATGGAAATCCTAGGAATGTAGAAATCCTTTATACAGGAATATATATATATATATATATATATATATATATATATATCAAATGCAAGCATAGTAGTACTATATTTTGAGTAGTACAATATTAGAACACTCGTTCCTCTTTGTACATATATAACCTCAGAATTTACATATACTAGCACTCAATGACCCTCAGGGTTTCTTTTATGCCCCCTAAAATCTCATTTTGCCTCTCGCAGTATGAAACATTTTGGTCAACTTATTTCGGTTTTCACGAACCGACCAAACCTCACTTCGGTTTTTATTCACCACTCGCTTAAATACTTCGGTGAATATAAACCGAAGTCAACCTTTATATCAGTAACCCTCATGTCACTTCTTATTCTTCACAAAACAAAAATCAAAATACCAAATCGAACCAACAGCGATTTTTCACGCATTTGAGGCTTGAAATCAAGATTGGAGCATCATCTAAGGGATTCAACACACATTGAAGCTCAAATCCCAGGTAAACATCGTTTTTAATTTATTTGTTCTAGCTATCCTAGGGCCTATTTTCGTAGGTGTTATGACAAGAACGCCTTCGGTTAAGAGAAACCGAAATTTGCCCAGATGAGTTTCGGTTTCTATGAACCGAATTACTGTGACATTGAATTTGCTAGCGCAGGCTACTGCCTTTGGCTTGACTTGGCTTGCTAATGACTTATAAATTGTTGTCCAACTTGCATATTAGTATTCTAAGTGTTTAATTAGTATTCTATTAGGATTGTAACTATTATATGTGGTTAATTGATTTTTTTGCGTTTGCTTATTTTGTAGTCATGGGAGACGAAATTGACGAATTTAAACCGAAGCGACCTGTTGTGTTTGGCCTTTTTGTAACAGACATTGTTCAAGTTGAAGCTCAACCTAGTAATCCTCGTAGTAGACAGCCTCCGGCCATAGAAATCGACACAGCGTCTCACTTTGCGACTGACAAACAAGAGAGCGATAGAGATGAGTTGATCAAATGGGCTAGAGGCGTGGCGGAAAAGTTAAGGTTCGCCATTATAGTTAGGAGATCCTCCTCCGGCGGCGATAATCAGAGAAAGGCTCAATTAGTGGTTGAATGTGAACGTGGTGGTCAATGTGTGCCAGCCAAAAAGAAGTTGAAATCTGATTCGACCGGAACGAGGAAATGCAAATGCCCATTCCGACTTGGTGGTTATTACAACAAGGAAACAAAGCTATGACGTTTAACTGTTGTCAAACACTAGTACAATATAACTCAATTAACCTCATATTCACATTTAACTTAATTAGCAACATGCATTCATGCTATTATGTATCGAATCTAACAACTAACCAATAATCAACAATTCAAACAACATAATCAACAATTTAACCAATAATCAGAGATTAAAATTTTCTAATTTTTTTTTAGGGAAGAACAAAAAAGCAAAGAGAAGTGTCATGGTGACAATAAATATATAGAATAATAAAAAAAAAAAAAGGAAGAAATTTACTTGATGAAGTGTGATTTGAAGTTGAATGTTGAAGTTAGCCTCAAATGTGCGCAAGAGAGGAAGAGAGGAGTTTTGCGGTTTGTTTTTTAAAGAAAACGAACTTACTAACTTCGTGTGACTTCTAATTCATATTAAAGGACACTTTGGTTAATATAAACCGAAACAAATAAGCGAGTAGTTTATATTAACCGAAGTTGATAAAAGTTCAAATTAATTCAGTTTGTACAAACCGATGTACCCAAAAGGCAAAATTGAAAATTCAAATGGTAGAAAAGAAATGCTGGGGTCGGGAGAGAAATGATATATCAAGTTTTTTCTATAACAGATATCAAGCTTTTACAATGATGATTTATCAGTCATATATACAACTAAAAATAGTTATTATAATGACCAGAGGCCGTTTCAAAACATACAGATCAACACCATTCGTGCTTGTTTAATTATAAGGTTTTTTCTTTGGTTACATAATTATGAGATTTAAAGTGGATATAAAAACACTTAATTTCTATACAACAACAGAAAACCATCTGTGACGGTGTACATTCGTCAAGTCAAGCAGTCAAAATATCAGCGACATAAAATAAAAATGACAGATTAATGACAGCAATATTCACCAAAAAAGAATTATGAAAATGACATTAAATATTAATAGAAAAATAGGAGTCTGAAGGTAATAAATGTAAATAAATGTAATGTAATGCAATACGTGTCCATACCATGGCCAAAAAAAGAAGAGCAAAAAAAGGGTGGAAATAAATTATACAAGAGTATAAGAATCAAGAGCAAGAAATTAAATCTAGAAGATTAAAACAGTCGCAATCCAGCTCAAAGCTAAGCCTCCTACCAGCTTCAAGCTCCTGATGGTTTCTGCTCCACTCTGAAAATCAACATAATATATAAGTTTCAAGATTTGTTTGGTCCAATTAAATCAACATACTATATAGTATATACACATTGTTTAGTATGTGTGGGTAATCACTAATCATACAATTCTCAACTGTAACACAATCAAATTCAATCTCTAAAACCAATAATCAAATCAAGACTAATGTATAATCAAATCAGGTTATTCAGCATATTATCATGGAGTACAGCTTAATGTACTAATGTATCCAAAATTCCAAATCACAGTACTGGTTATTAATTAGTTGATTAATATAATAAAGTAACGTTATTTTATATATGAAATAATACTTTAAATAGTACGTCTATTAAGGAATCATTTTGCGTGAATTCAAAACTAATACGTTTCTTTATCAAAAAAAGGAAAAGAAACTAATACATTTCTAAATATAAAAGCCAGATACACACTTTATCTTTATGTGTTCATTTAATTTATCTTTGGATCTGGATCGGAAAAAAATATAGAAAATGTCTTCTTTTGCAAACCTAAAAATAATAATAGTAAATATGTTACTGTATAATTATTATCTCTACCGATTTACTAGGACAAGTATCACTTCTTTTTATGGTAAAAAATAAAATAAAAAATTCGGAACTAAGGTGCTCTCAGTTTCAGAGAGTTAAGCTAATCAAACCCACCGTCAACGGTGGCGCGTGGCACACATTAACTTTAGATTTAAGTTCAAGTTACCGTTTGGCTTTATATTTGGGTTAGTTAAAAACACATAAACGTAACACAAGTGAAAAACAGTGTATGTATGTAACAGATCTGAAACTACATTGTACAAAACAAGCGCGTATGTTAACTGTAGAAACAACAAAAGACAAAAAAAAAACAAAACAGAAGGAGAAACAAACCTCATCGTTTGCAGTAGATGCGGGTCCAGGTGAAGACGCAGTAGATTCACTTGGTCCTGGTGCTCCTGTTGGTGGTGCAGGTGGACCCTCCAATGTTGGTGATGGTGCTGGAGCACTGTGTTTCTTTCCCTTCTTTGGTGCCGGAGCTGGAGCCTCCGGTGTGGTGGTAGGAGGCGCCACCACAGGTGCCACTGCCGGAGGTGAGCTGACTGGAGCAGGAGTGGGTGGTGATTTTACTGGAACAGGTGTTGGTGGTGGAGTGCTGACAGGTGTCACCGCCGCCGGTGGTGGTGTGGTCACAGGAGCTGGTGTGGTGGTTTTGGAAGGAGATGCGGCTGGTGTTACGGCGGGTTTGGGGGATGCAGCTGGAGTTGCAATGGGTGCTGGTGTTGTTGGTTTGGAAGGAGTGGCGACAGGAGATGAGACTGGAGTGGTGGTGGCCGGAGTTGATGGTGAGGTGGTTGGTGCGGCTGAAGGTGACTGGCCTCCGACGCCGGCGACTATAATGCAGATGAATGCGAGAGTGAAGATATTGTTACGATCCATTTTGAGAATTGAAAGAACAATGTTTTGTTTTTGTTGAGAGAGAAAAAGAGAGAGAGAGTTATGTGAGAAAGTTATGTGATGAAAGGTTTAAATAGGACTTTGATTTTAGTAGAAGATGATGATGATGCTACTCCCTCCGTCCCAAAAAGAATGACTCAGTTGACCGAAACACGCATGCCAATGCATAACTTTGGCGACTAATATCTTTAATTGTATAATAGTAAAAATTATAAAAAATTGATATTTTGAAAATACTCATCGAGACGAATCTAACAACATCTTATATGTTAATATTTATTTTTATTTATTAGTAGAAAAATATGGTCAAAACAATATATATGAATAGTGCATATATTCAAAATGGGTCATTCTTTTTGGGACGGAGGGAGTATTGTTGTATTGTAACAGAAAGAAAATTTGATGATTAATCAGGACCGCATGTTTGTGTAAATGGGTCCCATTATATCTTGGGCCACCATTAGCCGTTGGATCAACGTGTCTCAATTATATGCTTTGTAAAACTCAACTCCATCCAAAGATTTGTCCGAACATAGTTTTACTTTTCAGGTAAAATAATACTCTCTCCCTCCCTCTTGATATTTTTCAAGTATATTAAGAAAAGTTGATAGTGTGATTAATTGTACTTTTTAGATATTATAATTACTAAATTGTTTTTGGTGAAAATATGTATTTGTAGTTGATTTTACAGATTTTAATGCAAAGTAGGGTTATATTTAGAAAAGTAATAATAAATGTGTCTAGAAAATTGAAAAAAAAAGCTTATATTTAAGGACACATTTTGTTTGAAAAAATGCTTATAATTAGGGACGGATAGAGTATAATTAAAAATAGAGAATTATCCAAAAAGAAAAATAACACTTGGAATTTTAAAATATTATGATAAATCTACTATACTAGTAATTTTGAAATAATGAATAGAATAAAAAAAAAAAGAAATAATGAATATAAATATTAATATTACTATTAAATACTCATATGTCCCTTATTATAAGATCCTTTTAAAAAAAAATATTGTTTCTAAATATAAGACCCTTAACACAATTCTAGGTATATTTATTATTCTTTTTCCACATATACCCTTTATCATACCATCAATTTTATCTTGGAATATGAAAAGTCAATAATGAATGACAATTCTAGGCGTATTCTAGTAATAGTCGGTCACACACGTTTCAAATAAATGTATTACTCCAACAACTTATTTTAATACTTCCTCCTCCTTTTTATATAGGGATGACAATAGGTAATGTATGGCTAGGGTACTATAGTACTCATCCCCATATCCGCGTGGGTAACAACCTTTGTACCCGTACCCATATCCTATGGGTACCTAAGTACCCGTACCCGTTACCCGCATTTTTGTTAAAAATAAATCGATCAATTATATAATATTACATCATTTTAATAAAATTAATTTTCTTTTAAAGATCTTAATGATGACTCATGAAAATTATAAATAAAATTATTATTAACCTCATACTAAAGTTCATATATTTATTGATACATTCACATTGTGTTTGTATTTTGCTATAAATAAAGATTTTTATTAAAAATTTGTAATGGTTTAATAATGTTGAATTTTTAATTTGATATACCTACATTATTATATAATAATATAAATAAAATAAATATATATATATATTATATGGGTATGCGGCGGGGTGGGTACCAAAGTACATGTACCCGCTCATTTTTGTGGGTAATTACCAATACCCGTGCTCGTATCCAAAATGCGGATTGTTATCATATCCATTGTGGATATTTTTTATGGGTACCCAATGAGTCAAATTGCCATCCATATTTTTATAAGGAACATTTGAAAAAATTACACTGACCAAGAAAACACATTTTACGTAGTTATTTTTATTTAATACTCTTATAAATTTAAATGTATTTCATTTATACCCTTATTTATTTACTTTTAATTCAACTAACTTATTTCTTTTTAATATTACCTCATAATAAATAAGTGTATAAGTGAAACTAAACACTTAAAACATTTAAAAATTGGTCAAAGTTTCTTATAAAAATGACCAAATTTTTTTCTCAGAGTGTTCCTTATAAAAATGACCGGAGGGAGTATATGTACTTTTTTTTGTAAAGATTCCTATAATAAAAGACGGGATGGAATAATATTTAGCTTTTTGACATAAATTAGACTGCTAAAAAATATATAATTTGTAAAAAATAAACCTACTTATTTAACTGGTTAGAAAATAACAAAATCTTAAATTATTTTTTCTTTACTAGATATAAAACTCCAATTTCTTAAATAATTATATATTAGAGCATCTCTCCAACAAGAGATTTTATCATTGAATTTCAAATACTAAACAATTTCTATAATCCGTGTCTAATGAAACATATCTACGAGGCAATCTAATTTCAATAAAAAATTGCAATGTACCCTGTGATAACTAAGATATTACGTGCTATTAGTTACTTAAATATGCACAGTAGTAAAAATATATCGTGAGTTGTGTGATTATAAATTTATAATGTGATGTGACGTAATGAAGTTCACTAAATGAGATATAAATTTCTGTAATTATTATTATTATTATTTTTACCACATGTATCCGACTTATTGATCCGCCTAATCCAGTTTGGGGTTAGTTTTGTCATCAAGTGATTTTAATCCATTAAGGATTGTAGTTGCAAGAGATCAAACCGTAATCTTCTCTACCAAATTAACGCCAATCACCGTAAAACCAACTAATTATTGGTGAATCATTTAAAGAATTTTACTAACATGTATTCTAAGAAAAATATTAATTATTACATTGATAAAACTCGTATTTGATCTATCCATTATTACATGTTATGGCACAAATATCTCACCATTAGTTTATTACTCCCTTCAGTTTTATAATAAATATAAAAAAATATTATTTTTAGGCTAGATACATTAATTATACCGTAAATTTAAAAATATAATATTATATATATATAGGATTGGAGGGAGTACTCAATATCTTGAGAGGGAAAAATTGGATATTTTTTATGACAAATATAAGATAAAGTTAAGAAAATTGAGATATATGTATTGCTCAATAACTTTCCTACTCTTAGGAAAATAAAACAAAAAATAAAAAGAAATTTTCAAAAGTTTTAATAATAATCAAAAGGACTAGAGAGTATTCACCTCCTTTAAATTGATCCACTACATTTTTATACATTAAAAAATATAAACTACTTACTTTACACTTTAAAGTAAGAATTTAATTTATATACATTGACAATGTAAAATTATTTTATACACATGTCTAATAATATATTGACATATCATGTATTGTGTATATAAATATATGATGTGTCATATTCATTAAATGATATAACTAACCATAATTCAATGCATGTGTAAAATAAATTTACAATGATGATATATAAAAATTAAACTCAAATTAAAGTTAGTTCAAATTCATTCATTTATTTCGGTACTTTTCAATTTTTTTTTTCTCAAACCAAATACATATACATCATTAAAGTAAATAGTAGACTTTAAATAAATTGAATCCTTTAAATGACACTAGAGTCTAGTCTAGAGAGTAATTAAAGCAACTATTTGATACTTTTTTATTTTACTCAAACTTTTTTGTGCATAATATAAAGTTAAATTGCACTTTTGGCCCTCTAGATTTTAGAAAGTTGCAATTTTAGCTCCATAAATTTCAAAATAGCAATTTTGGTCCCCTATATTTACCCCTTTTACAAAAGGTCAATTTTGACCAAACCAACGTTCATGTGGTAACTCACTGACTTAGGTGACTCAGCTACGTCAGTTTTTTTTTTAAAGGGAATTAATAGGCTAATATAATATAACCACAATTTGAGTATAATGTTATAAGACCACAACCTACAGAAGGATCAAGTTTCATTCCTGTCCTGACAATATAACAATGAATCCAGTATCCTGCATGAATATCAACTTTCTCAACAAATGCTGGAAGAACAGTTATAAGAGTAGCATTATCAGGAAAACATATATCATCATCCCTCAACATATCATAGAATACCATTCGAGCATCATCCATATAATTCCCAATTACGGAATTCCTGAACAAAAGCACTGAAAATTTCCACAATTACAATTCATTCAAATCCAATTCAAAAACAAACAAAATTTAAAATTAAAATCAAATCAAAGAATGAAGAAATACTTTGCAATTTTTTCGAAAGCGTTATATGCTTCAACGAAATTAGACTGTTTATAATGCAATTTAGTCCAATCCACACTTCACAACATTCCCATGAATAATTCCCATGAATTTGATGAATTGAAAGGGAAATTTTTATTGTAATTTTAAATCAAATTACAATAAAAATTATGCTCACCATCACGTCATGACTCTTCCATTCCATTACCTTTTTTTATTTTTATTTTTATTTTTATTTTTTATTTTTAAAATTATAAGATGACAAAAAAAACTCATGTGACAGTTGAGTCACCCAAGTGACTTGTCACATCAACGTTGACTTGGTTAAAATTGACCTTTTATAAAAGGGGTAAACATAGAAGACCAAAACTGCTATTTTGAAACTTAGAGGGTTAAAATTGTAACTTCCTAAAACTTAGGGGGTCAAAAATATAATTTAACCTAAAATAAAGAGAACTTTAGCTATATTTCCAAACAATACTACTTGTATTAAACTTTCTTAATTTGAAAAGAAAACAGAACGTACAGTCGTGTCCGTGGAGCTAGATCCAGTCTGGAGCGGGCCCAATTAGGCCAATAGGCGCATGTGATATCGGAGGATTCAATATTTCAATATTGCTGCTAGTCACACTGTAGCTAATCATCAAAGAGATTTTTTTTTGGGAGGGTTTGCCACCCATTTGGATTCTACAAAATTCGAGGGATTAGTCTCTGCAGTTGTGCGTAGAGGATATTCGGTTTACATCAAAAAAATTTTTTTTTGTCATCCTACATATATTCTTGCACGTCCTACGGATTTATTAAAGTATTTATGTTCGTTACTTAGATAGTGAAACACTCTACTAGCTTTGTTTTTTTTTATAATGTTAAATAATGGACAATATTTTTCAAAAAATTTCCATTTTTTATAACGTCCACTACTTAAATAGCAGAAGAGTATAAATGAAAACACAGAGGAATATCTCATGTTCAAATGGTTTATGTGTCTTTTGTAAGAAAAAATAAAAATGGTTTGTGTCTATTGAAGACTTTTTTTTTTTTTGACAAAAGGGTGCTTATAGCATTTCATTAATTAAAATGTGTTCAATACAACTTGGAGCATGAACCAAGATCTGGAAACTAGCTGATAATGTGGCCGCCTTAGCTAGACAATGGGCAACCTCATTTGCTTGTCTCCGCACAAACTCAACACTAGAGTTTCTATAATAATTATTAAAAACAAGATTACAATGATCCATAATAACACCAAATTCAGAGTAATCTTTAACTGAAGAATGGAAGCTATCAACCACTCTCTTTGAATCCAACTCAAAGTCAACAGGACCTAGCTGGAGCTCATGTACCCACTTTAGCGCTGACAGAAGACCGAGTGCTTCACCAATGTGTACCTCGCATTTTGGTGTGAACCATTCTGTTTTAGCTAAAACGAAAGCACCATGTTCGTCTCTGATACAAATCCCAATGCCAACTCTGTCAGAGCTCGGCGGGAAGGAAGCATCTATGTTGCATTTCACTCGGCCGATCGTCGGTCTACGCCAAGATCTTACCGCAGAGTCCTGAACAGTCGGGCCTGGCTTGGAAGTGACAATACGGACTGCTTTCCAATCCTGCAACATATTAATAGCACGGGAAAAAACAAAATGTTGAGCATCAATTACATTATTCCAAATCTGATTATTACGTTGCTTCCAAATACTCCACAAAACACAAGCAAATACTGCTGAATCATCTTTCGACAGCTGCTGCAGAATTTGAAAGATAATGGTCGGAGCATCATTATTATTAGCTAAAGCATTTGAGACAACTTGAGAAAAACCAGCCATATTCCACACATTCTGGCTACTTGGACAGTTAAATAAAAGATGTTCACTATCCTCATTATTACCAACACACAAGGCACATATCTGCGTACAATCAACTCCTTTATCTCGCAACCGGACACGAGTCGGGAAACACTTACGACAAACGCGCCAAACCAGATTTTTAACTTTTGGCGGTGCTTCAATGTTCCACACCAGATTCCAACTACCATTAACACGCAAATGAGAGGTATCAAGGAGCTCATGTACACAAATTCTATAAGCACTTCTAACAGAATATTCGCCTTTGCTTTCACCACGCCAAAGTCGTCTATCATCCGAAACTGATGGGTAGAGGGGGGTAGCAAGAATTCTAGCTACCGAAGTTTGATCAAACATAGACGATATACGGCGTACATTCCAATCCTTAGAGTCATTCTCCATGAGGTCAGAGACCGTAAAACCAGAATACATTAGATTGTTATGGTTAATTGGTTCAAGAGGGAGAGCATCAGCAAGCCAATTTTCATTCCAAAGTGGAATATTATTACCATCACCAATCCGCCATCTACAACCTGCTCTAATTAAGAATTTGGAGTTGCAAATACTTCTCCAAACAAAACTAGGATTGTGACCAAGACTAGAATCAAGAAAGCTACAATTTGGAAAATATTTAGCTTTGTATAACTTAGCAATCAGAATGTTGGGACTAGTTAGAATACGCCAACTTTGTTTACCTATCATAGCTAGATTAAAAGCTGAGAGATCTTTAAATCCCATGCCACCATCATCCTTATGCATAGATAATTTATCCCATGACAACCAATTAATACCTTTGTTCTGAGTTCCAGAATGACCCCACCAGAAAGAATTCATCAATTTTTCAATCTCATCACATAGGGAAGAAGGCAGGAGAAATATACTCATGAAATAATTCGGTATAGCCTGAAGAACCGATTTAATGAGCACTTCACGCCCCGCTTTTGATAAACATTTACTACTCCACGAATTAATCTTCTTCCATACCCTGTCTTTTATAAAATTGAAAGTAGCTTTTTTGCTTCTCCCAATCAAGGAAGGGAGCCCCAGATATTTCCCTGTACCAAGAACAGTTTGAACGCCAAGGATATTAGAGATATTGTTCTGAACTGCTGAATCTACATTGCGGCTACAGAAAATCTCAGATTTTTGAAAATTAATGGCCTGTCCAGAAGCCTGTTCATAAGTAATGAGAATATTCTTCATAGTATCTGCTTCATTAGTATTGGCTCGGAAAAATAAAAAACAGTCGTCAGCAAAAAGAAGATGAGAAACAATGGGAGCGTTTCTACAAATCTTAACACCATGCAAATCACCTCTTGCCTCTGCATTGCGGATGAGGGCTGAAAGGCCTTCTGCACAAATGATAAAGAGATAAGGCGATAAAGGGTCTCCTTGCCTAAGCCCACGGCTGGGCTTAATAGACTCAGTCACATTACCATTAACCAACACTGAGTAGTCCACTGTCTCAACACATAACATGATCCAACTAATCCACTGATTGGAGAAGCCCATCTTTGACATAGTGCCTCGGAGATAATTCCAGTCAATTCTGTCATAAGCTTTACTAATATCGAGCTTAAGGGCCACATCTCCTAACTTGCCCTTGGTCTTGGTTTTCATATGGTGGATGACTTCAAAAGCAACCATAACATTATCCAGGATGGATCTTCCTGGAACAAAGGCAGATTGGCTAATCGAAATGCATTTATCAAGAACGTTCTTCAGTCTATTAGCTAGTACTTTGGCCACTAATTTGTAAATCACATTACATAGAGAGATAGGACGCCAATCTTTCATCGAAACTTGGCTATCACCTTTGGGAATGAGTGAAATGTTGGTTGAATTCAAGTTAGCTGGAAAAGTACCAGTTGTTAGCCAAATACAACACTGTTGGAAGATCTCTTGCCCACAAGTAGGCCAAAAATGCTGAAAAAAACCTGGATTGAAGCCATCTGGCCCCGGACACTTGTCTGATTTCATAGAAAAGATAGCCTCTTTGAACTCGTCAATCACAAAAGGGGATGTTAACAAATTGTTATCATCCATTGAGATAGAACAGTCAATCAGATTAATAACAGGTTCAATCACACTATTCTGCATTTGGAAAATGTCAACAAAATAATCACGAGCAACTTCACATAATTCAATATTATCAGTAATCAAATTATCAGAAGCATCCAATAAAGATGTAATTTTGTTGACCTTTCGCCTAGAAGATGCTGAAGCATGATAGAATTTAGTATTTAGATCACCATCACGTAACCAGAAAGTTTTAGCACGTTGCCGCCAAAAAGTATCCTCCTGTACCAAAAGAGAAGACATACGCTTCCGAAGAGCATTAAAGAGATTGATATTATAAGAGTCAACATGAACTCTGATCCGATCCAACTTTTTCCTACATTTATCCACTTCGCGTCTGATATTATGAAAATGTGTTTTACTCCATTGAGATAAATCTTTAGCACAACAATTCAGTTTTTGTGTTATGCCTTGAGACCCGTAAGTGCTCCACTGTTGTTTGACAAAAATACTACATTCAGGATCAACAAGCCAAGCATTTTCAAATTTGAATCTAGACTGACCACGTTGGAGTCTTGAATCAGGTTCACGAACTAACAATATAGGATAATGATCGGATGCAGGTGCCGGCAGATTTTCCACAATGGCATTTGGAAAAAGGATATGCCAATTTTCAGTCGCAAGAGCACGATCAAGTCTCTCCTCCACAGCTCTAACCGTACCCAAACTCTTGAACCATGTAAAAGGATACCCCTCCATATGTACATCAGATAACCCAGAATCTAACACAGATGAACGAAAACCATTTATTAAGGAGGAAGCCCTTTCATTTCTACCTTTCTTCTCATTAGATGATAGAATATCATTAAAATCACCCACTATACACCAAGGAAGATTAGACACATGAGACAATTGTCTAAGAAAATTCCAAGCTGTTCTTCTTTGTCCACTACCCGGGAATCCGTAATAGCATGTTAATCTCCAATTACCACTAACAGCATCCCCAACTTCAACATCAATATGGTTCTGAGAATAATTAGAAATAGTACAATTAAAAGAAGAATTCCAAAACAAAACTAAACCACCTCCTCTACCTTCTCGATTAACAGTGAAACAATAATCAAAGCCTAAAACATAACGAAACTCCTCTGTTTTATTAGAATTAGATAATGTTTCACAAAGGAATAATACATCCGGTTTATAAACACGGACGAGGTATTTTAAATTAGGAACTGCAAGAGGACCACCTAAACCCCTACAGTTCCAACTAATGATATTCATTTTGGCTGGCGGTTCTGGAGACCAGAACTCGCCATTACAATTTTGTCAACAAATAAAGGATTAGTCTGCATCGGGACAACACAACCAGCAGCGTTAAAACCTTCATTATGTTCTTTAGAAAGCACCATTTCAGCATTTTCCTCTTCAGCTTCATCAGAAACATCCATATTAATCCTCAAACGTTTCTTAGGAATAGACCCAGTTTTGGTACCAGTGACCTTTTGTGCTAATTCAGCAGAGGGGGTAAGAGACATAGCAGGACTTAGTGTTAACTGCGCAGCAGCAGAGCCATTAGTTAAACTTCTCACCATGAGAGCAGAATTGTTTGATGTACTACCTGTCACAGCTGGCAGAACATTAGTGTTATTCCTGCGTTCATGGATAATTCTTTGACCCATAGCAGAATTGACAAGTGGGTTGGCCAAAGCCTCATAATTAATCACGAAAGGAACCCACTGAACAGCTTCGTCGTATGCAGCAACCTGATCCATTGGGTTAGATGTAGCTGTTTGAAAGATAAAACCTCTACCTCGCACATCACGGATAACTTTCACCCTACCAAAACGAGCATGTTGAATTGGTTGTCCCACATTGATACCGATAGCTTCTGATCCCCCCATAGTGCTCCCATTTGGTATACCATTATTTGCAATGTTGCCGCCTCTCTGACCACCACGAGTCTGGCCTCTGCCATTACGTAACCATTTATTAATAGTTGCTTCTCCTCCAATTGAACTATTACTAGTTTTCAGAAAATTTCCCCATTCCTTCTCTCCCTCCACAAAACCAGGTTCGACCCTTTTAGGACAAAAACTCTCAGTATGACCAAGCACTCCACAAAGAAAACAAAAGACCCCCAACTTTTCATATTTGAAATAAACATGGACAATACCTCCATCCTCCTTTTCAAAGGTGAGACTTTTCTTCAACGGTTCGTCAACTTTGACAGCCACACGAACACGCATATATAATCTCCACGCACCAGAATCATTATTGTCGTCATACTTGATGTAACGGCCAAGATGACTACCAATCAGCAACCCCATCGACTCATTGACATAGCCAAAGGGTAAATTAAAAATTCGTACCCACATCTCCACCTCATCTAGTTTCACAGCCAAGGGTTCATCACCTATTGCCAACTTTTTCAACACCAGCATATGATTATCAAAAGTCCATGGACCTGCTTGAAAGATTCTTTCCATATCCCACCAATGAAAAAACTGGAACAGAAATCTATTCCCTGCAATAGCTGCAATCTCAACCTGCTGGCTAGGGCGCCATAGACTGGCGAAGCACTCCTGCATAGCTTTGAATCTGACAGTTTTGTCAGTCAGCACAGTTCCAATAAGACATAACTCTAGTTTTTCATCAGGAGACAATGAAGCAGAATCAGCATGATTGTTGCCACCTGAAGTAGTATCATTGATGTTGAGGTTTTCCATGGTAACCGGAGAACAGATGAACAAAATTGATAGAGTAAGGATACTGATTTTAACTAGAAGCATAGGTTGGTGAATTGTGTTGGAGAGTGTCAAAAGTCTCTGAATATATAGCAGTAAGAGAATAGAATAGCATCCCTTCAAATCAGCTGATATAACCAAATTAAAGGTCAAGAACTTGGAAGTAACTGATTTGGCTATTAATTTTTTATTTCCACTATCCCTGGTAAAACTCAGAATTATCTTCTCCATGACTCTACCACACAAAAAACAATCGATATCCTTCTTTACATTTAAAATACAGCCCTCTAGTACACATATATGGAGACAACAAGACCTTGATCTTCTCTTGATCAAAGTTAATTCTTGACTTAAAATGGAAGCAAAAGAATCTCCAATCCCTTCACTTAACACACGGATTAAAAATACAATCTGTACCCATAAAGCCAAGAATATCCCTTTTAATTGACTATGGAAATTAGAGATATGATGACAGGGAATCTTCTCTTTTTAATTTTCTCTACATTTCTTTTCTTCTCTTTTATTTCTCTCTTGATTTTAATCGTCTCATTAAAAATAATAAACAAATTAAGAGATAGAGAGGAAGACGAGAGATGTAGAGAAATAAAAGATGATCCAATTTGATCTAGTGATTTAAAAAATGGTTTACACGTCTTTATATTAAGGGCAATGTTAACTTGTGCACCTAAGACATATGATAAGGAATAATAAATGATGGTCGATCCCATCTATTTTATTTTGGACAAAGCAAAAATTAACTTCAGTCAAATAAATATAAAAAAAGTGTGCTTTTATTTTTTATTTTGCCAAAATTACCCTCACCCTATAACAGCACAGAAACAGAAACGATCTTTGTTACCTTTTGCTCCATACACCTCCTCGCTATCTCACTGTCTTGTCATCTTGCCGCTTCACCGCGTCAGTATCACTCCTAAATCGCATCAAATTGGTAGACCAACACTAACAAAGTTGAGAACGGTTACACTTTCTGAGAAGACTTTTTGTTTATATATATATATATATATATATATATATATATATATATATATATATATATATATATATATATATATATATATATATATATATATATATATATATATATATATATATATATATATCATTTTGGCTTGTTAAAAACAAATTCTAGCCACAAACTATTTGACAAAAAAATACCAACATAGGTTATCTCGGTTGATAAGTAATTGACCGAAATAATTTAACTAATTTCAGAAATAAAACTCACCTGTATGTCTCTCAAGAGGTCATTTAGTTGAGGATTTGTTCTTCAATCTTGAGATACATAGTTCGAGATCCGCCACCGAAAAAATCGAACTCACCTAAATTCTTTTTATTCTAAGAACACATTTATTATTATTATTATTACTTTTTTCTTTTTGTGGGTTATGTTGATTGATTTGGTGTTTTGGTTGGGGGACCATGAAGCAGTTGGTGTTGGTAATGAAACAGCTGGATTGGATTGCTTTGGTGGGCGATATCCTATTCAATGAACAAATAAACTTTTGCCATCACACAATTTTTCAACAATCATTCCTCCAAGAATTTTCTTTCCCAACAGATTACAACTAGCACCACCGCCATTTTGTGGGTCCGCGCCAAAATGCAATAATCCACTTTTTTCTGCGCATACTAAAGTGGTAATTAGTATCGTATATTTTTCCATTTCCTCAATTATTATATATTTTTGAAATATAAATATAAAAATATAATATTAAGTGGGATTTGGATCTGTGAAATCGACTGCATGAAGTCAGTAGATTTGGACCGTCTGATCAAGATCAGACGGCTCAGATTTTAAGGTCAGATTTTAATTATAAAATCTGATTTTAAAATCTGAACCGTCCGATCTTGATCGGACGATTTATATGTGGCCGACTGCACTGCAGTCAGTATATTTATGAATTCACTGAATCCACATTAAGTGAGTCCAAATTTATTAATATATTATTTGAGAGCTTTTTTCAAAGATTTTTGTACACGACTGTACATGGGCCAGATTGGGTTGAGTTTGACCAAAATCCAAACCACATAGGATACTCCAGATTGGGTCGAGGAATATAATCACCCGTTATAACATTGGGTCGGGTTGGGTAAATCCACTTATTTCCGGGTTGGATTGGGTTGGGTAATGGGTTACCCAAATTATTTTTCTATTTTTTTATATTAAATATTTAAATGTCGAATCATCATATTTTTTCATAAAAATAACTCAACCATTGTATTTTCTTGAAAAATAGTGTAACTTTTTTCACTATAAAAAATAATCACATATTTTTCGTGTAAACTCACTAATTTACGGGTTAGATAGTTTGCTACCCAAATAATTTTTTTTTGCTTTTTTTAATATCAAATGACTAAATGATGAATTGTAATATATGTTTATGAAAATTATTCAAGCTTTTCATTTTATTTTTTAAATAGTGTGATAAATTATCATATTTGTTTATAAAAATTATTCAATCTTTCTATTTTCTTAAAAAATAGTATAACTTATTTTCAATATAAAAATATTTAATGATGAAATGGAAAAATCTTTAGTATTTTCATAAAAAATATTTCAAAAAACATAGCACTAGTGGGTAAGTGAATTTTTTGGGTTGGGTCCGATTTTACCCATAACCAAACTTTTTTTTTTATGGATTTTTCATTTTTGAAATCCATATCCACCTACTTGCCCGACCCAACCCACTTTTTTAGGTTGGATTGGGTGGGTTTGACCGGGTCAACCGGATTTGCCCAATCCATGTACACCCTAGTACACGTGGAATGCCTATATTGCTTCTCTTCTCATATGATTTTGACAATAAATTCTCATATTGATTTTTTTTTTTTTTGACAGAAGAAATTAATTATTTTCATTATCATATTATCATATCATAAAGTCAAATGAATATTTACTATAGTTTATTCGTGTCCGACTGTCCGTTAAAGTTATAGTTGAAATTAATACTATGATCTGCATATAAGGCAAGTAATTGCATATATAATTTATAGCGATATAATTTTTTTCCATCAAATTGAATAGAACCTCCGTCGCAAATTATAAGTGAAAATAAAAAAATTATACTTAAACGATTTTATTGGTTGTTGTTTATTGAGAAAATGAGAGAGAGAATTTGAAGTATGTTTTTGTGGGTTTTCCTTGAAATAAGTTGCCTAGGAAGATGCAGGGTCGTTCCGAGATTTTGGAGGCCTAGGACAAATAATAAAAATGGACCCCTAATAAAAATTAAATTAAAAAAATATTATATATTTAAATTATAAATAGTATTAACAACATAAAAATAGTCATTTATCCGTGTAACTAACATAAATATAAGTTCATTCTACAATAAAAATTGCAACTTAATTTTATAAATTAATTTTTTATTTTCAAAGAAATAATAAAATGTAGATTTAAAAAAATTAAATAATAGTGAAGTTATTTATAAATTATAGAGTGAGTTTTTTTTAGAAAAAACTCCCCCATGTTAAAAAAGGAAACAATTTTAAAAATAGTTAAGGAAATGTTCATTATAAATTGGATTACATTAAATGTACCCAAAAGAAATGGATTACAACAAAATAAAAGTAAATAAAAAATTGGATTACTATTATAAAAAGGTGAGCACTCCGGTACACATATTATGTGGATGTGTACCGGTACATCGTTGATGTGTATAATTTTAATTGGTCCACATATAATGATAATTTAACAAGTCATTTTGAAGATTTCTTTAAATAGAAGTTTTCTAAATTACTCTTTTAATTTACAAAAATTTCAAATTGGGGATTATTGTAATTTAGAAACCTTAAAACATGTTTCCATAATTTCAAAAGAAATCAAAATTCCTTAAACATGTCTCTTTCTCTATCGTGTGTCTTTGTTCTCCTTTCTTTTTTTTTTTGATACTTATTTTTAGGGATTTAATATGCGTATATTTTTTTTTACATCAATTCTTTTATTTTCTGAAAGTATAACACCCCTTGAATTCATTTTGATGCCTTTCTTTAAGAACAAAAAATTCTGATGTCTTTCTTTCAATTTCTCATAAAGTTCATATTTTTTTTTTTCATATCTCAATTTCGTGGTTTTTCAATTTTTGGGTGTTGGATTTTTTTGTTTTAGGTTATTAGGGTTCATAGAAAATTGTCCTTATTTTTGTTTTTGCTAGTGGGGTTACAGTGAAACACAAAACTGAAGAATTTTGGAACCGAAAATTAGAGAGAATAGAAGTATCATGATAAATTTGAAGTCGGCAAGTGGCTTGGTTTTAAGACAAAAATTTGAGAATAGAAACCGTCTAATTTGTCATGATAATGCATTTTCTTCACTACACTGTATTTTGTTGTGTGAATTTGTATGACCGATACCATGATTATATATTGAACGGTTGCATTTTTGAAGAAAATAAAAGTAAAAAGATGTTGTTAATTTTTATTTAGAAGGGTAGTATTTCTAAAGAAAAAAAATTGTAGATGTTATTGATTTTTGCTTAGAATAGTAGTATTTTAAAGAGAGAAAAAATCAAAGTTAATTTTTTTTATTGATTTTTGTTTATTGTGCGCGACAGCGGAATGACATTAGGGATCTTGTTTTAGTATTAGGTTTATGCTTTATTTATTTTTCTTGACGCAAGGTTTAGGCTTTTTTTTTAACAATATAAAACAAAACATTAATATAATATAAAAACAAACAAATTTAATTTACAAAATATCATTTGTCTTGTTGGTAAGTTATATATTTTGCAAATAAATAATGATTAAGGGTCCGTTTGGATTGGCTTATTTTTGAGTTTATGCAAGCAGTTTATGCAATTTTTACGTATTATTATAAGTTTGTCAAGGTAGTTTATGATAAAATAGGTTATAAAAATATAATTTTCACTAGTGTGAACTTATAAAATAACATAAAACATAATTTATATTGCATAAACTGTTTGCATATGCTCAAAAATAAGCTAATCCAAACGGGGACCTAAATCTCAACTAACTGAACCGACTAAAATATAAAAAAAACTAATTGGACTAACAGTTACTTAAGAATCCCTCATGGAAACCCACTTGAGTTGGTCTAGTGGTGTTGGCTTGGGTCCTTGGAGTATGCTCCTCTCAAGGTGTTAGGTTCGATCCCTTCGTGTGCCAATTTCGGTGGGATAGTTCATACAGAGCAAAAAAAAACTATGACTTTATATGGGGCCGTGCAAGTGGGCGGTGAGATTGGTCGTCTCAGATTAGTCGGTCCTAGGATCGGATACCGAGTTTCCTTTTTTAAAAAAAGAATCCCTCGTGGATCAATTTTTTTCTCAAACAATCCAATATCACTTAATTGGAATGACACACATAGGATTCAAACTTTCGGCAAGATAATGGTTCAATATCAACTAGTTGGATTTCCTGTGACTCAAAAAACTTAGTTCATATATGACCTGACTATTAAGTCTCAACTAATAATGCCGACTGTGATTAAAAAAATCAAAATTTATAGAACAAACTCTTCAACTTGAAACATAGTTCATATGCAAAACCTAACTAATTATACTTGTTTTTAATTAAGGAATTCAATTTTTCTCAATCAAGTCGTTCAATATAACCTAATTGAACTAACAAATACTTATGAATTTAAATTTCGACAATCAAACATTTCTTTATTGATATAAAAATTTCATTTACAAAATTTTTAGTATTTTTTAAAATGAGATGAATTAAATATGAATTTAATAAATAAAAAAAAAACAAGATAAAAGTAACGAATACTTTGACCTAAAAATTAAATTTTGAGCTCCTAATTTTTGGACAAACTTTTTATAATGCTCTATACATATTTTGCAAAATCATCATAAATACACATCGACTTAACAACATGATTAAAATTACATGCATACTAGGTTTGCTTTAGTATGTTAGAGGTCGTGGGATCGATCCTAAGCTCTATTGTAAATAAAAAAAATTACATGCATAAATATTTTGTGGAGAAGATAAAAAATTAAATTCAGTAACTTTGCAGCGATAAAAAACTTATTTAACCAAATAAAATATTACGAATCACTAAAAATTAATAATTAATATTACGCAAAATTAACATAAATTATTTTTTTTGTACAAATAAATAAATGTATTTTAATATAGGCTTAAATGCAGTTTTGCCCCCCCTGTTTTGATTAAATCGGAATTTTACCCCCCTGTTTTAAAACGCGGACTTTTACCCCCCCTGTTTTATAATTTGTTGGATTTTGCCCCCCCTAAAATTCTGCTTTCGAGTCACAACTTTAAAGCTTCGCACACAACTCAATTTTGATCAATAATTTACCAAAAGGATACCGAAATGACCGTAATCGAGTTATCTTTCCACATAATCAAACCCCACTGAATTTGGAGTTACAAAGAGAGATTAATTACCGTTTTAGTGAAGGTATGTCCCCCAAAATTCTGCAAAAAATCTGCTTTCGAGTCACAACTTCAAAGCTTCGCATACAACTCAATTTGGATCCATAATTCACCAAACGGCTACCGAAATGACCATAATCGAGTTATATTTCCACATAATTAAACCCCACTGAATTTGGAGTTACAAAGAGAGATTAATTACCGTTTTAGTGAAGGTATGTCCCCAAAATTCTGCAAAAAATCTGCTTTCGAGTCACAACTTCAAAGCTTCGCATACAACTCAATTTGGATCCATAATTCACCAAATGGCTACCGAAATGACCGTAATCGAGTTAGCTTTCCACAGAATCAAACCCCACTAAATTTGGAGTTACAGAGAGAGATTAATTACCATTTTAGTGAAGGTCTGTCCAATTACTAATTCTGCAGAAATCTACTTGTGATCTTCAAATTCAACATCGTCTACCGAACACATCGTAACTCCAAATTCGACGAAATTGAAATGCCAACAAGGGTAATTTCGTTAGATTTCCATACATGTAAATAGTATTAAAAAATGAGCTACAGGGTGAGAGGAATGACGAGAATACCAGTAGTAGTTTCATATGATAATTAATTTGAACAGACCTTCACTAAAACAGTAATTAATCTCTCTCTGTAACTCCAAATTTAGTGGAGTTTGATTCTGTGGAAAACTAACTCGATTGCGGTCGTTTCGGTACCAGTTTGGTGAATTATTGATCCAAATTGAGTTCTGTGTGTAGCTTTGAACTTGAGGCTCAGAAGCAGATTTTGTGCAAGATTTTAGTGGGGGGGCAAAATCCAACAAATTATAAAATAGGGGGGGTAAAATTCCGCATTTTAAAATAGGGGGGGTAAAATTCCGTATTTTTCAAAATAGGGGGGGTAAAACTGCATTTAAGCCTTTAATATATATATATATTGAAAATAAATACTAATCTTTATAAACTAATAATATAGAAATATTAAAATCATCCACTCATAATAATAATAATTAAAAAATTTGTTAAAGTCATACGTTTCTTTCTTTAGAAAATACACAATACTAAAATCATATTATTTTATAGGATATTATAATAATTAAAAAAATTGGAGTAAATATTAAAATATTTGAATCTTGTTAAAAAAAAAGTGAAAATTTGGGTTGGAAGATTTGATACATGCTTTGATTTATTGTGGAATATGATTGATGATTATATTTATGTGATGGATATATTTGCAAATTTTAAAAAGTAGTGTTTAATATAAAAAATTTAATAAAGAAACAAAATCTGCATTAAATGTTTTTGATTTGATAAACACATCAGCAATGTATCGGTACATTGCCACATAATATGTGTACCGAAGAATTCATCTTATAAAAAAAGAAGACGACTGGATTACAATAAATGTACCCAAAAGAAATGGATTACAACAAAATAAAAGTAAATAAAAGCATCAGGTGGGAGTTGAAAACACACCATCTTGGTACTTAACTCAAGTGCTAATAACTAGGTCAATATTTAATTTCTGTTAAAGACTCGCAGAACCAATACTTGACTACAATTACTTTGATGGGCCTGGAAAAAAAGTATTGAGGCCCCCAAAATTTGGAGGACCTGGGCTCGGGCCCTGCCTGCCCTGGCCCAAAACCAGGTCTGAGAAGATGTAAAAACAATTTTTATTGATTGTTGTTTATCGAGAAAATGAGAGAGAGAAGAAATTAAATGCAATTTGCATTTAATTTTATTAAATAAGGAAAAAACATTTTTGAAAATAATTTTTTCTCTTATAATTTGGGACAAAAAAATGAGTTTTTTTCCCTTATAATTTGGGACGGAGGGAGTAAATGGTAATAACCTACTAATCATACAAAATTGAACTTGACGGATCAATGATAATCTTTTTTTAGAGTAGACAAAATTGATTTGATTTGATTAGGTTAAGATTATTTTTTGTATTAATTTTTTATTTATTTATTTAGAGAAGACCAACAAAGAGGAGAAAGAGGAATTTAGGTGCTTAAATATTAATATGGGAATTGAGTTTTTATAATTTCTATTTAGATCTATATTTTTACTCATATTAATACAAAGACCTATTTATTTTATAATTTTTACGGAATCTATATTTTTAGTCATATATTAATAGAGAGATTATTTTTAAAAAAATTTCAATGGGAACCTCTATTTCTGCATAAATATTAATACGAGAATCATTTTTTATTTATTTATATTTAAGTCTGTATTTCTACTCTTATCTTCATAATCATGGATCGTATATGTTTTTGATCAATAGTGTCAATATATTATGATATAATTTTTTAGTAAAAAATAATAATATAAGTTGCGATTGAATATGTCATAATGCTCTAATACATGTTTTCCCCAATTTAATAACAACAAACAACTATCTAAAAACTACGTGTGAAATTGAAGAGTGAGATGAAACCTAGATGAGAGCGAATGCCGAAGAGAGAGAAAATACGACTAAGAGCGACTAATAGAAAAGGAATTGCGAATTGCGATTGAGAGGGGAAATACAACCGAGAAATTATAAGATGTTATAGTTATATTTAACGCAATTGACCGAGATATAGAATGAGCTAATATACAAATGAGCATACTTCTTTAGTGTACAATGGGTCTGGATAATAATATCTTTTATACACCCCAAAATATTTAAAAACTTTGGTAATAGAAGAAATTGAAATAATAGGAAATAGAGAGAATCTCAACTCGGTAATTACAACATGGATTAGACTAATCCGATCTTATTTATAAACAAATTTATTTTGTTTCACACTTATTAAAAAAAATATTATATTTACTAAATTAACATTTATAATAAATTAAATTTGCATTAGGACTATACAATTATATTAAAAGTAGAATAATTAATAAAAGATATTTTTTTTGTCTAAATAAGAGCTATTTTTGAAACAATATAGTTTTTTTTTTTTACTAAAAGCAATATAGTAAAATTTAGTAACTTCTGCTTATATTTAACTTATATTTAAGACAAAAAAATTTGTTGAATTTTATTTATAAATATGCTCGCATAAAGTGCGTTATTTTCTTTGGCGATTATGTAGGGGATGCATTTTAACGAGGTGTCGGTTATTCGAGCATAACGTGGACTGTGATATTCATTGTCCATTATGTGAAGAGGAGGTAGAAGATGATGTACACATTTTTTTCACCTGCGCTTATGCTCGATCTAGCTAGCAAGCGGTCAGACTGTTATCTGTCTTGGGCACCGCTGCTTGTCAACAAGGTAGTGCGGCAGTTAGAGTGTTTGTCTTGTGTCGGAATGAAGATTACGCTATTATAGGTAGAGTGGCTACGCTGTTTTTGGAGTATATGACACAACTGAAATGATAAAATATGGAATGATAATGTTAGAACGCCCAACCAAGTTGGTCGAGCTGCGTTTGATCATTGGAATGAGCGGTTTGTTGTCCATAAGATGCGAAGTAACGATGATCATGATGTCCCGCTTGTAAGCACAATTCGGTGGAAAAAGCCTCATATAGGATGGTTAAAGTGCAATGTAGATGCATCATTTTTTGCCGGCGCAGGCAGGACAACGATGAGTGCTTGTTTTCGTAATAATTCTGGTGAGTTTACTGATTGACTCACGCAGTGGCAACAACCGACTTTATCAACAGAGGAGGGTGAAGTATGAGCATTATTGCAAGCCATGAGTGAAGCTAAGGGTAGAGACTTAGAACGAGTCCAATTTGAAAGTGATTCTCAAGTGTTGGTTGAGGCTATTCGTACCAAGCGACGAGACAACTCAGAGTTTCTTTCAATCGTTAATGAAATTATTTTTGTTATGTTATCATGTGTAAACTTTGAAGTTAAGTTTATTAAGAAACAAGTGAATTCGATTGCTCACACTTTAGCTAGGGCGGCCAATTCTTGAACTAATTTCCACAGATTTGAGATTATTAATTTCTTCATGTATTAAATTTTTTATAATTAATGAAATGCATTGAGTTTGTTTGGTTAAAAAAAAATTGAATTTGGAAGGAATAGTTTAAAGTTCTCCCTATTTTGAAAATGAATATTTTGGCCTCTAAATTTCAATATTTTTTAATGAAGTTTTATGTGGACAGTTGTGTGTTGAGCTTGATAACCTATTAGTTTATGAATTGAACCTTTGTTGCATTCCGAAAAAATGAATCAACCTTTTCCAATTGCATATAGGTACTCATCTTTGTGGCGAATTTACTTGAGGTTGGAGTATCTTTATAAGAACTCACCTCACATTCACCATTGAAGGAGAAAGACACTTGTAGGTAAATCAAGCAACAATCCTATTGAGTATTGACCCATGAAAGTGTTTTAAAATATTAATGAGTAAAGAATAAATTATACTAACATTTAACTTGAAAATTAATCTTGTATTAAATAATAATTTGTACATTTTTAGTAAGCACATAGCTAGCTTATTATTATGTACCACATTTTCTTATTGGTGAAGGTTTACACATCTTTATCTTATGCAATATATTTGGCATGATTTATCTGCTAGCTTATAATAGATTTGATCAGAAGAGTGAATTGCAAATTTTAGAAAATAGAGCTATTTGACAAAAGAAATGATCTCACTAGCATATACTATATATCATTTCTTTTGCCACAGAGGAGTTTGGATCTAAGCTAAAAATGGCTTTCCAAAATAACTTGTAAACCTTGTGGAATTCTTCCTATGAATTCTATATTATCAGCAAGTGACAAAAAACTAAAATTCCAAGATAGATACAAGGTAAATGCCTCAATTTATCTAGTAACTTGAAAAATAAATAAAGGAATATAAACATATTCTCAATTGAAACTTCAATATGAATAAAATGTGGTACAAAATTTGTAAAGTTGACAGTGGTAAATGGTAATGGATGTAGCTCTGAACATATCCTCTAACATCTCAACTGATGAGGCTAACTTTCTTTTTGAATTACTTGGAGAGCAAGAAACAAGTGGTACTAATGAAGATACAGTTCTGCAAGCTCGCAAGAATGATCCTAAAGTCGTCAATGTCAAGGCCGCGATAATGTATGTGATAGAAATGATAGTTCAGAAGAAACAAAACCTATGTAACTGTTGAAGAGACAGAATCACTACTGATTTCCAGGCCATTTCTTCCATTACCTTGTTTATCAAGATATGTTGAATCTTTAGCTGCCAAAACCTATGTAACTGTTCCAGATTATGTAAGTTTCATCAATATTTTCGTATTTACACGCGCCTATGTAACTGTTCCAGATTATGTAAGTTTCATCAATATTTTCGTATTTACACGCCTATGTAACTGTTCCAGATTATGTAAGTTTCATCAATATTTTCGTATTTACACGCCTATGTAACTGTTCCAGATTAACAGCTCCAGTGCTCCCCCAAATATTCTTGAATTTGACCGTACTTTTAATCAAAATGTTTTCCAATAAATTATTCTCTAAGCAACTTGAACTAAGAATGGATTATCTGAGTTTCTTGGTTTCTTTACGGTGGTTATGAATTTTTGCAATAACAGCAAGATTGAGAAAATGAACCTGGTAGCTAAAAAAAAAAAAACTCAAATAGTTTATGAAACTATCTTGTCAATGCTTATTAAAAAAATATGGGAGTGTCAATGTGAATGAATATAACATCAAAATATAAATAGGTGCGGAAACACTAAGATATAATTCTTAGAATTGGGAGTTAGACCTAAGTCATTCTTACAAAATCGGCGCTATGGGCTTGGGCGCAGATATAAATGGTGGATGGTCCGATCAGAAACCTAATAGCAGGCGGCCCAACGAATTGTGGAGGAGGCTCTGATACAATCTTAGAATTGGAAGTTGAGTCTAACTCAATCCTACAAAACCGGCTTGTAAGGTTATAATTATCCTCACTTATAAACAAATAAGTCATCTCGCAACCGATGTAAGACTTCTTAACAAATTTGTTTGGATATTATGCAAAAGAGGCTAATCTATCAACTTTTTGAGCCCAAAATTGAGCCCATCCATATAGATCAACATTATGACTAAAAAGACAATCTATCAAATGATGTTTTCTCTCCCCACCCCATGTGATTCTTTTATACCCCCCAATATTCCGATTTTGCCCTTGCAAAAAACTTCGGTTCGCAGAAACCGAATTTTTTCTAGTACAAATTCAGAGTAAATTTCGGTTTTCAAGGCAAAAAAAACTTCGGTTTCTATAAACCGAAGTTTTTTGCAAGGGTAAAATTGGAAATTCAGGGGGTATAAAAGAATCACGGGGGGTGGGGAGAGAAAACATCCTATCAAATACTGTTATTTTTGTCTCTCATGTTATCATTGGGGGTGTTTAAGTGAGTAGTGAGAGCAGCCATGCTTATAAAAAAAAAAAAAAGTGAGAGCAGCCATCAAAGCATCAGATACTATAACAAAATTCAACATCTTTAAAACTAAAAATAATGAAATTGTGAACAAACTCAACAATCAGATTCAGATTAATAACATAAAATTATTTTACACGATTATCCAATAAAAATCCACCAATTTATCATGACATACAATGAAGTTTAAAATATTTATATAATTTAACGAAATACAAGACACTTCCTCCATCTACAAAAGAATATGTCATTTAAGATTTTTGCATAAATATTAAAAAATATAATTATGTTGTTAAAAGAAATAACACTTTTACTAAATTATCACTATAAATTATCGGTTTATTTCCTAAAAATAATGTATATATAGTAGTAATAATTAGGGATACAATTAAAAAAATATTGCATTAGAAAATGATAATGACATTTAGCAAGAGAGAATACTTATCAGTATCACATGCCAAGTATATTGATTTGGCAAGACCCAACAAGAAAACAAACTAGTAATATTTATTTATTATTCACAGCCTCCATCCCCACATTATTACAAAGATAACAACACTTGATGCTCATAACTATTGAAAGGCATCACCACCTACCAAAATATAAAAATAACTAGCATACAATTAAACAACAATACATAATTGATGGGAAACATGTGTTGCCAACCCCATTTCCTTTGGTCATCTACGAAAAAGACACAAAACTAAAAGTAACCATCTTTCATGCTCTTTCATTTTGTTTATTTCTCTTATAAAAACCTAAATAATTCAATCATGCACCCCACACCAACCACACATTAACATCAAGCCGCAATATCATGACGAATATGTTTGAGTATCACCGGAATAACAACATCCGGTGAGCTTAACTGCGGTAAATGACCCTCAGTTGACATAACTTCCACAATAGACTCTCCACCAACATGTTGGTGGAGATACTCCGCAACCACGACTGGAACCGCTAAATCTTTCATACTTTGTATAATGTGGCATGGGACAGTGACGAGACCTAATATTTGTCTCATGTCACTATTAAAAATTGTTTGTAACACACTTAGTGCTATGTCTGGTCTCATGTTGAACAAAGTTCGACTAAATTCTTGTACTGCCACTGATTCCATGTCACCACCAATCGCCATTGGAGCAAATCCTGAACACCATGATTTGTAATTTGATGACATAGCATCGAATAATTGATCCAAATCTTCTTGTTCAAATCCTCCAAAGTAATCCCTGTCGTTCAAATACCTTACCCCCACAAAAACCCCATCATCACGTAACATCATTAAATATTGCTCATGTAATAATATATAAATAAATCATCTTCAAATAACTAATAGTTTTCGTCAAATAACTAATAAAAAATCCACATAAATATCACTATTTAACTATTTTAGCATCAATAAATTTCTTTATGCCTAAAATCTACGTAGGAAACTTTTTTTTTTTGGTTAAGCTACGTAGGAAACTTTAATCTTTACTGAAACTAATATGTCTAAGCCACCATTAAGTTTGGTCTAATAACAAAGAATTTTGGTAGTATATATAAGGTTTTAGGTTGAATTGTCATCGACAACATTGTAAATTAAAATAAATAAATAAACTAATACGGCCACATATTATAATAATCAGAATAAAAACTGCATAGAAGTACTGAAAATATATTATTTTCTACTATGTTTCACTACTAGAAAAAGTTCAAATACCGACGGAATTTAGAGACGGAATTTGTTTCTTCTCTAATAGAGATGGAATTAGAGACAGAAAAAAGTTGTTAGAGACCGAAATTCAAATATATGTATTAGTCACGGATTTTAGAGACAGAAATTTCCGTGTCAATAAAATTTCGTGTCTAAATCCGTCTCTATTTTATTATTTTTATAATTATAATTGAAATAAATAGTTAGAGACGAAAATTTGAGACGGATTTTAGTCGTGTCTAATAATTTCTGTCTCTATATTCGTCTCTGATTGATCAACTTAAAATTAAAATATTCAAACATTTGTCAGAGACAGAAGTAATCCGTCTCTGAATTAATCTGTCTCTAGAATCTGTCTCTAATTTGTGCCATCCCTCCAAAAAGTTTACTCAATTTTTCGTGTCATCCCTCCAAAAAGTTTACCCAATTTTTTCACTGACCGCCAAAAAGTTTAACAGAATTATAATTTTATTAAATATTTTTTTATAATAATAAGATTTTATTTTAATCACTCCTCCATGAGTTTTTGAAGCGCATCTGATAATTTTATTATTCTTTCAAAAAATATTTGATAATTTTTTTTTGAAGCATCTGATAATTTTATTATTCTTTCAAAAAATGATTAAATTTAATATTTTTAAGGCAATTCCTTAAAATTCCTTAGATGCAATAGAAAGAATAAACGCATTAACAAACAATTATCAAAAGCAGAGAAAGAAAACACACAAGATGAAAGAACCCTAACCACAGTCACCACCGCACCACTGTCTCTCTCAGATCTCGTCTCAACACAGTCACCACTGTCGACGACCATCACTTAGTCTTCAATCATGTAGTTGGAGATCTTGCTCGTCTGCGTTTGCCTTCAATCAAGGTATGTAACTCTCTTTTTTCTTGATCCTAATCCTCTTTTCCCCTTCAGTTTGGTGTTTCCCCCCTTAAATTTGGTGTTTTTCCCATTTAATTTCACACCCAATTCTTCAATAACTCTGGTCAGTTCCACGAAAACCCTAACTCCAAACTCATTACCATGCTGAAAGTAGGGGTGTGCATGGTCGGTTTTTCTCCAAAACCAAAACCAAACCATTTTTGGATTAGTATCCATAACCAAATCCACATTTTATTTAAAACCAGTTATCAAACTAGTTATAAATATGATTATGGTTACGTAACCAGTTAAATTTGTAAATCCGATTTTTAAATGAGTTATTTATCAAATTTAGTTTAAAACCGGATATTTCTTAAATTCAATTTTAAATCTAGTTATTTTTTGGTTTGGGACCAATTATCCTCCAAATTCATTTTTTTTCTTTATTAAATCTCTCCACGTTGTTATTGTCAAAAAAATGAATTAAAAATAAATATGCATATTAAAAAAATATAAATGCAAACTTTTTTAGGAAGGAATACATATAATTATAACGTCCAAAAATAAAAAAGAAGGAAGGAATACATAAAAATATAAATATATAAACTGGGAAAAATATATAAATATATTGATGAAAAAAAAATTGAAACACCAAAATGGAGAAAGAAAGAACGGGGCCGGTCACTCCAAAAATTTATTGAAAATTTATTTTTCATGTCATCCCTCCAAAAAGTTTATGAAATAATATTGAAAATTTATTTTTCGTGTCATCCCTCCAAAAAGTTTACCCAATTTTTTCACTACCCGCCAAAAAGTTTTACAGAATTATAATTTTATTAAATATTTTTTTATAATAATAAGACAAGAGTGTCTTTGACTTAGGTTTCACCTTCTTCCTCCACCATCCACTCCGTTTTCGCCGTCCACCATCCATCCACTCCGTTTCATCACCTTCTTCCTCCACCATCCACTCTGTTTCATCGTCGTCCACTCCTCCACCATTCAAAGGTCGGGTTCTTCACTCCTCCATCGACGAATCCACTCCGTTTCATCGTCGTCCACTCCTCCAGAGGTCGGGTTCTTCACTCCTCCATCCACGATTCAGAGGTCACGATTCACTCCCCCATCCACGATTCAGTCGCGAACTCAATTCGTTTCCTTCTCCGGATTCGGTAATGCTTTCTCTTAGGTTTTTCTTTTTGTGATATTTTCCTTGTTAACCCTTCTTCTCTTAGATTTCTACAATTTTCTGCAATTTTCTCTTAATTGTTGTTGTTTAGTGGCCTGTTTTGCAGGCCATCGATTTCAAGGACTCGCTGTTGTCACACCTTGCTCCTTCCATCCATCCATCCCTCTACTACGAAATTAAAGTGAGTTATGATTTGAATTCAAAATCTTAATCCTTACCTTGTGACATGGCTGTGTAAAATTTGATGATACCACTGCAATTGTGTTCTTAATTTGATGATACCGCTAAAATTTGATGATACCGCTGCAATTGTGTTCTTAAAATTTGATGATACATGGCTGTGTAATCCTTACCTTGTGACATGTAAAATTTTATGATTTGGATTATTTGTAGTTTTGTTACGTGTGAGCTTAATTGTGTTCTAATCTAATTATAAAACCAGTTCTGTTTAATTATGTTTAGAATTACTTATTGTGAGATTAAGTGAAAACTCACTTGTTTAATTAGGTTCATGTCATGGTTTTGAATTTGAAGATTGTGCTTGTGAAATTATATTAATTTGATTTTTTTGAAGTTTTTTGAGATTTTTAAGGTATAATTGAGATTTTTTAAAGGGGAAGTAGGGGATCATTAGGTATCTTTTTTGTTAGAACTTTAAAGGTTAGGCAGGGAGGGAGAATAATCTCTTCTGAGGAGCATAATGCACCTCTAATAGCTTAAACTTTAAAGGTTAGGCAGGGAGGGAGAATAATCTCTTCTGAGGAGCATAATCTCTTCTGATTCCCATACTGGTACATCTATGGATATGCCACAAGATCCTCCCCTCAATAATGAGTTGCAATCAAATCCACA
Source organism: Trifolium pratense (assembly GCF_020283565.1). Taxonomy (NCBI): domain Eukaryota; kingdom Viridiplantae; phylum Streptophyta; class Magnoliopsida; order Fabales; family Fabaceae; genus Trifolium; species Trifolium pratense. Next base: position 46,194,497 of record NC_060062.1, on the reverse strand, counting down.
TGTTGAAATATCTACTGTAGCACCGGAGAATATCGTGTGGGGGTCAAAAGATCCATCAGATGGACGAATTTGGATTAGATCTGCCCCTGGAAATAAGTAGTTTAACTTCTCTAATATAATTACATATAATTATATCCATATATGTTTGAAATTGCATCTTATTGTAATTTTTCTCATACTTTCAGCTTTGAACCAGAATCTACAGTGAGGGGTGCTATTACGAAAATCTTTAAAGAAAATTTTCAAGGCGCATGGTCATGTTGGAGTGCTGTTGATCCGACCACACAAGATTTTTGGTTTGCTGACTTTAAGGTATTGTGTGGAAATTTAGCTTAATAATGATCTGATTTTTGGTTTGCTGACTTTAAGTTGATTCGACCACACATGAAAGTTGTAGTTTTAGCTAAATACAAATGATCTGATTTTTGGTTTGCTGATTTTCTGAGTTCTGAGTTCTGAGTGTTTAGTCTCCTGTGCGCTTCTGAGTTCTGAGTGTTTAGTCAATTGATTTTCTGAGTAATGTCAATTGATTTTCTGAGTTCTGAGTTCTGAGTTCTGAGTGTTTAGTCCTTTGGAAAGAATTAAAAGAAGTTTACTTTGGAAAGAATGTCCCCTCTCTAAGATAGAGCCAATCATTTGTATATTCATCAAACTCAGCAACCATTGCCATTATATAAAAAGACTGATGAAACAAACCTGATAAACCACACAAAGATTGTTAAACCAGCAATTGGAACACAAACTGTTTCAAGGAATGGACCTTCTCTGCTGATTAAATCATGCAAAAGTCTGTACCATCCCTTGAACAATAGGTATGGACTCTTAACTATAGCAATTGCACTGAATAAAGGAACCTCAACAATTAGTCCCACTATCCCTACCATCCCTTCTCTGTTTTGTGCCTTTTATTAATAAATCTATTTGCAATTAAAAAAAAAAAACAGGTTGTGCTTGCAACTGAAATTACACTACTATTTGTATTGTTTGTTTGTAGGCCAAATACAAATGGCTTGAAAAGGATGAAGCTAGCATTAAAAAAAGCTTTAATAGTAGGGGAACATTGGCCCTGAAAAATGCTTTGTTCAAGGTTCGTAGCGGTAAAGATAAAGGTGAATGGATTGATGAAGACAAGTTAAAAGAATTAACGGATCAATGGAAAGGTGAAAAGTGGCAAAATATTTCTAAGATTAATACACAAAACAGAAAGTCTCAAGCTGGACATAATGTGCACAGTGGAGGATCCATTTCTGCTAGAGAACATGCCAAAAAAATGGTTAGTAGTAAATATGCTTTAGTGAATTTCAATTTAAATAGATTATACTAAATTTATGTTGGTTATTGTTTTAGAGGATGGAATTGAATAGAGAGCCAACCTGTTTTGAGGTTTATCAGAGAATGCATAAACCAAAGGAAAAATCAAATGAGTGGTTTAACAAAGAACAAGCTCTGATAGCTGTAAGTATAAACTAATCTTGTTTAAGTTATAACTTTTAGCAATGTAAATAATATACTAATAGTTACAATTTTTCAGGAAAGTTACCAAACTAAATTGTTTGAGAGAAATTCTCAAATAGGTGAGGGTAGTAACCAACAATCTGATGATAGTATATACATGGAAGTTGTTGGAGGCATTAACAAGAAGGGACACATATTTGGATTGGGATCTCAAGCTGCCACTATCAAAGAATCTTTGAAATTTTCTCCTTCAATTTCTACTGATGTGGTACAGTCAGATAAAGTTGCTGCTATGGAGGCTAAGATCGAAGCATTAACCGTTGAACTTGAGCAAAAGAATCTTGAACAAGAAACGTTAAAACAAAAGATGGAGCATTGGGAGCAGATTTTGGGAAGGTTTGTGCCTAGTATTAATCAAAACTCCCCGGGTCAACTTGGAAGAGAAGGTGATAATGAAAATTATGAGATGGATACTAATGAAAATTATGTGATGGATGATGAAGATGATGTGTTGGATGATGAAGCTTAGCTTTAGTTACTTTCTTTTATGTATTTTTGTTAAATCAATTATATGAATTTTTGTGTCTTTGACAATTTTAGGTTTGATATTATATTTAGTGCAGTAGTGGTGCACTTGATACTTTGTAAGAATGACATATATTTGGTGTCAATCGAAATTTGATTTTCTCACATTCTAGAATTATATAAATTACATATAGTAGATAAAAATTAATATTTGAAAAATTGTATAAGCATTTAATTGCTAAATAAGAAAAAAAAAACTTTATAGAGACGGAAAATGTGTTTTGTCAATATGGAGACAGAATTATATGCTTAGAGACGGAATTTTTGAGACAGAATTATTTGAATTTAGAGACGGACAATTCTGTCTCCTTTAGAGACGGATTTATTATGTTTTGAATTCAATGTTTAGAGACGGATGTTTATTTGATAGTGACAGATAAATTCTGTCTCCAATCAGAGACAGAATATAAAATCTGTCTCTGATAGTTTAGAGACGAGGAAATTAAAGACAGAATCAAATTGGTCTCTAATTCTGTCTCTAACATGCTTAGTGACGGAATATTGGCATTTTAGAGACAGATTTTGCCCGTCGGTATTTAAGATTTTTCTAGTAGTGTTTTTTCAAAAATAGAATCTTTACAAATTTTTAATTGGATTATTTTTTTAATCAATTTATTATTAATTATGTTACATATTTTATTGAATGTCACTAAAAACTATGATGAGAAGATAAATTTTAAAATTAATACAAATATTTTTTAAAAAATATTACTACGAATATCCACCATCTTAATTTTTTGTGTTTTTTAATCAAATTTTATTTTCTATTTCAATGGCTAAAATAAGTAAAGATAATTTTTTTATAATAAATATAAAATTTTACATTGAAAAAATTACTCCAATATTTATGGAGACAAAAACTAATGTATTTAAATTATAAAAAAAAAAATAGTTGTGTCTAGAAACAGGAAGCACTGAATAACAAAAGTCAAACTAACCATTATTGCACAATGATTAAGCTCTAACTTCAAATATCAAACTTTATAAAAACAAAAAAATCAAATAAAAAATCAAAGACTAATTCAAACAATTTGACTATACCTTGGTGAAGCAGAAATCATGATAACTTTAGCAAAAAGATCAGGTCGAGAAATTGATGCAACAGTTCCAATCATAGCAGAAACAGAATGACCAACAAAGATACATGAATTAACTTGAAGTTCTTCTAAGATTGCAAGTAAATCATAAGCATATCCTTCTAAGGTTGAGTATCTTTCAAAATCAAAATATTCAGGATTAGTTGTACCAGATCCCATGTTATCATAAAGTATGACACGAAACTCATCTAGAAGATGAGGTACGAGGTGTTTCCATACAGATTGATCTGTTCCAAATCCATGTGCTAGAACTATAAACCTTGAACCTGATCCTACAACTTTCACGTTGTGTGCTTCTTCAACTATTCCCATTTTTTTGTGTTGGATTAATTAATAACTATATTTTTTTTTTCTCTTTGATTTGGTTAATGGGACTTGTGAGGGTGGATACGGTGTTTGTGATTGTGACTTTCAAGCTTCCAATGTTTTAGACCGTGTCAGGATAAACACCACACATACATATGGACTATAGACTATATATAGTATATATTATATGATGAAAATATAAAAAATTTAAATACAAGATTTAGATATATTCATATAAAAATATATATTATTTAATTGTTTAAGAAATTCATGTTATTTTATTCTTTTCTCTTTAGGGAGTGTTTTTTAGGTGATTTTTTCGGTACACGTTTTATTTAGATATGTATCGGTATGCTTGTTAATGAGGATAATTTTGATAGGTTCATAAATTGTGTTTATTAATTTTTTTTTTTTTATATTAAACACTATTTGTATTAGAATTGTCTACCTCAATACCGGTATATGTCCAAATAAGATGTGTATCAAAGTATTTAATTTTTTGGGTAAATAGCTTTATACCCCCCTGCAAAATATGAGAGTTTTGCGTTACCCCCTGCAATTTTTTTTTTTTAGATTACCCCCTGCAATGTGAAGAATCTTTGTCTTTACCCCCTAGATGCACAACAAGCAGGTGACATGGACATGATCTTGATGTGGCATGTATAAGTGGAATTTATTTATTTTATTATTTATTTTTTATGCCACATCAATTAATAGGTGTAAATTTTATTTTTTTAAAATAAATCTGAAGATGAAAGAAACAAAATCGGAAGATGAAAGAACAAAAACACCAACCCAGAAACCTTCTTCTCTCTATGGTAATTGGTAAATCTGTCTTCTTCTACCTTCTTCATGTCCCTCACAACAACATCACCTTAAAACCCAAAAACCTCAATTTTTCATCAGTTCCCCTTTTCAATTTCTCAGAAAAGCAACAGTCCACTCATCAAATCCCTTTTCAATTTTGCCTTCAAGTTTTCTTTGTCTTAAATCCTTTTTATTTTGATTCTTAAATCCCTTGAGTTGGATGAATTTTCGAATTGTAAATCCCTTGAGTCGAATTCAGATTCATGAACTTTTACTCTGTTTCAGATTCGAAACTGTGATTTGATGGATGTTGATGAACTTTTTATGGATGCTGCTGTTCTTGTGTTGTTGTTCTTGTTTCTGTGAATCTGTGTTATGGACAAATTTAAAAGTAGACAAAACTTGTTGTTCTCGTGTTGTTGTTTGATGAATCCATCAAGTTTATGGATTTTGTTGATTCCCCTTAAAACTTGTTAAGTCCCTCTAAAAAATTGTTAAACATGTTTCTTAAATAATTTTGTGATAATTTTTTTTTTGAGTTTCAGCCTTATGGAATTCTTTGTTCTTGTTGTTCTTGTTGAAGAAGATGAATGAATTTGACTGACTTTTCAGAATTTAAAAAAAAAATTAAAAAAGAATTACACCTATTAATTGATGTGGCATAAAAAATAAATAAGAAAATAAATAAATTCCATATGTACTTGCCACATCAAGATTATATCCATGTCACCTGCTTGTTGTGCACCTAGGGGGTAAAGACAAAGATTATTCACATTGCAGGGGGGTAATCTCAAAAAAAAAATTTGCAGGGGGGTAACGCAAAACTCCCATATTTTGTAGGGGGGTATAAAGCTATTTACCCTAATTTTTTTATATACATTTTTTGTAAGAGTCTCCAAATTTCGTGTCTAAAATCTTTTGACCACAGCAGGGACGGACATAAGGGGGGCAAGTAGGGGCTAAGCCAGCCCCTCCCCCCCCCCCTCGCCCCCTCTTGTTTTTCATATACTTGTTCTTAATATATATGTACACATAAATTGATATTTGAGAAATGTATTAAAAGATTAGTAACGACCGTTTGGTGCAAAACATACACCCACAACATAATAATTGTAACAATTTACTTTAAAATATTTTGATAATATATATTATACACTACTAAAGTCCAAATTCAATTAAGTTAGTTCTGATTGTTTGCTACAAGTGAGAGATAAGGTTGAGAAACAAGATAGAAAATGAATTTCAAACTAATTATGTGATTACTTACACCGAGAGAAGAATTGCTGAAAAATTTAATACAGATTTAGTTGTAGATCAATTTTATGATATAGAGCAATATCGTGTATAATTTAGATAAATAATGTGATGTATTTTTTATTTTTTTATTGAGTATATTTAAGTAATATTATAATTATGATTTATTTAATATTTATTATTTAATTATTCCGGCCCCCCGTTTTATAGATTCCTGGATCCGTCCCCGCACGCAAGAGTATTTATTTCCTTTGTTAGGAGTTGCCATATATGTGACAGTGTTGGAGGTGAGCTGAGAGGAGCAGGAGTGGTCGAGTGGGTGGTGATTTAACAGGAACAGGCGTTGCGAGAGAAAGAGAGAGTAAGAGAGGGTTTGAGAAGTTATGTGATAAAAGGTTTACATAGAACTGATTTTTTTTTTTTTTTTCTTTTCTGAGTTGTGAATTTGAACATCTTCACGAAACAATAATTGCAAAAGAGAGGAGCCAAGATTCCAGTAGCAATCAATAACCAAGCAAGTCAAGCAATCTAATAATGACTCATATTTGGGGAGAGAGCAACTCTCCATTCACTATAATAGAGATCTCAAACTGGTTACAATAAATTAGTCTAAAGAAAGAACCCCTAATTTCTACCAATTTTTCTCAAAAGTAAGGATGAACAATGACTCTCAGACCATTTGTGTTTGTAATGTGTTTATGACCAATCCTAGTAGATTTACTCCAAAAAAAACTCTCAATTATTGATTTTTTTTTATTTTCACCACCAGTTTTATCTGGTTCGGAGGTCAGTTCTGGTATCAAGTAATAACCCAATAATTCTCTATTTTTTTCCTCTAAAATTCCCAAAACTCCAGCACACATTCCAAGAAAATATGTTAGAAATTGCAGGTATATAGTATAACATATCCATGTGCTCCACGAGTAGACCGGTAGCTAGAATCATGAAATCCACCAAAATGAAATGTCTCATGCGCCCCAAGCGGGGTCATGCACCCCGCACGTTAGGCATAACCTAAACTCCCTCTGACCGAAAAACTTGAGATATTAAGGGACACACTACATTTTGTAAGTTGGATATTCTCTGTGCACAATTGCAGAAATTAATCTCTCGAGTGTTATGACTCAAATGGATGACAAATTCTCCCTAAAAGTTTTAACGTTGTTGCATGCCCATAGCAGATATCGAACTCATAACCTTTATTAGACTATAAAAAACATGTGTCATCTAAGCGATATTTAGATATAAGACTTCGATCTTATTAGATAATTAATTAGGATTTGGATCCTCTCAATTTTTTGTCTCTTTTTCATAAGTTAATGGTTGGTAAAATACAAAGCATTAAAAAAACACTTAAGAAAGGGAGATAAAAAGTGAATGAATGGTTAAAATGACTTCAACGTACATGAGAATTTTTTTTGGAGAGAACTCAAATCCGATTAATTAAGGCCGCATATTTGTTAAGCAGGTTATGTGATATCTTGGGCCACCATTAGCCGGTGGATCAACACTAGGTGTATAGTACTCAACCCAACATATAGTCTTATACCACATGTCTCAACCCAAGAATAAAATTACATGAGATAGTTGGTTTCTACTGGATATCAGTGTAAAATTAATTTACATTGATAGAACATATCCAGTAAACTATAACTATTTTACTTTATTTATAAATTATGACTTATATTAATTATTTATAAATTTAATTTTATATTTGGTTTAACCGCGGCTCAACTAGTTGAATCCATTCGAATATGGACTAGAGGTCTCGCCAATTCAATCTCCGATGCAATTTTTAAAATATTAATTAAGTCACGGATAAAATTAATTAATACTACACATCAATAATAATATGCATGAACGAGATTCAAAATTTTAATACATCCATTTATTTACTTTAAAAAAAAGTAAAACTTCACGATGAAACTATTATAAAAAAAATATATGGTTGAAAAGCCTACATAAATTATTTGAAGTGAAATGATATTAACAAGTTATTTATTGAAAATATTATTTAATTATTTATATACGTCCACAATGTAATAAAGTTTTGAATTTCAAAATGATAGATGAATTTAGTCACTTGTAGAAGGAACATTCATTTGGAGCCTTTTATAAAATGCAACCAATAAATTCTAGTAATACTATATTGGACTATATTTCATCTACGTACCATTGTTTTTGGCTAAATAGTTTATTTATTTTTTGGTCAAAAATAGTTTTATTTTTTTAGATGTTAAACAAATATGAAATGAGCTGTGACCAATGTATATTAGTATAAGATTCTCTTTTCTCCTTAGTAGAGGTAGAAGACAGGAAAGTGACATTCAATTGCACTTGCAATGATATTCAATAATTTCATGGTATACCTCCCTCACTTGTTCAACAAACACTACTAGAAAAATCAAATTTAGAGAGGGAAGAAATCCATCACTAAATCAACAAATTCCCTCACAAACTAATTTAGCGACGGATTTAGTGAGGCACCAAAATCCGTAAAGAAAATGAGCGTCGCAAAATATTTGTGAGGGATTTTGACATCCGTTGCAGTTTGCGACAGATTTTTACCGTCTCAAAGATTAAATCCGTCACTATTTGTAAACCAAAATTCAACTTTAGAACACATTTCCGTAACTAATAGTGAGGGATTTTATGAGGGAAATATTTATGAGGGACAAATTTCCGTCACTAATTTAAAAGAATGTATTTTTGTGAGGGATTTTTTTCCCTCTCTAATTCGTAGTGTTTCACCTAGTTTTTCATTTTCTAGTGTCAGTTTTTTTAAAAAAAACTTAATATAAATTTAATTGCATTCATAAGTATCACATATTATTCAATAAAATACATAAAAATATACTATTTACTTAACTAAGAATTTACTAGTCCTTTTTGTCAAAAAAAAAAAGAAGAATTTACTAGTCCCAGGAACCTCAAAGGCCAAATAATAACTCCCTAAGCAAATGTGGTCCTCTCAAGCCGAACACGCGCAACTCCTCCATAGCTAAAAGCGACTCTCCATCTAATGCACAAATCAATTTCTCATTCGTCTTCAATTGTGTAACCTACATTAAAATGAACAAAAATTGTAACGAACAAAACAAAAAGGCGTAAAACATACGAAAGAAACAAAGCAGATAATCACAAAGAAACAAAGTAGATAGATCACAAAGAAACAGAGAAACAAAGCACATAACTAGTAACAGCATAGAGAAACAACACAACTCCGAAATTGCTTTATTCTACATATAAAGAAATCAAAAAACACTGAATTGAGCATCATATTACCAGTTTCTAAAAAATTCAAGATCTTGAAAAGTGAACACCCCAAGAGTAACCCATATTGATTGTTAAGAGAATATGAATGCTTTTTGAATTGATGTGTCATGTAAAGATTCAACCATGTTTGGACAATCAAGTAACAATACAACATAACTATATATCCTAACCAAATACTAAAGACTTGCTTTAAAGCCAAGTTACATAATTATATATCCTAACCAAATACTAAAAACTTGGTCTTTAAAGATTCAACCATGTTCGGACAATCAAGTAACAATACAACATAACGAACTACATGGAAGTGTAAACTGTGAATCACAAAGTAAACACACAATCACAACAATATAAAGATTGGTTAATGGAAAAATTAACACGTGTGCTGAAGCAATTAATATACAGCTTCAGGCTTATGTGTACTAATCCAGCATATACCTGAGAAAAAGGGTGACAGATACGCTGTCCCACATCACCTTCACCTCCATCAACAGTAGAATGGATCATCCTCACAACTTCCATGTACTGTGGATAACTTGCATAAACATTCTAGAGCAACTCTGTAAGTCTATCCTAGGCTTGACTTATCTCACTGTTCCAATCAGTAACCGATGCTTATGATCAGAAGAGATTAAGCAGACAGAAAGATATATTATAACAATTCAAACAAATGAAAGATAAGATAATTACATACAATAAAGCTCTCTTGTTTTAGTATAATTGGACAGTTCTAACTCTACCCCCTGCAATGAGTTATATTTGAGAGTTTTAATATAATAGTTATATCAAAAAAGTATATTTTCCATATGTGCATCATTTTATCTAGCTATTATAATTATTACATATTATGCTTTTGTTTCACCTTTGTCTATTTTCTATTAAATGTTGTATGATACCTTTAGTTCTCTAACATCATTGGTGTCAGCAGTATAGACAAAAATCAAAAGTTAAAAAGAAACTATGTTAGAAGTGGTAACAAAGGAGCAAGGCAAAAACAGTGTTTATTACTTGGCGATTAACAACGGCTGGCTGATATGTGCAGAGATTAGGTCCAATGGGGAGGAGTTGAAGAGTCTGGTTCCCAAATATCTCTTGAAAATTTCAATCTGACATTGGTAGTTTATGGTACTGCAAATTACAAATTTATTTAATAATAGGAATAATACATGAAACAATACTATTTAAACTCAACACAATCAACACAATGACCAGTAGCAAAAAAATGTATCCAACACAATGACCAAGTGGGCTTATGATAAGACTAATAAAAATGTATCCATTTGTGCATAATCAAAACTATAACCCTAACCTTTCTGAACGTCCATCATCAGATGGTAAAACCTTCTGATTCAGACCTTTCTCTGCCAAAACCTGCTCCATTGGCCTTGCCTCACCAAGTAGATTTGCACCCGTAGGCTTGGCTACATTCCAAAAAACAGCAGCAGTAGGAACATTTTGATTTTCACCGAACGTGGTTGCAAAACAAGCCTTGGCCTTATTCTATCAACATTCTTGCTTCTTTCAGTAACATTGTACTCACCTTTCTTCTTATTCCAATTATCCAAATCTATGGTCACCATCACTAGTACTAAACCTATTTTTCTTTTGTTCTCCAATTCTTATGTCTTTTTTTCCCTTTTTTTTCTTTCATCATGTCTGAAGTCCAACTTGTTCATCAACAGAAACACAATACAAATAACAATAAATAACCCCATAATCGTAGTAATTAAAGAGTATCTAAATATCACCATCTCAATGGCTAGTGATAGAATTATTATTTATCTTCTAATTGCTTCTAGAGTAACCAAACTAATCAAAATGCTAGTATACATTTTAGGTTGTTGTACTCTCAGCCCACATAGCCTGATGGGCTTAGCACATTGAACCATCACTTTTTGGATTTTTCTTTTTTGCATCTAGTCCAAGTCCATGAGATCAATACTAGTTATTAATATATGCACAAGACGTATGTCAAAACATTTGGAATCTCTGCTTATTTTCTGATCCAACCTGTGGCACAAGCATATGGAACATTAAACATTATCTCTTTCTAATCTTCACTTAGAAGTTAAAACTTAGTATGTATTTGTTTTCCCTTATCAATCATTTTGTATAGTTTTGTCATGGAATAATCTAGTTGGAACAGATTAGGTGAGAGTGCTTAAGAATAATTTATTGGAAAAGTAGGTTGTTTCAATATTGTGCTTGGTTTTTACAATTAATGTAAAGGAGTTTTGTTTCTTATGTTTAATGTATGACTTGCCTAATTTTAGTTGTTTATGTTTAATGTATCTAATTGCTTCTAATTGCATCTGGATCATATCATCATAAATCAGCATATTCATAATAGTTTTTTCTTTCAATTTTCTCACAATTTCTCTCAACCATTAAACTCATCAAAACTAAGCTCATAAATTACACCAAAACTTCATCATGGCAAACCTCATACCAGGCATATGAATTAGGAACAATTTCAAATTATGACAATAATAACAAACAATTCAAAACAAAACCAATCCAAGAAACTATCAAATCTCCACTGCTAAAATCAACTGTTAACATACACAAAATCAAATTAGAAAATCAAAATGAAGTAGAACCTAAACAATTTCAAATGCTAAACATGAGATGAATTTTACGAACCTTCAGCAAAGTCAATTCAATTTCATTTGAGATCAATTGGAATGGAAAGCGAGCGATCTAAGAGCAAATTCCATCTTCACTGTGATCTGAGAGGTGAAATCGATGAAGAAGCTTTGTGAAATTGACGAAGAAGCTTTGTGAAAATTTGATCTGAGAAAGGTTACTGAAGTTATGTGTGATTTCGATTTGAGAGCAATTTCGATCTTCACCGCGATCTGAGAGATGAAATCGACGAAGAAGCTTTGTGAAATCGGTAATGGCTACTGAAATCGACGAAGAAGCTTTGTGAAATCGGTAATGTTTACTGAAATCGATGAAGAATTTGATCTGAGAGATGGAAACGGTGAGAACGCGATGAAGAATTCATCTGAAAATTTATCGATGAAGAAAGGGTTTCGGAGAGATGAAATCGACGAACAAAGGACGTGTTTGTGAAAATTTGATCTGAGAAGGGTTTCCGTGCGATTTTCTTTTTTGTGACTAAAGTTATAATAACATTCATCAAGTTCAAAATCTAAAATCTACATTAGTGACGGAAATTTGTGACGGAATATTTAGGGAGGGATTAATTTAAACCCAAAATCCGTAACAAAATCTAAATTGTCTACTTTTGTGATGGATTTTGTGACGGAATATTTGTGAGGGAAATTATTTGTCACAAATTCCATCACTAACATTAATTAATTTTTATTTAATAAAAAAAATCACTTTCCATCACTAAATCCGTCACAATTTGTGAGGGATTTTGTTCCCTCCCTAAATTCCGTCACTAATTCCCACATTTTTAGTAGTGAAAAAAAATATCCTTTACTTACCAACTTTTTTTTTTTAAAAAAAAAAAAAGCAAAAAAGAATTTTATTAATAATACTATACCTTAAGCAAGAAGTACTATGAGGTAGCAAAATGTACAATCAACTTAAGATTGAAACTGAACCTGTCATGTGTGCTCAACAAAATGAAAGCAAAGGAAACAACTCAGATAATAATATACTAAAGACTAAACCAACCCCCCAAATACTTAACATATACAAGATATTTTTTTTATTTTTTTTGACGCAATGAACAAGATATAAAACTGAACTATAATTAAATGCTCATGACTTTTATTAAAATTTTGAAATTTTTTATTTAGTATTGTAAATGATTTTTATTTAAAATTATATAAAATTATTTAATTATTTATTTAATTTATAAAATTATAAAGTATTACAAAATAATCATAAAGAAAAAATAAGGTAATTATTTTACAAGATTAATTGGACCCATTAAGAGATGAGGGGGTGCAGTTGCACCCTGGCATTTACTAATTACACCTATTTATTTTATTGTATGTGTTTGTCCGATTTACTAGCATTTATCACTTCATTTGTGTGTCCTGACTTAAGGTCATGGCTTCGCCACTGCAAACAACATATATGATAATAATCATATTTACTATCATGTGTGCATCAAACACATAATGAAATAAATGTTATCCTACTTATATCATATTATATTTTATTATTATGTTGTTTTATATCATATCTCTATTATATCCTACGCATCAAACAAGACTTTATCCTTTATCCCCATCTTGTGATTTCATTCATTCATCATTCTATGTGTAGAAACTCAAGAAAATATGAGAAATAATTGTATATTCATTGTGATAATCAAAGTACAAGTAAAAGCTCCTATTTATATTATAGGATTAGACAAAGAAAATAAATACATATAAATGCTAATGATCCTAATTTAATTACAATATAAATTATTATAATGAGAGAATCATAACATATAAATTATTATAATGTGAGAATCATAACATATCTTAACATCCCCCCTCAAACTCAAGTGGGTGGAGCTGTAAACAACTTGAGTTTGTGGACAATAAAGTGCGGAAGCGACCTGGAGAATGAGGTTTTGTAAACAAATCAGCAGGTTGATCTAGAGTGCCAATAGAGATAAGATGAAGTTCACCACGGAGAAGATGTTGGCGGATGAAGTGACAATCAATTTCAATATGTTTTGTTCGTTCATGGAAAACATCATTGTGAGCAATTTGAATGGCACTTCGATTGTCACAATAAAGATCTGTCGGTGAAGGTTGAAATGTCTCTAAATCAGCAAGAAGCCAACAAAGCCATAGTATCTCAGAAGTAGTATCAGCAAGAGCACGATATTCAGCTTCAGTGCTAGAGCGGGCTGTCAAAGTTTGTTTCTTGCTACGCCAAGATATAAGGGAATCTCCAAGAAAAATACAAAAACCAGTGGTGGAACGACGATCACTAGGATCACCAGCCCAATCAGCATCAGAGTAGGCTCTAAGAATCAATGGGGATGTAGCTGAGTAATGAAGACCACAAAATAAGGTACCCTTAATATACCGAATGATCCGGAGAACAGCAACATAATGTGTAGAACGTGGAGAAGACATAAATTGGCTCACAAGATGAACATCATATTAAATATCCGGCCGAGTAACTGTGAGGTACATCAGACTACCTACGAGTTGCCGATAAAGAGTAGCATCATTAAGTAAAGTACCATCTTGAGGAGTAAATCGAACATTGGGTTCAAGAGGAGTGTGTTCAATTTTACAATCAGTGAGACCTGCTCGAGAGACAAGATCAGAAGCATACTTGGCTTGTGAGAGAAACAAGCCATCACTCGAAGATAATACTTCAAGCCCCAAAAAGTAACTTAATGGTCCAAGATCCTTCATCTCAAAATGTTGACACAAGAATTGCTTAAGCTCTTCAATTCCAACAGAGTAATCGCCGGTGATAATCATGTCATCAACATAAAGAAGCAAGACAACAGTACCATTGTCAGTTTTTCGAGTAAAAAGAGCAGAGTCATGAGCACTTGAGGAGAAATTCAACTTGGTGATAGTCTTGTGAAATTTAGAAAACCAAGCTCTAGGTGCTTGTTTGAGACCATAGAGAGCCTTACGAAGCCGACACACTTTGTTTTCTTGACAAGTATAACCTGGAGGAGGACGCATGTAAACCTCTTCTTCTAACTCTCCATTGAGAAAAGCATTTTTGACATCCATTTGAGTGAACCTCCATTTGCGAGTAGCAGCAATGGCAAGAAGAGTTCGAACTGATGTGATGCGTGCAACAGGGGCAAATGTTTCTTCATAATCAATACCATACTCTTGAGTGAACCCTTTTGCTACAAGACGAGCTTTATAACGCTCGATAGATCCATCAGAGAGAGTCTTTATTTTATAAACCCACTTGCATCCTACAAGGGTCTTATCAGATGGAGGATCAACAAGGTCCCACGTGTGGGTTTTCTCCAATGCCTATAATTCTTCTTGCATAGCTTGCTGCCAATGAGGATCTGCAGATGCTTCCTTATAGGATTGTGGTTCATGATAGTGAAGCATAGTGGAATAACAATGGTAATTATCACGAAGGTAGGGAGGTGGATTTCATACCCGAGGAGGAAGCTCAATAGCGGGCGGTGCAGGATCAACAGACGAAACATCATCACAAGAAGTGGATGGAATATCGGAAGGCGTCGGAAGCTCACTAGATGAACCTACATGCGTCTCATTATCTGCAATTGTGTCACTAGGAAAATAATCGACATCAGGATTAGTAAAGAGAGGAGTTCGAGTAGAAGGGATTGACTTAAACTTTGACAAGGAAGAGAACATTATATGTTCCCAAAAGACAACATGACGAGAGATACGAATGCGTTGGGATATTGGGTCCCAACATCGATAACCTTTGTGTTCAGTCCCATAACCAAGAAAACAACATAGACGAGCGCGAGGCTCAAGTTTAGTATATTCATGGGGCTGAAGGAGGACAAAACAAGCACAACCAAATACCTTAAGTGAGTTATAATCTGGTGTAGTGAGATAAAGACGCTCAAAAGGAGACACATTGCCAATGACAGAGGAAGGAAGACAATTGATTATATGGACAGCAGTAAGGGCAGCTTCACCCCAAGCGCGTTATGGACAAGAGGCTGAGATAAGCATGGCACGAACTGAATCAAGAATGTGACGATGCTTTCTCTCAGCACGACCATTTTGTTGAGATGTATATGGACATGAAAATTCAGACAAGGTACCCTGCTCATGAAGAAAAGACAACAGTTTAGAATCACGATATTCCATGGCATTATCTCGTCGAAAAACTTTAATTGATTTTGAAAATTGTGTTTGAATCATTTTGGCAAAGTTGATGTAAATTTGAGGAAGTTCATGCCTATTTTTCATCATATATATCCATGTAAAACGAGAATAATCATCAATAAATATAACAAAATACCGAGAACCTCCCATAGTAGGTGTGGGAGCAGGACCCCAAATATCAGAATGCACGAGATCAAATGGTGAAGCTGAAATAGATGTACTTTTATTAAAAGATAAGACTGGTTGTTTAGCAGTTTGACAAGCAGTACAATCAAAAGACTCGTTGGTGACAGATCCTAAATAACCTTGAGACACTAGAGGACGCAATTTACCAATAGAACTATGGGCAAGACGACAATGCCAAAGTTGAATGGAAGAGTCTGTGGAAGCTGCACAAATGTTAGACTCCAGAGGAACATGTAGTTCAATGAGTTCATATAACCTTCCGATCTTACGTCCAGTCCCTATGAGTTGTCCAGTCCGTGGATCCTGCACACGACATCCAGAGGAAGAGAAGGTAATTTCATAACCAAGATCACATAATTGACCAATAGAGATAAGGTTAAAATTTAGTTTAGGAATAAGGTATGTATTAGGTAAGCTTAGATTAGATAGGGAGATAGAACCTGTGTGGCTTACATGCATAAGAGATCCATCGGCAGTGTGGATAGAACGGATAATGTCATTTTTAGATAAGGAAGCAAATAATTGAGATGCAGATGTCATGTGGTTACAACAGGCAGAATCAAAATACCATTTAGAATTACCTAGTGTGGTGGAAAGAGCGGCAGGAGTGTTACCAGATGGCAAAAGTTGTCTAAGTAAAGACTGGATATTTAAGACGGATAATGTAGACTGAGAGGATTCTAAAGATCCATTGGCAGCAGCAGCAGTCGTAATTACAGACCTGGAAGAGTTGGAACGAAGTTGATTCCTATTATGATCAGATCGTTGAGGACGAGTGAGACAATTCTGAATCAAGTGTCCGACCGTTTTGCAATATCGGCAACAATTTGATGCAATATGACCATATTTTCTGCAATTATAACATTCTACGGTGGGACAATCGGAGGAAAAATGTCCAAACTTGCTACAATGACGGCAAGATTTGGTATTTGGCACAACGCTGGATTTCTCCATTAAAGCAATATAATAATATTCAACGAAAAATAGAATGAATTGTCACAACTACAAGTTGGACAAATTCGATGCACCTTTTTCAACCACCGTTTGCTGAATTGGTGAATTCACAAAGGCAAGTGATATATATATATATATATATATATATATATATATATATATATATATATATATATATATCAATGTTTGACTTAGTGTTGGTGGACTATGATGTCACAAATGTAGGTGATGGATCACAATGATAATTTGGTGCTTTAAGGAAAGAGGTATGACTCCGGGAAAAATAATTAACCGTATGGAAGCGGCGAAAGATTGATACGAAAAGAATACTCGGGAGAAAAAAAACCAGGAGCTAGAAAAACCTAAGCTCTTGATACCATGTAGAAACTCAAGAAAATATGAGAAATAATTGTATATTCATTGTGATAATCAAAGTACAAGTAAAAGCTCCTATTTATATTATAGGATTAGACAAAGAAAATAAATACATATAAATGCTAATGACACTAGTGGAAAAAACACTTTATAGAAAACTTCTTAGGTCGGTTAGTGTTGCCACCTGACTTAAGAACATGCGCGGTGGCAATTCCGTAAATAAGTTAAACTTTGTTAGGTCCGTTCAGTTTTTAACTGATGTAATAGAGATTAAATAAATAATATTAAATTCAAATAAAATTTGTTAATTTGCAAAACTTTCTTGTTAAGTCAGGCGTCTCTCAACCGACTTAAGAAACCTCTTTTGTTAAGTCTGATGTGCCTCAACAGACTTAAGAAAACTTTATGTTAAGTCAAACTTCAACCACCAAACCTATGAAGTGTCATTTATTTATAACAAATTAAATTATATTATGTTGCATACTGGAATCGAACCCGGTCCTTAGTATAATTTTTTTTTTTTTTAACTTGAAAAATCCTAATCCTAATCTTTAAAAAAAAAATATTATTTATTAACAAATTAACAAATTCGTAAAACATTCTTCCTCTTCTTCTTCTTCGAACCCAGTAAACCCTTCCTTAGAACCATTATTCTTCTTCATCGCAACAATCTTCTTCTTCTTCTTCTTCTTCAATGCAAACAATCTTCTTTTTTTCACTGCAATCAATCGAATTCTTTATTGCACCTTCATCACCTTCGAACCATTCGTAAAGTGAAACCCTAACTTTCATAGAAATTGAACTGCTTTACTCAAACTTGAAAATTCGAACCGTTCCTTCGCTGAAAACTTGGAAATTCGAACCGTTCCCTTCACCCATTGATATGTATTGAAACTTTAAACCCTAACTTTTTATTTTTATTTATCGTGAGTTTTCAATTTCATTTTTTGGAGCATATGATTTTTAAGAGAACTGATCGACGTACCGCGAGAGATCTGGAAGAGGAGATTGAGAATATGGGTGGACATCTTAATGCTTATACTTCGAGGGAGCAGACTACTTATTATGCTAAAGTTTCGCAGAATGATGTACCTAATGCACTTGATATTCTGGCTGATATTCTGTGTTTATTGCAGTTATTTTCAATCTCTTAATCGTGAGTTTTTTATCATGATTTTTGATTTTGCAGTTAAAACTCATGATTTATTGCAGTTATTTTCAATTTCTTTCTGTGTTTTTTATCATGATTTTTGATTTTTTTTTATTTGAAACGGCTTTTATGTTATTATTATATTATTAGACCTTGGATTCTAGATTGCTCTTGTGGTAAGTTGCTTAGTGTAATTGATTCATAATCTCTGTTAGTTGGTTAAAGAGTAAATTATAGTATCACAAGAGGTTAAGCATTTACTAGTTTTTTGTACCAAGCTTGATTGTGAGTTTGTTTATAAATTGAAGTTTGCGACCCTTTCTACTTTGTAACTGTTATGGAATCCATCTTGCTTGTTCGTAGAATTTAGATACCGATAATATGATGAACAGTCTGGAATACAATGCCAATCCAAACATAAATGTGTTACACCTAGTCCACTTGGGAAAAAGGATCATAATACAACATATATGCATTGGAATGAACTGATCACATGGTTCTGTTTTGGTGAAAGAAATTAGAATGTACTATAACTTATGTTTTGTTTGTTTTCAAGATGTAGTTTGGTTTTTATTTTTTAATTTTCAATAAAAAATACATATAACAATTGACACAAGTTCAACTTATGATATGCATATGCTTTATAGTCTCGGATGTTTGAGCTAATTGTGGACTAATCGTCTCGGAGGTTTGAGCTAGAATCATTAGTGTCTGGGCTGTGCAGAATTTTCTGTCTCTCGCAGTCTCGCTTCAATTTCTCTCTTGATCATTATGGCATCGTGGGGTAATAGAAAGCAATATGAGGCTCAAATACTTACGAAGGAAAATTATGTTTCACTACAATAGTTTTGATCTATGGCAGCACCGCTTTTCTTCCGTTTATGTTATTGAGGTTTCCTAATCTATAAAAACATTAGTACATGTTCAGCTTCATCAAAGGGAGTTCTATTTTCACCCTTATTGTCTTGATATGTATTGGTTGGTACTTGTACTTTCCTCAGTCAAAATTTTTCATTTGGATATTTTAGTGTATATTTATTACTTGTTTTTCTTATGCAGTACTTTATAAGATGGAGGAGGAATGTGAAATGTATAGAGGGGAGGCTCACAAGGCACCCATCCTAGCAGCTATAAAATTGGGAATGTGGTCCTTCTGTTCTATTTTGCAAAAATGTGAGATTTCCATTGAGCAAAAGTGTAAGTGGTTCTTAATTATGCTTATTCATTGGTGTTGGTGTGAGTTTTATGCTTCTGTTTAGCTTCTAGGTCTATTTGTATATCTTGCTTTAATTTGTTCTATCTGTATGCTTGAAACCTTAATCATATGTTGATTTCATGGAAATGCATTAACTTCTACCTATAATTTCTTTGATTCCTTTGATGGTTATGATTTGAAAGGGTTTTATCTTCTTATGTTGGAACTGTGTTAGGTGGAAAAAATTTGAACAAAAACAGAACTAGCATGTTTTGGCTTGTAATATGATGACTATACTTGTTTTAGACATCCAAGGTTAATATAGTGTTTGATCTAGTATTATAGTGTTGGGAAGTTCCTCAAGGAGAAAAACTCATATATCAAGGTTGATTTGCTTACCATGCATACTTTTTGTGTTGAGATTGAATATGTGAACAAGTTTTTGTGTTGATTTATTTATGCTTATTATGCTAACTTTATGATTTATGTTGCTTTTCCCCTCTAGGTGTATGGTGTAGAACCATCTGAAAGTGCAGTACTGAGAATAGAGGAAAATCAGGTGATTTTACAACTCTGAATATTTTTTTACTGGTCTTCATTCTTTATGAGAATGTTATTGTATTCATGGAAGATTAGAAGTCAAGAAAAACATCCAAGACTCATTTTTCATATTGTTTTAATCAATGTATCACATTCACAATATATAGGCGTAAATTTATTGTATGTGACCAATCCTGTTAGAATGTTGACTAAATTGTTTTTTGGAAGTTCAAAGTTGCACTTAGTCCCTTTGTTGATTATTGGTTTTTCTTGTATCTAGCTACTAAATATTCTTGTTATTCATTTGAATTGTTATATTTTAAATGTGAGAATTTTATTCCTTTAATATCTAAGCAAGTTCTTAGACAACCACTTAAGTCACTTTACTGATTACTTTTTCCATTTGCATACATTTCAAAGGCAAACATCAAATCCAAGGGATTGGTGTTGGCATCGTTCCGCCTGTCTTGGAAGTTGGTCTCCTAAAAGAAGTTATTCAGGTAGCTTGCAACACTAATACATTGGTATTCAATTATCAATTATGATCCAGAAATGTTTTCAATACTAGATGCTAATACAAGTGATTATGTTTTGACCAATAAGGTTTTATGAACGATACATGTTTCAAGTGAAGAAGCTATAGAAACTACTAAGTTGCTTGCCTTGAAAGAAGGTTTACTGGTATGTCATGATTGATAACTTATGATTCTTATTATTGGCTTTGTAGTATTTTGCTTTTGGTTATTTGTGTTATATAAAAACTCTTCAAACATATTGTGAATATGCATATTTTGATGTTATTTTAACTTAATGATATTTTATGCCTCAAACTAAATTGAACTTTATTAATATTTTAGTTAGGGATTTTTAATATTCTTTCAATTTTTAAGTTCAGGACATTTTCTCATGAAGGAGAAAACTTCTCATTCTCAAGCATGGTTTATCTATTCATGGGTTCCAAATGTCATTGTTGCTAAGAAGTAAGAAAACAGAAAATCCACCTCAAGCATTAGCGAAAGAAGCAATTGTTGATGAGAGATATGAGTTATCTCTTTTTTTAATCATCTTATTTTAATTATCATTTGATTGTGATATTATATTTCTATTGCAAGTTTTTATTTTGATAATGATTAAAAGTTTCGTAACATTGTTGATAGTGACATGTGTTAAGAGACAAGGCTTGGTGATATTTCTTATCTCTTTCACCTTGTCTTAGTGTTGTTTATTACTTGTGAATGTTATATTTTACTTTTGTTTCTGAGTATATATATGTACTATGTAGTGTTATTTGTATTGAGAGTTTTGATTTGTTCTAGTGATGCATATATATATATATATAGTCAATAAGTTAATGTCTTTAACTAATGTCCTTGATTGTTTTACATTCTATTCGTCGCTAAGCACTTCATTCGGTTGTTATAATTATAAAATAAAGCTTGATTTTATTTTATTTTTTATGATCTTCATCTTAATTAGCATTTATTGAATTGAATAATGCTGGGAAAGGTTCTTTAGAACAGTATTTAATTTAATAAATTTAGAGCGTAATTTTTTTTTAAAAATTTTCTATACTTTTTAAGTCGGGTGAATGATAACCGATCTAATAAGTTATTTCTTAGGTCGGTTCAAAATCCGTGTTAACAACTCAATACTTCTTATGTCGGCTTTTCTTAGGTTGGACGCGGGACCGACTTAAAATGTCATTTTAAACCGACCTAAAAAGTGCTTTCTTAAGTCGGGTTAAAACCGACTTAACAAATCAAAACTTCTTATGTCTTTAACTGTTAAGACGGGTACGGAACCGACTTAAAAAGTCATTTTTAACTGACTTAAAAAGCGTTTTTTGTACTAGTGTGACCCTAATTTAATTACAATATAAATTATTATAATAAGAGAATCATAACATATAAATTATTATAATGTGAGAATCATAACATATCTTAACACTATGTTATCTCCTCCCTCACTAAATTATCTTCTATCTCATAGTTTTCTCTCATCTCCCTCCATTATTTCATATTTCTCTAATCAATCGTTGTAGAAACTTCCTTTTTTTTTTTTACAGTCATTATAGAAACTTCCTAGCTTGTATATATATATTTTAAATGTTATAGTTATGAAATACATTTTATTTGTATTTTTTAACGTACTAGTGCCAGTTTTTTAAAAATTGTTGCATCTTGTATCCATATGCATGTATACCCAGTATTGTACCCAAATTCATGCAAAGTAGGTGAAACATTTGCATTAATAGATGAGATGATCTGAGTATGCTATTGTCGAAATTGTGGAAAAAGGATTATGAGTATACAACAACATTAGTATATATGCTATTTTGGAAATAGGATTATTTGATGTAACTGACACAATTACAGATTCTAGCCGTGCGATCAAAATAAATACCCGGAATCATTTTATTGTCTGAAATTAAGTTGAAAATCTAAACCGTCAAATTTAAAATCAACTAACGAGATATGTTATAACACCATGTAACTTTATAGCAACAAATTTATATCCAAAAGAAACCTAATTAACCCGGCCTCTTATGTAACTTCTAGATTCAAAAAAGAAAAATTAATCTGACTTTTAGCATCATCATTATAAACTTTCAAATGTAGTATTCGAAATTTGGAAAAACAAAAAGGTACTAAAAATTATTTGACCATTTGATATGCTATGTGATTTATCATCGAATGGAAAATTTTATTTTATTTTTATTTTGGATCATCTAAAATGAATAACGTGTAAAGTGAATAAATCAAGGATTATTATTTAAACAAACTCATGCTTTGTTATGGGGTACCTATAACTTCTATCTTTGATTTGTTAAGTAATGACTAAAATTATTCACCTTACACTCTAAACTGAATTGCTCATTTTTTTTTTTTTTACAATGAGCAGAAGATCGAACTCAGACTCTTATATGTACTATCTAAATCCCTCACCACTAGACCAAACCTAATGACTTAACTGAATTGCTCACTTTAAAGGAGTCAGATACTTTTATCTATTTTTTTATCAATACTAAACAACAGTACCTAATTTTAAGAACTCAAATTCAATTTAGAGATTCATAATATCAACAACCCAAATCATTTTCTTTGGTCTGGATAATAGTAGAAAACAAAAAAGAAAATCAAGCCAGGAATGGAGGAAGCATAAAGTTGGTCAGTGCTATGGTGGATTATCTTTATAAGTGCTCCATTATGGACTAGTGCTTAAAATTATCATAAATTTTAATGATTAGTTGTCGGCAATATTTTTTAAGATAAAAAATCACAACTCTTTTAGTGTTTGCGGCTAAAACAATGACATGATTGAAGTTAGTTCATTGTTGGTTACATTTTATTTTTTGTTGTTTTAATCAAACTGGTATAAATTAAGTCATTATTTTAGTCATAAAAATAAAGACGATCATTTGCTGCAGGGAGTAGCATGTACGTGGACCATTTCATACCTATCCCTACCTTAATATCTAGATATTTTTAATTTATAATAAAAACTTGTACTTTCAAATAACGATGTATGTTATTGCTAAAATTTTAAATATATATTCTACACAAAATAAACCACTTGTGAGAGAGAGTGATTCATATTAAAATTTCCGCATGTAACACCCATATAAGGGCCAAGACATCAAGCATAGTAGTTCATTTCATTTTACATGTTATTGGACCGTCCATGACATGTTGAACCTCATCATACCTTGGCCCTATATTTGATCTTTATATCACCTCCAATTCCATGATCAAAACCAATAACTGTTCTTGTATGCAAAAATATTATTTTGCCTTCTACAAAAAATCTCCATCTTTTTGAAAAAACTTATTTCTAAACTTTTGTTCCCTCGCGTGACTTTGAACAGTGCCATAATTACTATTCACATTCTCCACCCAACCAACCATAAAGCATTGAAGTTCACATTTCAATCATGACAACCATAAGCACTTATTTTCACTCGTATTGGAGCTTACGATCTTTTTAAAATCCATCATGTTCATAGCCACAAAACCATCACTCCCATAATATCTTAACCAATTCAAACATTTTAATTTAAAAAAAAAAAAAGCAAATTTCATTATAGCGTCATTCTCATGAGAAAGTAAAGAAATTTTGATTGAAGAGCCTGCACTACTACAATATTATAATTGAATTCAAATTAAAGGTAAACAAAAGCAATAGCCAAAAGCCCAAAAGGCAATCCAATAATCTAAAATTAAACTACAAGCATACTAGATTGCATTTAGTCACTCAAACACATTATTGTTTTGACTTTGAGTCTTGAATCCCTTTTAGAAAATTCTAAATACAAATCGTGCGATTAAGATCGAACGATGAAGATTGCATAACTTCGTGAATATAGAAAAGTCAAGTTCACAAATGAAGATAAAATCAAATGACTAAATTGCATAAATTCATTAATACAAGAAACCTAAGGTCCAACAACACCGGATATGGATTCTCTACAACTACACTATGGTGCTGCAGCTATAGGGCCGGTTAGATTTGGAGATAAATTTCTCTCAATTTAATCGGTCTATATCTGCAGCAGAAGATCCGATTCACCACCACCATTCATGACGGATTTGATAACAATGCCTCTTCATCAACATGATTTGCATGCAACTCTTTAAGCCATTCAAACGTTCTACGACGTGACATGACCTTTTTCCCTTGCTTTTGCCTTTGCTTCTGTTTCTTCCACTCCATAACTTTTTCTTTCATGGCATGCTTCCTAGTACTTTCTGCATTATATCCACTTTTGTTTTCACCTTTGTTCATCACCATGTCAAATTTTACCGTTTCAATTGAACAATCACAACCACTCAACAAACCACCTCGTTTACCAACAAAGTGTTTGAAAACATCATTTTTCTTACTCATTTTGCCACCTTTATCATTTAAAGTACTATTATTACTACTACTGCTACTACTATTACGACTGACACAATTTTTATTACTACTACGAACCTTGAGGTCTTGTAATTCTATTTCTGGCGTAGGGACCACGCCTAATCGAAAAATTTCCCATACCGATGATTTTCTACTTTGAGTTGTCGATTTTCTTGGACAAGATGATTTTAACTGAGGTTTTGGACTTGGATGTGTGTGAAATTGGTTTCTAACTTTGGATTTTGAAGAAATTGAATTTGAAACTATTGGTGTTGTAGTAGAACTAGTACTAGTTGATGTATTCGAGTTTTGACTTGTACTACTATTGCTTCGAAACTCGTTGAATTTGCATTGATTGAATTTGGAATTGAATTGCTTACCATCATGTTGTTGGTATAGTGATTTTGTTGTTAATAAGCCGGCTTCGGAGCTGAATGAGAAACGTGATGGAAGAATTTGACCTTGGAAGAAAACTTCATCAGCTACACACATTTTTGGTTCTGTTGAAAAGAAACCAACCCATGAATGAAAATTGAATTCTTCTTGTTTTTCATTGATGTGAGAGTGTTGTTCTTCTTTAGTTGATAATTGGTTTGGAGATAGTGGAAGATCACAAAGTGACAATGCTTCTTCATGTTCTTCTGGTTCTTCTTTTGGATGGTTCTGTTTTTCTTGGACACTGTTTGTTGCCATCTAATAGAGGAACAGTTTTGGTTTGGAATGTTTGGTGTCGGGGAAGGTTGGAAGTGGTATATAATAAATATACTAAGATTAAGGTTTATAAGAAGAGGGTAGTAAAGTAAAGGAATTTGGATGTGGGTGACAGAGTGACATAAACATAAACATAAACATTTGGAATTGGAACATAAAAGAGGTAAAGTAGGGTGATGAGGAGCACTAAAGTGACAAATATGACGTGACATGGTGTTGGGTCACGTAGGATTCGGATATCATCACCTTGAGTCTTGAACAATTTTTTTTTGAAGAAGTTAAATTAGCCCACCCAAATTAGCGCTAGAGAGAATCGAACCTCAGACCTCAAGAGGAGCACACTCCTAGGTCTCAAGCCAATACCAATGCACCAACCCAAGTGGGTTTGAGCTTGAACAATTAGATAAGTGAGTTTGAATTTGACACTATATTTTAATCCAAAACTTTTAACGAATTATGTTTATGTGCCCTCTCATTTATAAAGTATTCAACATTCACTTTACATTGAATGTGAAATTCAATTCACACTTAAAATATCAACACATGAGCTATGCGAATAAGTAATACTAATAGATAAGTTAACTTATAAAATTTATATTGTCCTAAAAAATTAGCTTATAAATATAAAATAACATGACTATATGTTTAACTTTTCGATTAAGATAACAGGATTATAATTAAAAAAAATGACTATATGTTTAACTAGTAGTAAAATACGTTATAAGCTTGTGAGAAAATAATGGCCAGTAAACAAATCTAACATATTCACATGAGCACATAAATTATTTTCGCTAGTAGCTTATTTGTTTGCTAAAAGACTGTAGTAGTGATCACAGATGATCAGTTATCAGTCTAGGATACCGAAGAAAATGTTTGTCTTTTACTTAATTTTATGTTTTTTGGGACAACTTGTGTGGGATTACAAAAAGAAAGCAGAGTGCTTTTTGGGCCTGCTAGTACAGAGACACTACCTCTAAAGATGTTGTTTTTATGATGAGCAAAAGATAAAGATGTTTTTTCTTCTGGAATCTCGATGGAGGAATCGCAAGTGGGTTTCTCATATGGAATCCTCAAGTTGGGGAGTCTAATTCTTGGTTGTGAAATTTAATTTAAGGGAATCAAGTTGTATTTTTTTTAATCAGATTATAAATCTTATCTTTAAGATAAATAAGTAGATTGTCTGAAATTTAAATCTCAATCTTTATATATAAAATATTTTCATATCAACTCAACTAAACTCACAAGAACATGTTTGATTTTACCATAATAAAAATTGACTTTTGAATGAAGTTGTTAAAAGTAAATTCAGCATAAGATTCTTTAGGGAAATGGATCATGTGCAATCAAAATTTCAATGCAGTTGATTTATAGCCGTCCGATCACAATCGGACGGTTTAAATAAATTCAGTTAATAAATACAATTTTAAATCATAACCGTCCGATCTTGATCGGATGACTATAAATGAAATGACTGCACGACTGCACCCAAAAATCGAATGCATGAAATCCTGGTCCGATTCTTTAATTCTTTAGTAGATATAGTTCACATAAAAGTAGTTCCAACAATAAATTTATAGTTTTTTTTTTACGATAACAATAAATTTATAGTTAAACTTAATTATAGTTGCAAAAATATTACTCAAAGGTTTTCGTATTTTTCTTTCTTTTTTTCTTTTTACCTCAAATCAAACACGTTATTAATGTGTTTAATTAAATTGTTATATATATATATATATATATATATATGAAAGGAAGTTGAAGGATATATGGTGTTGGTGAGGCTGTGTCTTGGTCTATTTAGAAGACTACTAATAATTTAGTTTTAAGAAATTAAATAATTTGGTTTTAAAGTATTATCTCCCTCCTAAATTAAAAAAATTTCAGAAATTAAAAAGATTGATTGTGGTATTATTTGTTGATATTCATATTATTTTTATAATTTTTATCTTCAAGAAAGAATAAGTTAATGCTTTTTTAAGTATTATAAATTGTAGAAAAAGATGAAAATTTTAATTAGAGGTGTATTAGTAAAGAGGTGTATTAATAAAGAAATAATTAATGCCCTTAAAATATTAAGAAAACTTGTAAAGAGGTCTTTTATTTAATAACGGATGTAATGGAGGTAGTACCATTCTAAAGGTTTTTGTAATAATTTGAATCAATCTAGGATCATCCAACAAAATGTCTCATAAATTATGCATGTGCTCTTTGAGTTTTATGTGGTTTGTTGGTTAGTCTTCTTTTTTTGCTAGCTTTGATTGTTTTGGACTACTTTTATTTTTGGTTTTTGGACTGAACAAGAATTTGAATCTCGTTGTTTTGATCTGGACCACTCCTTGTACTTTGATCTTATTTTTAATTCATTATTTGGCTTTTACAAATTAAAATAAAACCATGGTTATAATTTTTAATGCCCCAAATTATTTCAACAAATTCGATTTATTCATCAATTATTAATAATACGCACTTTCAATAAATTCTTCATTTTAGAAAGCCCAAATCCAACAAGAAGCTAAATGAAAATTTAAAAGTACAATAATCTAAAAACTCTTGCATTAAAAAACAAAACAAAACAAAAATACAATTTCCCTTATTTTTATAATAACGCAAATTAAGAAACACTAGATAGTGCATAAATTAATTAAGGAACTCCTTTGCTATTAATAACATTAGTAGCATTGAATTCAGCCTGAGAGGCAACATTAGCACCAGAAAGAGTTGGTGCCTCTGTAGAACCAGCTCCACGACCTTCCTTAGGTTGTTGGTGACCTTGTGTACCATAACCCTGTCTCTTATAATCTTCTAAATCCTTGTATTGCACGTAAGGACTGTCCTCTAATGGAAGCCCTTCAGTGTTTCCTTTGCTTGATTCATCATTTGTTGGTTTTGTTTCCTTTGCAGTTTGTTTCTCCATCTTGATCCTATGTTATTGTAAAAATGTGATCACACCCCTTGATTGAACTCTTGCAATATATATATATAAGATAAATATATCATTTTTTTAATTGTCACAATGTGTAGTAGTGTAATATACGTGGTGATTCATGAGTATTTCATGGGCACGTGGCAACTTTTAGATAAATTTTCTATTTTTATTATCAAGAAGACGAGATAATTAGATAAGTTTTCTATTTTTATCAAGATAAGATAAATTAATAACCAGCTGAATCTCTTCTTATTTTATGCTGGTGTTCCCCATGATTAGGTTGATGCTATGCTGACTCCTCAAACCATTGCCCCATATATGATATGATATTTTTATTTTATGAAGAAATAATTCAACGAACAGAGACATAATTCAACGAACAAAGACGGTGTAGTGAATAGGAACAAACAAAGAATAAAAGATTCCAATTAAATATAATATAATTAAAATTTAAAATATATTAGATTTAAATTTAAAATAAATATATTTTAGTTTTTGTCCATAGTTTTTTTTTTTTTTTTCAATAGATTGACGAGTTATTATAAACTCATAACACAAGTGAGGGAGTCAGCGTTAGGTTTCGTTCGACCTAACAATTTCAGAATTTTTTTATTTTTGTCAATTTTTATTAATCTTGAAGGGAAGTTCTGAATAGAAAAAATGAAGTGGCACAAGCAGAAAAGTTTTTTACTTCTTTCTCATTTTTCTCTGTTTTTTAAAATATGTCGCTGAAGAAATTAACACGTTCAACTTTAAAACGGGGATTCAAGTTTTTCAAGGATAAATAGTCAAATTCGAACTGATTTCAAATAATTACTGATACACCATTTATTATGATTAATATGGTCACTCTGATATGGTATAAAACCATTCTAATATAGCATTGTGGCCACTTAAAGATAATGATAGGCCGAAATCTCTATTTATTTATAGTTGAACTCTGAAACTAAAAAGAAGAGAAAAAAGGGGAGTAGATAAGCCAAGAAATGGACCCGATCCGTAACAAATTCTTTGAGTCATGGGGGGCAAGTATATCCGCGCGGATCAATATACATTAACCAAGCGCAAGCCCAGCCTGAGCCGGATGGCGGCGCACATTATGATCATGAGATGTGCGTGTGTTGTCTCTCAAATGTGAGATTTATTGAACTTTTTCAAATTCACTCTTCACACTTGTTTAACTTGTGTTTATTTCTTACCAAATTACAATCAAGTTCCCTCCAAACCTCAACCTTGTTCCGTCTCTCGGTCTCTCTCTCCCGCGCTGGTGTCCCTCTATCTCTACCAGATCTCTGTCTCATTGATCCCCTAATAAATTAGCAACCAATATCAATATTTTGCCATAAAAATTGAAACATGACATATATGCAATCTGCAATTCTTTGAAATGTCCATATTGCTCATTTAGATTGGATGGTGGTTACAGGAACAATAACACTGGTAAATACTAAATAACACAATGCAAACAGTCTGTGACTTATTTAAGACTTAAAGAGTATGTTTGAATTCAAGACTCAGTTGCAAATGTACAATTGAATTCACACCTACAATTTCCGTTCTTTAAGCCAATCATACATACACCAAAGGAGTGAAATGAATAACGAAGTTCATCATGGAAAATATGCATTAATAGTTGTTGAATACATTTATTGTTCTGGGTACGTCGGTGTTATGTCGTAATTCAGATCCAGAGAACGACATGGTACTATTGTTAATTGATTATAATGTTGTTATTAAATTCAAAAGGAAACTTCATTTTCCCTCACTCTTCCTCCCATGAAAACAAATAGACCCACCCACCAAACCAAACACAAGGTCCCAGTCTCAACTATCACTAATCTCCATTTCAATAAACAACATTTTGTTTCCATATATAAAAATAAAATTACATAATCACTAGTTAATCAAGACACACCCCTCTTCGAGTGAGTGATGAACCTTTGATCAACCTACTAAATAACAAGGTTAATTAATTTATTGTTTTGTTTTCAAGAATCAATCCCAACTAATTGAAATTGGAGTTCCAACAATACTCTTCCCATTACTCCATTCCAATCTTCCAAATCCATTCACCTTCTGAGGTGTCGAACCCGAAGAAGTAAACGTTACCGTAAACGGTTTCTTCTCATTCTCCTTGAAACTCAACTCTTCAGGATCAACCGTTATTTTCACAGCTTTTGAATCAGACGTCACGGAAGCCTTGTAAGTTCCCGCGGGTCCCACGTTTGTAAGAGTTCTCGTGTGTTTAACTGTATTAACCCCACCCATTGTATCAAAAACAACGGCAAATGAAGGGTAATTAAGATCAGACACACTGTACTTTTTACCCGCGTCACACTGGAACTTTCTCCTTGCCAAAGCTGTTATTTGCGTTGCTGTGTAGTTTAATGCACAGAGAAAACCTAAATAATCATCCACAGTTAAATCATAAACCAACCCAGGGTTAAGTGCAGCAATAGGATCCACGTGTCCTGATCCATGATCAAACGGTGTGGAGGTTTTTCCAGTTGCACTATCTTGCAATTTGTTACCGTTTTTGTAAGCCGTATAAGCCGTTGTCATAAGAGCCGATCTAACAGCAGCTGGACTCCATTCCGGATGAGCCGATTTAATCAAAGCGGCTAAACCACTCACGTGAGGACACGACATGGATGTACCAGAGATAATATTGAAATCCACGCGTCTTTCATCAACTGGTAAACCAGTGGGACCTACTGCCTTTGACCACCCAGCTAAGATGTTGACACCTGGCGCTATTAGATCAGGTTTCAAGATCTGCGGTGTGATTGAGTTGGGACCACGTGAACTAAACGCCGCGACAACCGGAGAAGGTTGCACTCCCACCTTTGTTCCTTGAAACACAATCTTAACCGTCGATTTCGCATCGGAGAATAAATATTTCTTGATCGCATCACCTTCTTTCTCACCAACTGCCGTCGCCGGTAACAAATGAGTATCCGCCACCAGCTCTTCACCGTTCGCCGCCGTGTTACTCAGCACCATTCCCAATCCACCGGCAGCTTTCACAACAGCTCCTTTCTGTACCCTAGCATTCATCCCACGGTCACATAAAACAATCTTCCCGGCAACTAACTCCGGCGATAAAGTTCCAGTCATACATAAATTCCCATTGGTAGCATTAGTAGCATTCCCTGCATAAATCAACGGTAATGGAGATTCCGGCAAAGCGTTGCCTCGATAAAGCGACACGCCGGAATAATTTAATCCGTTACCGAGACTAACAGAAGCAGGGAAATCACGATCAAGTGTGCCAGCACCCACGGTAGTAATCCATGGAGCTACATTAGATAAACTATAAGCACTAGGACCAGCATTTCCAGCGGAGCAAGAAACGAGAATCCCTTTCTCCATTGCAGCAAAAGCACCAATAGCAACACTATCTCTGTAATAATCAGACATGCCACCACCGAGAGAAAGTGACAGAACATTAACATTGTCTGAAATAGCTTTATCAATAGCTGCTAAAATATCGGAACTGAAACAACCACCTTTCCAACAAACTTTGTAAGCAGCAACTCTAGCGCGCGTGGCCATCCCACGCGCTGTTCCGGAAGCGTAACCGAAGAGACTTGCACCTGTAACGACTGATCCTGCTGCTGTTGTTGAGGTGTGTGTGCCGTGACCGTCGTCGTCTCGTGGAGATCTAGACTCTGTTGTTTCGTCGATAGGACCTAACATGGCTTCAGCACCTTTTGCGAAATATCTTGCTCCGATGAGCTTTTTGTTGCAGTTTGAAGCTGTGAAGTTTGTACCCGATTCACACGCGCCTTTCCATGTTGTGGGTATAGGACCAAATCCAGTGTCGTCGAAGCTTTTACTTTCCGGCCAAACACCGGTATCGAGAACACCGACGACAACATCGCTTCCTGTGCTTGATGCAGGGAACAACATGTCGGCGGATTTATCGAGGCCAAGAAACTGAGGAGTTCTTGTTGTATGAAGTTCATATTTCACTTCAGGCCAAACAGCTAGAATCCCCGTTTGGCTCTCAAGCAAACGCGCTTCTTCATCAGTTAATCTGGTTGAGAAACCATGAATCGCGTTTTCATAAGTGTACATCATTTCAGCTGATTCAGATACAGATTGTAAAGAAGACTCATACCATAAAGCATGGTGCTCGAAACTCTCTGGCATTTCAGATTTTGCAACGTGCACTATGTAAGTGCTCTTCAAAGAAGATGCATCACATAGACCCATTAACAAAACCAAAAGAAATACAGGAAAAGAGAACTTCATTGTGTTAGTTCTTCTTCTTTTTAGTTTTTTTCTCACCCTCAAGATTTAGGAATGAGAGTGGAGAATGGAATGGATATAGATATTATAGGAGTAATATTTTTTGAGAAAGATGATAAGAGTACTTTATTTTTTGAAGGCAGTTTTTAATGCAGATTTTTTGTAACTTTAGTTCCCACCAAAGTGTGAAAAGAGGTAAAATAGTAGGGGTGGGTAGTTGTCTAATAGTATGAATAATTGAATGGAGACAAAAGCTGAAGAAAGAGAGAGAGTGGGGATAGTGGAAATAAGTAACGATGGCACCATCTAACTTTGTTGATTGAATTCAATATATTTGATTGATTGCTTCACTTGATTCACATGTTGAAGAGTGTACTCCGTATATATCCGTTGCAAATGCGTGACTCCTTTTTCTTTTCCTTTTATTCTTTTTTTTCTGATTTTTTACTCATAAAAAAACATGTTAAGTTATTTCGGCTTTTTAACTTGACAGTAGTGCAGGCCCTTCCGTCACATAATCACGTTCCCCGAACGTTACTTCATACACCAATCTTTTACCTACTATCTTGAATGAATAAACACTCTCAACTGTGTCTCTGTTGATATTTTTATTTTAAACTTTATATATATGGTGCATGCTTAGTGTACGTGTTAAGGACAAAATGATAAGACCAAACATTGTTTGGAATCAACGGAGGAGGCTCGCATGAATGTGCGACGGTGTGCGACGGCATAGGGCCTCAAAATTTTGAGGGCCTCAACTCAAAATTTTGAGGTCCTATAATATTACTTATATATTATTTATACCTATAAAATATCAAATGTATATTAATAGATTAATTTTTAGGCCCTAAAATAATAGTTATATATTGTTAATGTTCATAAATATCATGAGTATCAATATATTAGTTATCTATACTCGTAAATATAGTTCTACTCCATTTTAATCTTTGCATAAAATTTAATCTTAGATTATGATGTTCCTTTTTGACGTTATATTCAAAGATAATTATTTTGTATTTCTTGTTCCATTTAATTTAATGTAAGATTTAATATTGATAATTTATATGTTTACAAGAATGTTTTTTTATATTATATGCAATTTAAATCGATAATTTTTTTTTATTAAGGGGCCACTTTTATATTTTGCACAGAGTCTCCTAAAACTCGGAGACGCCCCTGGGAATCAACGAAGCAGAGTGTTGTAACTGGGAATTGGATTTCATGAATTCAGGAACCATGCAGTCAGGCTGAGTCAGTAATTTCCAACCGTACGATCAAAATTGAACGGCACAGATCTTATGCAGTTTTATTTTTAAAATAATAAAAAATCTGACTTTAAAACCTGAACCGTCTGATTTCAATCGGACAGTCCAGATCTTGCTGACTCATGCAGTCATGATTTTTGACTGCACATAATCTGCATCCGTTGTAACTGATCTGAACCGTTTGATTTCTGATCGACTACTGAGATTGTTTTGAGTTATAGAATTTGTGAGGAATTAAAATGAATGTTAACATAAATATTAAAATGTTAAGAGTTTCACATCGGTTGAGAGATGGCCTGACTGACTAAGTGTTTATATACTAGAGGCAATCCTCACCTTACAAGCCGGTTTTTTAAGGTTGAGTTAGGCCCAATACTCATTTCTAAGATGGTATCAGAGTCTCTCCACGATCCGCTGGGCCACCTGTTATCAGGTTTCCGCTATCGGGTCACCCACCGTTTATATCCACGCACCAAGCCCAATAGTGCTGAGCATGAGGGGGTGTGTTAAGAGTCTCACATCGATTGAGAAATGGCCAAATGAAATAAAAAAGGAGATAAGATGTTGCTGCAAAAAAATATTGTAAATTACGCATGGTGATTCACGGGTATTTATTTGTAGTGGACATTAGACAAATACTCCCTTAACCTTATTAAATGGGAGAGATTTTAATTTTGGACCTACTCGTTTCTTTCGTCTATACCTGCCAACCAACTGAGTCTATTTTTTCCTTTGCTTATTTAGCTATATTAAGAATCTGACGGACAATGATGCACCAAAACAAGGAATTCATCCTCACGGACTTCATTACTATCTTCTTTTTTATTTATATAAAAAAATAAATACTTTCTGTGCTGGGAATTTGGAAAAATATACCTTTAATCAGTAGCATATCTATCACGATAGATTATCGGTATATTTAACTTCATTGCGTATATACGACACATGATTGGATCCTCTTCTTCACTTTTTTCTTCATCCCTCTCCATCCTCTCTATCTCGCTTTTAATTTCAATCTCTCTTTTTAATAAAAAATTTTAAAATAATAATGAGAGAGAGAGATTATGAGAGAGATAGAGAGGATGGTGATGGAGAGGATCTAAATCCTATAGGACATTCCATGCAAATGTGACTAAGTTATTTATCTTATATTAAACGGTGCATCCGGTGTACTTGTTAAGCATATCAAAAATAGAAATAAAACATAAAGTTAATATTGATAAAAACAATTTTTTACACTTTCAATGCATTAAATGCATGAATTTCAAGACATTTTTTATTTTTATGTGTTTAACTAATGTATCGAGTGCACTATTTAACATATTCCTAACTTTATTATCTATTATTGCTTTCAATTGCAACAGACTTCTTTGTGGTCTTCTTTGGGATTTGAATTTTCTTAGATTTAAAAATTTTAAATTCACCTACATTCAGTTGTATTTAATGTAAAAATATTAGGAGAGAAAATCGAGAGAGATAATATGGTAGGTGGTAATGACAAAATTGACCTTTAACATACACTAAATGTAGGTGAATGCAAGATTTTTGAAGGTAAAGAATCTAAATCACTTTTTTGGTGGTCTGAAGGCTAGACAATGTCCTTGTAAGAATGAGATTATAAGTAAACTTCTATTAGATGGTGTCTGTTTTTTGCTTTATTCATTGGTGTTCCGCCTATATATTGTTGTAAAAATTGGACCTAATATCACATCATAATAATAATAAACAGGTAAATTCTAATATGGACCACTTGATGAAGTGGTCCATGGTGGACCAGTCACGAATAACATTATAACGAATACGAATTTTACAAAATACACCGTTTGATTGAAAGTTTAGATCATATAGATCATCCATAGAAAAATTTAGAAAAATTGAAAATCATTTGATATGTTATTGAGTCACATCAAGATTAACGGTTTATTAAATAACGTAAATCCTGATGGGTGTCAATAACATATCAAATGATTTTCAAAAAAATTTAAAAAATTTATGAATGATCTATACGATATAAACTTTCAATCCAATAGTGAATTTTGTAAAATTCATATTCGGTAGATCACTTGTCCACGGTGGACCACTTGTGAAGGTGGTCCACCGTAGCATTAGCCATAATAAACAACATATAAATAAGTAATCGAACAAATATAAATCAGAGTAAAACAAAAGAGAGATCATAGGAACTTATCTTTTGTTATTGATATCGCCACTACCACGTAGTAAGCAACCACCGAGTCACAAATGGAATGATCTAAAAATAGTTAACCGTGAAACAAACAATACCTGAAGCGTGCTGATCGCACTGTCCTTAAGGATTTATCCGCCTCATAAGCGTAAATCCCCCAGGATCAGTGGCGGAACCAGGAAATTAAATTAGGGGGGGTCGCTAAAAAAATTATATTTCTAACAAAAATTTAAGTAATAGAAAATACAAATTTGATCATAAAGATATTAAATTGCATACCGTAAATAATATTCTACGTGTACCACGTGTTACTTTAAACTAATAATTGCACAAAATTAATCATAAAACAATTATATATTTCAACATAATACATGTATACTTAAAATAGAATGATTGTTTTTATTTTAAAATAGTTGGCTTGTTTTTTGGAGAAAAAAAATAGAAATTATCTATTGTTTGTATTGATATATCATTTATATTATTATTTTCACCATACTTTTTTTAAAAGAACTAAAAATCAAAACAGGGGTCAGCAAGAGTTGAACTCACGACCCCAGGAGGCAAGGGCGTTATGACTTCTTGATCAACCACTGGGCTACGTGTGACTTTTAATACTTTATGTGTGCAAATAAATATATATACATTTAATATTATAAAATTACTCAGGGTATTAAAGTAATTTCTCATTTTTTCGGGAGTGGCCGTGGCCCACCCCAGCCACCCCCTAGTTCCGCCAGTGCCCAGGATTCAACAGGTCATTCTCGGATATGAATCATATCCGAGGTGACAGAACTAGCAAGATATTATTAGACACCGGTAATGTAATCCACTAAGATAACACTCCAATTTGACGAGGAAAAGGAAAAATATTTTCTCTATTTTAATTGTGGGGTTTTGGTCGCACATGCAAAACCTGAAGAGATGAGCCATTTGTTTTTAAACCGTGATTCTCTGCTTACAGCTTTTCTAATCGTTACATATATCATTATATATCATCCTTATGTTTTGCATCGTAAAACCACAAGGTCCTATTAATCAGGATTTATTGGTTTTGATAAACACATAAGTAACTGTAACGTATATCTTGACCAAGTAATCAAGCACATTTAACAAATCATCAATTAATAATAATAACATTAATTGATTCTTTTACATAAAATAATTTTAAATAACTTTAAAAATAAATTATATGTACAAAATGTACGACATATATGACACATTTATTTTGTAGTTCCGTTTTTTCTGACCTCTGTTCGTTTTGTGCAGAGATCAATTATTATTAATAATATATTTTCGTTAGAAAAAGAAAAAATAAACAATACTCCCTATGAAGTAATTGTAGTTTGCAATATCCCTCCTCTAAGCTTCTCTTTAGGCATGACAATGGTTAGTTTGCAATATCCCTCCTCTAAGCTCTCAGTACCGCCTCGTATTCCAATTTATGCTCTTAGATAGGTTGGAGCAAGGCATTTGAAGTTGAGTTTGAATTAATCATATTATATTAATCATAGCCGGAGAATCCATTTCAAAATTGACGTTTTTGATTTCAACCGACTTGCCATATATATTCCAATACGAAGAGCCCATAGTTCCGCCCACACAACAGAGCATGATCCAAGTCTCCAAATGTAAAAAGATATTTTCTCTCCCCACCCCCCACGTTTCTTTTATACCCCCCTTAAATCCCAGTTTGCCCTTCGAAAATGACCAATTTTTTGGTTAGCAAATTCGGGTTTTACGAATCGAAAAAATAAAAACTTCGGTTTTTAAAAACCACTCGCTTTGTCCTTCGAGTTTTACGAATCGAAGTATGTTTATATAGAAAGCAACCTCTCACATTCTTCATCACTTTCAATACTTCATCCTCACACTACCAAAAGAGATCCCAAAATCCAATTCGTTTTTCAGTCAAATCGCTGCTTAAAATCAAGTTTGGAACGTTTGCTAAGGGTTGGAAGGCGATTTGAAGCACAATATTAAGGTAATCTTCCGTTTAATTTCTTTTATTTTCAACTGTCATATATGCTAGGTTGGTAGGTTTCTGACACAAAATCGTTCGATTTATAGAAATCGAAGGCATCCTTCGGTTAATACGAATCGAAATGACTGGAACTTTTGGTTTTGTGTTGGTTTAAACGTGTTTGCTTGCCAAGCCTAACCGAAGGATTCATTCGGTTGATACTAACCGAAATTACTGGAACTTTAATTTTTGCAATGTAAAATTACTTGCCTTGACTGTCTGTTTTGCTTGCACTGCCTTAGCTGTTATGGATTATAGAATGTGCTACCAATTTTATATGTATTAAGTATTATATGTGGCTAATTATGTGTTTATCCCTCTTATATTATGTAGTTATGGCGGGCAAACGAGAGCTTGTGCTAGGTATCTGTGCCCCGGGAATTGTTGAGGTTCCGCCTGATAAACCTCCATCTAGACCTGTTGCATATGAGATTGATACATCAGATCATTTTTACACTGAAATGGCAACCCCTGACCGAGATGAGTTGATTAGATGGGCTCGGGAGATTGCCTTAAAGCTAAAGTTTGCAATTGTAATTGGCAAATCCGACAACGGCAGCGATAAGAGGAAGCAATATTTCAGGTTGGATTGCGAGCGGGGAGGCCGGTACGTGTCAACAAATAAGAAGCTAAAATCTGATCAAACCGGCACGAGGAAATGTGGCTGTCCATTTCGACTCCGTGGTTATTGTCATGCCGATAAAACATGGCATTTGACCGTTGTAAATGGCAAACATAACCACGAGTTGGACAAGGCAGTTGAAGGCCATCTCATTGTCGGTCGTCTCAAACCGGAAGAAAGGCAATGTATGGAGGAAATGTCAAGGAATTTGGTTCCGCCTAAGAATATAATGTCCACATTGAAAGATAGGGATCCAAACAACAAGACAACGGCAAAGCAACTCTACAATTTAAGTCATCGATTAAAACTTAAAATGAGGGCATCAATGACTGAAATGCAACACCTCTCCAAAAGACTTGTCGAGACCGGGTATTTTTTCAAACATAGGACGGTTGTTGCAGACGGATCCGAACACGTTCAAGACATTTTCTTTGCACATCCTAAATCTATAAGTTTGTTCAATTCTTTTCCTACTGTGTTTTTGATGGATTCGACATACAAAACAAACAAATACAAAATGCCGTTATTTGAGATTGTCGGATTCACATCAACTGGGAGATCTTTCAATGTTGGATTTGCTTGGCTTACCAATGAAAGAGAAGACAACTTCACTTGGGCTCTAGAGCAGTGTGTCAGTCTCTTAAGGAATGAGGATGTTAGACCGAAGGTGATTGTCACCGATAGGGATTTGGCTCTGATGAATGCAGTTTCCGAGGTATTTCCAACATCGGCTGCAATGGTTTGTCGTTTCCATGTAAAAAAGAACGTGAGCTCTAAGATGAAGGAAATTGTGAAAATCAAGAATGGAGAGAATGAGAAGCAGACTGATGTGTGGGATCAAATCACCGATGCTTTTAATGATGTGTTAGAGTCGCCAACGGAAAAAGAATATGCTGACAATGTTATGGTGTTTAGGGAGCTCTGTGCGAGATGGCCAAAGTTTTTGCGTTATGTTGAAGAGACTGTCCTAGACACTGATAAAGAAAGGGTTGTCAATGCTTGGGTAGACCAACATATGCACATGGGGAATCACACCACGAATAGAGCTGAATCATGTCATGGTGTGTTGAAAGGTTACTTGAAGGACGGTAACGGTGACTTGGTGAAAGGATGGGAAGCGATAAATAAGATGTTGATAAGTCAGTTCACCGAAGTACAAGGTGAATTCGGTCGGAGTATGTCTGTTGCGGAACACAAATACGATGATGATCCTCTTTACGCATTCTTGTTTTATAAAATCTCAAGAAAGGCTATGGATCACATTTATGACGAAGCAAACAGGGTCGAAGAATGTGGTATGGATAGCAAAAAGTGTGGCTGTGTTATGAGAAGGACATACGGGTTGCCATGTGCATGCTTGATTGCGAAGAAGATAAAAAATAACAAACCTATCCGACTGGATGAGATTCACCCTCAATGGAAGAAACTGTGTTTCGAAGATGAGCCGGCACCGGGCGACGTGGCTGACGATTATGATTGTTTGGCTGAGTGGAAAGCAATTCAGGTTATTACACCTTCATAAATATAATGGTTACATTTCGTATACTTTTTTATTATGGGCATTATTTTGTGATGTATACCATGCCGATTATGCTTTGTAACATATTAACTTTGTATGCGCAATTTACACATGAACCTTGGTTATGAAATGTGGTATTATTGTATATTGAACTTTGGTATTATTGTTATGAAATATGATTATGAAACTTTGGTTATGAAATGTTGTAACAAATTGTATTTAGCCTGATATAATTTTGGACATGAATTGAAAGAAAAAACAGGTTTTGACCTCGACGATTTTGAGGTGGTTCTGCAAGTGATTCTGCATAACCTGGCCTTGTTTCTGCATAATTCGATCTTTATCAACCGAAATGTTCCAGTAATTTCGGTTTATATTAATCGAACCTATGTTACGTAATTTTCAGTTAATGAATGTTTGAATTAAAAATGTAAGTTGTAAGTTTTTTAATTAATCAATATGTGCAACAATAACCATCACCTACCATTTAAACTTCACCTACCACATTAACCATCACCTACCACATTAACCATCACCTACCACAATAATGTGCAACAATATGATCTATAAATTAATGTACATTACCACATCTTTTTTCAACACTCAACTCACAAAAAAATGGATGTCTCACTCACACAACGCATGAGATCTACCCTTGCAGCAGTTTACCTCAACCACGAAAAACCAATTTTGTTTCGCATTAACGATGGTGAAACGTTCGATGGTCTGAAACAACAACTGAACGAGCTGAATCGTACCACCAACAACCAGAACGATAACAGAACAGTTTCGAGTCTCAAGTACCGTAAACCGTCGATCGGTCCCGACGGACGCATTTCCTTCACCGATATGATGCTTGAAAACAATGATGATATTGAAACTATGTTCTCAATTTTCGAGCAGTATAGCAACAGGGGGCCTATCGAATTAGATGCAACGCTGACAAGATCTGTCGAAGCCATCCTTGCTAGTCTTGTTCGTCCGGAAGATCGAAATCATGTTTCCATTTGATGCGTTGTAACAATTTCATTCCGATGTAATTCCTAATTTCCGTTTATTGTGTTTGATTTGTCTAATTTCGTTTTAGTATTAAAGTTCGTTTCAATATTAGAGTTCTATCGAAACAATTTTAATATCGAGTTAAATCCTACCATTCTTCAATCATACCATTCTTCAATCCCCCCCATCATGTCTTTTATACCCCCTATATACATGAATTTCGCAAAATATAACTAATTTCGACCCGCAGAAACCGAAACTTAAGTTTCGATTGATACAAACCGAAATTACTGGGAATTTAAACAATTTCGAGCCGTATAAACCGAAGTATATCAGGCTAAAAAACCAGTCAATGTGAGTCTCTGCCTTGCACCACCTCTACACATTTGAGGTCCAAACCTGTTTATAACACATTTTAGTATGTTATATATGACAGAGCATCAACATATTAACCATCCAATCTAAAAATATTTTAGCGATTAATAAAAAACGTAACAATCGGTAACAAATTACGAATTAAACGATACTAAAATACGTAGTGTACTACATCCAATTGTCATAATCAAAGTTACATAAAAAATAAAAACAAACATCAGAGTTTATAAACAACCACGTCAACATTAAAGTTACAAAAACAAACAAAGTCTACCCCCGAGTGTGGTAGCGTGTCCCCTTCCCCCGCTTAATTCGCCTATAAGCAAGTATCGGATTAAGCAAATTCAGAATCCGCTGCAAAGTACCATGAATTGGAGTTCCTTCAACCGCCTCACCATCGCGAACTGCCCTTTCGACCTCAACCTTGACACTCCGGCAAACTTGCATTAGATTAGGGTCATTTCTTGCTTCCGCCGCCTCTATTAACACCTCTAAATTAGGTGGCCTTGGTGGTGATTCAGGAGCTTCTACGGGTCGCATAACTGGATGCGACACTCTATAAAACCATGACATATATCCGGGTTCAGTGTCCCACGGGCTTGTAACAGGCCGACCCCTCATCTCTTCATCTATCATCCTCAGCTCCAATTCTTCCGTAAACACACGATCTATCTCACACAAGTTCATCCCCGGCGTTGCAGACATACTCGGGTTTCTTGGAATGCCTTGCACATGTTGAAATTGTCTTAGCACACGTTCCGGCAAATGCTTGGCTTTCAATTTACCACACCTTAACCATCCAGAAAACCAACATTTTCTACGAGCGATTTGCAGCAAGCTCTCTACGAGCGGAAGCATTTGCATTGCTTGGTTTGCCATGTCTACCTCTCCCAACATTTTCTTCCATATTTATCCTAACATGGAAAAATATCTTCACACTCAATACAATCTTATAAACTATGATAAATTCAAACTATAATTCAATCAACATTTAATCCTAACACCTATGGTTAACATTATTCATATGGAAGCATATTGAATTTTACTTACACATTTTGTCAAACACTTAGTGTACACCATAATACCATCTAATTGCATACACAAATTAAACCTAATATCACATGCATTCATGTTAACATCTAACTAAACTAACAACTAACCATTAATCAACAATTCAAACATAGAATTTTGAGATAGAAAATTACTCAGGGAGGGAAAAAAACGTAGAAAAGAGTGAATGTGATAAGAAAAACATGGAATGAGAAAAGAGTGAATGTAAATGCATGGAACTTACTTGATTAAGAATGGTTTGAGATAGGATGTTGAAGTTTTCCACAAAATCGCTCTCAAGAAGAAGAAGGAGTGGTGTTGTTGGTGTTTAGAAGAAAAAACGTAACTGAGAGGTTATGAAATGCTTCTGTTTCTATATCAGTTAACTTCGGTTAACAAAACTCGAAGGTAAAAGCGATCGATTTCTATTAATCGAATTTTTTTAAAGTTCGATTCGTATAACCCGAAACACCGTGCAGGGGCAAAAACGTAAGTAAGGGGGGTATAAAAGAAACGTGGGGGGCCTAAAGAGAAAATATCATGTAAAAAATTCCTGTAGACTTTTTATGAGACCCATCAATATTATAGAAGCTGCAAACGAATTTGCCATGTGAATCACTAATCAAGCCTCCACACGTAAAAATTCCTGTAGACTTTTTATGAGACACATCAATATTAACATTTTTATGCGTTTTTCTATTTTAAATTAGTCATAAAATACATTGTACTCCCGGTCCTTAATACAAGAGAGACTTTAATTTTTAGATTCATTGAGAATCTAATGTATCTAGTGCATATTATGGACTAGATACATTAGATTCTCAATAAATTTAAAAACAAAGTTTCTCTTATATTAAGGACCGGAAGTAGGGTCCGGAAATGAGTCGAGTTGAACTCGCTTAAGCTCGACTCCACTCATTTATTTAACGAGCTTAATTTTCAACTAAAGTTTGGCTCATTTGGTTCATGAACCAAGTTCAACGAGTTAATTATCAAATCGAGTCTCGGACTATTTTCGAGTTGATTCGATTTATTGTCGGACCTAGTATAAACTTAGTATCATATATGAAATAGGGGTATATATTTTGAATTTTCATGAAAAAAAAGAA
This sequence comes from Trifolium pratense, assembly GCF_020283565.1. Lineage (NCBI taxonomy): Eukaryota > Viridiplantae > Streptophyta > Magnoliopsida > Fabales > Fabaceae > Trifolium > Trifolium pratense. Next base: position 46,150,610 of record NC_060062.1, on the reverse strand, counting down.
AGTGTAAAGAGAAACCGTGTACTTCATTGTTTAGGGAGTTTAACTAGTGTTGAAACTCCGAAGCTAGAACTGACCGACCAGTCGACCACACGTGGACTTGATGATCCATCCTCAGAACTCAACTTAACAATACAAAGCACCACAAAACTAACACTTCCCAAATCGTAATGAAAACAAAAACGGTTAAAGGAAATTGGAGCTTCAGAACGAACAAACTCACTTTCCCTTACGTTTTCCTCATATGCATCTTCTTCTTCCTCGCTGGTTTCTTCGGTTCTACTCTCTTCTCTCACTCTCAGGTACGTCTTCGTTAAATCCTATTCACGTTCTTCTTAATTTTTACCATTTTTTATTTATTTGCTGGAAAATGTAGAAGTAACCGATCGGCGATCGCTGTGGTTTTACAGGACGGTGATGGATATGGCTTGCGGCCGAGACCGAGATCGAGACTGCTTGAATCGAGGAAGGAGGGGAAGTATAATTTGATGACTGCTGGAGAGTTTGGTGATGATTCCATTACATCGATTCCTTTCCAGGTAAGCGATTTTTTTTCTTCTTTCATTTGCTTGATTCCATTTATGTTTAGATTTATGCTCTTAGATAGCGTTGACCTGTAGTATTTCGCTATATAGGTGGATTTTTTAATGAGTTTAGGTTAATTTTGATATATTTTTTCGGGTCAAGTGGTGTAGTGGCTAGAAATTCCAAATAAGTGTGGCGTCTGGGGTTCGAACTCCGGCTCATGCATATATAATGCAATGTCTCTGCCGACTGAGTTAAGCTCACGTGGACATGTTAAATATTGATTTAGCAGACGTTAATGTGAATTTAGTGGAAATGTCGAATTTACTATCAGGTTTTGCTAACTTGTGCCTTTAAGTCACTTATAGGAATCAAAATTAGAAGAGTTGTGTTGAAAAGAACGGTTTTGATTTAGCAGACGTTAATGTCATTTAGTGGAAATTTGGAATTTCTTATTGGGTCTTGCTAACATACTGTATGAATGTGTTGAAAAGAACAATTATTTTTTTTTGACAATTTTTAAACTTTTAAGGAATTGAATACATTACTTCCAATACAATATTTCTATATTTGGTTCTTGAATACTTCTTTTTCTTTCTTGGAAAGGCAACTGTTAGTTGGTTAGTTGATATTGTTAGTATTTTTTCTCTTTTGTCGAGACTTGAACCTTGGTCATTTAACTCATTAACTCTTTTAATTCGTAGTTCAAACCATAACTCCCCAATTATGCATACTTTTAATAGTGGAAACATATTCCCAGTCCTAAATCTTATTCATATGAAAACAATATAAGTTTGCTGTGTTTTTCTAGGTTTTGAGCTGGAAGCCACGAGCTCTGTATTTTCCTAATTTTGCGACTGCTGAACAATGTGAAAGCATAGTTTCTGTAGCAAAGGCAGGCCTCAAACCATCATCTTTGGCTTTGCGCAAGGGAGAAACTGCGGAGAATACCAAGGGAATTAGAACAAGGTATTGTGTGGGTGAGTTATGAACTGGACTATGTAGAATGGTTAGCTGTATGACTTCTTCACAGACCCAACAAAATTAAATGGTTAACTTGATTTCTTAATCACAAACTTCACAAAAGTTTGTATGATTTGTCCAAGTTAAAAGTTACTAGAAAGAATTTGCTATTGGAATTTGGAATGGCAAAGTAACAAAGTTATATAAAATGTGAGTTGTCATTATAGGCTAACTAAGTTGAAAGATTCTTAGCTTGTCTAAAATTTATGATATATTTCAGTTGGTATTATAATGAACCTGACACAGATTTTCAGCATTTCAGAAATTAAGGTCCAATCAATTTGATTCCATTGTACAGCTTGCCTAAAATAGACATTATGTTACATTTCCTTAATTTCATATTAACTTTGTATTATCTTTTGTTTAAACAGCTCTGGTGTGTTTATTAGTGCTTCTGAGGATAATACAGGGACTTTAGATGTCATTGAGGAGAAAATTGCGAGAGCAACAATGATTCCTAGGAGTCATGGAGAGGTAACATCCCTATTCAGCTCGCCCTCTCTCTGCAGAAAAGGCATTTTATATGACCTTGACAATCTAATGTGCTCATATGTCTCTTATGCTTTATTAATTTTTTGTTTTTCATATCTATCTATGTTAATTGCTGTTAGGAATTTTGATAAACAAACTTAAAATCCTTACCCTTTTTCTACAAAATGAAAAACATATAAGAATTTAAGTTTTGGTGATGGTCTGATGCATGGTAACGGGAATCAAAGTCACATAATTCTTGACAAAAATGTTTGTTGGTTGATTGATTTAAAAAATGATAAAAATGTTCACGAATGAATTTAGTAAATTTATCTCTTTCAATGTTCATCCGGTATTTTGTGTGTCCAAGCTAATGAGCATTATACTGCTGAAACTGAATCACCAACAGAATAGAACATCAAAACTGACGAGATTATTGAACCGGGAATAGTTTTGGCTAGCAGAAAGATCGTAAAGGCTGGTGGCAAAGAAAGACAGTATTTAGTACATTGGAAAAGCTTGATCGTTGGGGATGCTACTTGCGATGATAAACTACATTTGTGCAGCCACTTTCCTAATTTCATTCCAGGGGTAGGAAGTAGTGGAGTACTCGATATTAAACCTCATGTCATGGGAAGCTCAGGGTCTGGAAAATCTATACATTTAAGAGAAGAAGGAGGGCTAGGGGAGAATTAGTTTTCATTTTTCGAGTGTTGAGTCGGCAAGTTTGTTAGAAGAAGTAGGTTAACCATCGGGAGAGGGAATAGAGTGAGGCATTTAGCCACTTGGGTAGTTTTTCTTGCAGTTAATTACTTTTCTTAGAGGATCTGAGACTCTGGTTGTAACCATTGCAAGAGCTTAGACTCTCACTTTATGTAATCACATTAATCATCTTACCGTGTTTCTGATTTTCTGTTAGCAGCATTCCATCATTTACAATGGATCTTACCCTTCTCTGGGACTTGCTATGACTGAAGTTTTATAGGATTGTTTGGTGCTGTTGTCTCATCTTTAATAAGCCATAGTCATGTATTTTTAAACAGAAGAATGGGAAAAACAACTCTAATCACATCTAAGGCCATTGTGTTATAAACTTAAATCATTGAATATATTAGGTTCCCTGAAGTTTTATGTAATAAGCAATTAACGTGCTTTATGATTTTGTTGAATTTGTAATGCTGCTCTCATTTTCAGGGCGATCTTAAATTGTTTGAGGAATTACCATGTTTCAGGCATTTAATATTCTACGCTATGATATTGGTCAAAGATATAATTCACATTATGATGCGTTCAATCCTGCTGAATATGGCCCACAAAAGAGCCAAAGGGTATGTCTGAATTGAACTCATGTTCTGGTTTGCATGTTATTTTAGATTTTTAGTGATGAGATTTCTGATTACTTGTAAAGAAGATAGAGTTTAGGGTTGAGGGCTTTTCATTTTACAAGTTGATATTCATATAGTAGCCAAATGATAGGGCTTGGATGAAATATAAGCAATTGTTGAGTGAAGCAGAACATTTGTTTTTTAATTATCCTTAAAAATTGTTGGCTTTTGTTGCAGATGATATAAACCAGTATCAGTATACTGTAGTAGGGTTCTATATGAGCACAAAATCACTTGCACCTGACACATTTTAATGAGCTCATTTCTTAACTTCAGATTTTGATTGAGAATGCAGATGGCTTCATTTTTGCTGTATTTAACTGATGTTCAAGAAGGTGGTGAGACTATGTTTCCATTTGAGGTAATATCAAGTTTGTTGCTGTGTGTTGTTTGACCCACTCCTCAGTTTCATTGATTTCTTGCATAGTTAGTGCACTATAAAGCCTATATATATATATACTCCCAGTTGCTCAAGTATTATTGTATTTGTATCTGTTACTAAACATTATGTGATACACCTGTGTATGCATCCAAGGATTATCCTCCAATATTTTGCCATTGGTCAGAGAAAAAATGCATTAATGTAAAAGAATATTTTTATAGGAAACTGTTAGTATGTTTGCAAATATTTTTATAGGTGGGTTATATTGGTTTTCAGAGTTTGAACGTTGGACCTCATGGTTAGTACTCTTTCAGCATCCACAATTTTCCAACTGAGTTGCTTGCTTTGGACATTAATGAAAAATAATACATATTTTACATGGAAAAGAGTATGTTTTAGGAATATCTAGGAGCATTGTATGTGTGTGTATTTTTTTGTTATGATCAAAGTATATTTTTAGAAACTGTCATCATCATCTACATATATGGTTGTATATTAATTAAAAATGTAAGGTATCTTTAGGTTATGTATTTATGTAAAATATGTTACATTGTAAATTTGTGTTAACATTTTAAGGCCCTGCCATATATGTTGTTTTTTTATGAATTTCTTGTATCCTTGTACCCACGTTGCACGAATACCTGCGCTTCATAGTCAGCACAATATTGTTCTACAGAATGGCTTGAACATGGATGGTAGCTATGGCTACGAAGACTGCATTGGTTTAAGAGTAAAGCCAAGACAGGGGGATGGACTTCTGTTTTATTCATTGCTCCCCAACGGCACAATTGATCCGGTTAGTATTGTTCTAATTATTATTAGAATCATTTGTTACTTTTCTTCTAAATTGCTGAATCATAATCATTGATTCTACTACAGGTGATAAAATATATGCACCCAGGTTAAAATCTGAAACATTAAATTTTATGCTGTAAAAGTGAGGGACACTTTAGAGGTGAATTCGTATGAGTAATGTAAAGATAAATTAACAACCACAAAATGTGAAGGGGACTGTAATCTTTTCCCTCGCAGAGAATAATCTAAGCGCATCATCACTCGTCTCTGCCTGGTTCACCAAGCAAAGATAGAGTCCAAATTTTATAAGGGATGTGCAAGCTTGCACAGAAAAAACCATTATTAATTAATTTACTTTCAAGTTTCAGCTATTTTTTAATTTTATCCACTAATTAAATGTGGTTTTTTTTTAAAAATTAGTAATCAACTATCTCAATCCTATTTATTGCTGAAGATCATCTCCTTGCTTAAAACATAACCGAGATCGTCTTTTCAATTTTGTCGTGTCAGTTACTGTGATAGACTTGTGTTGGTGCAAATTAAATTAACTTCTGGCTGTATGTTATGACTTATTGTATGTATTCTTTCATTGGCAGACATCACTCCATGGGAGCTGCCCTGTGATAAAAGGGCAGAAGTGGGTGGCTACGAAGTGGATAAGAAATGAAGAACAAGATGATTAGATAATTGGCCCCTGCAATTCAGATTCTGTCTTATACAGGGTGATTATCTTCCCATGGTGTAATTTATGGTTAGATCAGATGAATAATCAAGGGAAATATTTGATCAGATCAGATGTTCAAAGTGTATAACAAGAGTAATTTTTTGTTGAATGCATTCGCTAGTAGGCCAGAATTGAATTGAGCAGGCACAATTGGGCCATACTTTACAACTTTTTAAACTCGAGTGTCTAATTTGAGATTTTTTTCTCTCCCCCGTCTTTTTTCTCCCCCGAATTTCTGTTTTTGCCCTTGAATAAAAACTTCAGAACGCGAATTTCTTTTTTCTTCAAACTTAATTTACAAAGACAATGGCAGCAATGATAATAGTATATTGAATAAGTGCATGGTAAGAAAGAAAAAGTATTGGATATGAAATATGAAGTATGGTGACAACGAGCAAACTTCATACGAGGCATTGGGTATAACTTTTTATCTTGGCATTTGATGTCATCGCTGATATTTTATAATTTCTCTTCAATGTCCAGTAAAATTAAACAATTTTATTAATAATTAAAATTATAATACAAATTTGAACTTTATCAAAATTTTGAAGAATAATAATAGTCACATCACCTCAAAACTGTTCATTTTAATTAATTAATTTTTTATGCATTCTCAACCGTGCAGAAAAATTGTTGAATACATTAAATAGGAAACAATCTAATTCCCAATTAGAACCAGAGTTCTGATACCAATTGTTAGTTAGTTCGGTAGTGATTGACGTTAGATTTCATAGGGAAGATCACGATTTGATCTCCTACAACTACGATCGATAGAAGACTGAAATCACTTGATGCTAAATTATCCTTCAATCAAATTAGACAGTTCGGTGGACCAATACTCAAATCCGAGTTTCAACGGGCAAACCCAAAAACCTAAATTGATAAATGGGTCCAAAATTTCCTATCAAAACTCTTTTAGGAATTTATTTATGGGTCGACCCATCTCTTAAGCTCTAGCGCACGCAATTCACCGATAGCCATCAATATTGGGAAAACGCAAGTTGGCAATGGTATCCAGCTGTAAAATACTACTCCGTATAGCATTGCCACGTAACTATTACATGGCCACTTATCCACGTCATTATACTTAATAGTTAATTAGTGAGGAAATAAAGAGAACACAATAAATGAAAACATTGTTTTATTAAGCTGATTACAAAAGTAATCCTAATTAAGGAGAAAATTCCCACGTATATAAATTCTCTATCTATCTATCCATCACGCGTTATTTTCGTTCTTCGCACGCATTCTCTCAGTTTTCTTCGTTAAAGAAATTAGGGTTTTGAGGGGTCTCTCTCGTTTGGTCCTACCCTATCAGCCATGGGAGGAGGTAACGGCCAAAAGGCAAAGATGGCTCGCGAGAGAAACCTCGAGAAGCAGAAGAATGCTGGCAAAGGTAATCTCTCTCCCTCTCACCGATAATTTCTTAAATTAGGGTTTCATGCTTTTGATTTCGTTACAAAATTGGGATTAAACGATTTTTTTGGTGATTAATCATGGCTTTTGGTGTTAGATCTGGTGGTATAGATTTTGATTTGAACAATTTTTTGTTGTTGGTATTTGCAGGAAGCCAGCTTGAAACAAACAAAAAAGCTATGTCGATCCAGGTATATATAAATCCGTAATTTAATTTAATCTTTTTGCTTTATAGTTCTTGATCAATAAAGATTTCTTTTTAGATCTGTTTTATATGCGGTTTAAAGCTGTTAATTTCACCAATTTTGTTCATGGATGAAAAAGGGTTTTCTGTTTTGTGTGTGCTTGGATCCTTTTCATTTGGGGAAATTTTTTTATCCTGTGTTATGTATTTTGCATTTATAATCCTTTGTTCATAACTACGATTGCAAAATTGGATTTCTGTTATATATTGAGGATATGTGACCAAGCCTTGAAATTTGGGGGAGTTATTTAATATCACTGTGATTGCATGGATTTGTGTCTTATGGGAAATTTTACGGAGGTATTTTATGTTTGCATCACATACTTGCATAAATTCTTCGTTTGAGGGAGTTCGGTTGGGACAGAATATGAATGAAAGGAGTCATTGAGATTATTATCTTTTATTTTAAATGAACAAGTTACAAGAAATTGAGGGATGAACAGAAATACGGTTGTCAACAATTCATTGTTATATTTTGATTTTTTGTTAATGTGTAAGTAAGTACTATAATGAAATTTAATATCATCAGTGATATTATCTTTGTGGGAACTTAACAATTGAGACTTGAAGGTTAAGAAGCACAAATATGAACATACACTAAAATTTGTGTTTTTGCTGTGGGTAGAACTCTTTTTTTTTAAGGAATTTACTATTCAGACATCTTTGGTTGGAGTATTTTGGAGGGTTTTCTGAAAATCAGTTGACCCCTTATTAAAATTTCTAAAACATACTCCCTATTGATGTCTTTCATCCTTAGGTAGGTATTCACTATTGTTTTTCTCAAACATAGTCACATTGATGTTGTTCATCCTATAACAAACTCTTTAAGTATTCAGTGATTGGTAATTTTTTGTAATTGATCGTTTTGTTTGGTAATTATGTGCTTGCTAGTGTATGCAAATTACTTGATTCTTGGCTCTTTACTCGGCATAGTCTGTGTATTAACTTAGCAACATGTTGGTTTGGCAACTTCTCTGTTGAGGTCTAATTGTCTCTATTGATCCATTGTGTAAACTGCATAATGTTAACTCATGACTTATCCTTCAATGTCCTAAAAAGGTGTTTTCTAGTCTGATTATTGAAATATAAACTATATGAATGCTTTTCCATCATGCAGCTGATAAAAATTCATTACTCTTACTGCTTTGCTGTAGTTTCTGTATTGAGTGGAGCCCTTTACTGATTATAATGCTTTGATTGATGATTGCAGTGCAAGGTTTGCATGCAAACATTCATCTGCACCACCTCAGAAGTGAAGTGCAAGGAGCATGCTGAGGCTAGACACCCCAAATCTGATCTCTTCACTTGTTTTCCTCATCTCAAACCATAAACATGGGAGAAGGGATGTTGATACAAACTTATATATCATATTATATGGATCATGAGTTTCTTTTATATAAAAAATGTGTCGGTGTTTGTCTTGGTGGCTAGGGAGAGACAAAAGGGGATAATTAGTATGTTTTAACCTTGCTAATGTGTGAGAAACTGTTAATTTTTTCTCTTTTGTCGAATTGTAATCGTTTAATGATCATTAGTGTTAATATTGTGTTAAAAAATTGTGCTATTAAATAAAGTGCTTGATTATATCAGTTCTTATTATATGGCTTGCATAATACAGGACTAAGAATGCTATGAAGGTTTGTCCTTGGAAGGTGATCAAAGTGAGCATTTTGGTATGCCCCCCACCTTCTGCCGAGAGTATTTTCTCAGCTTTGGACGATATGGAGGAATCTCTTTTCATATGAAATTCCTTCAAACCTGAATTTTCTGTAGTCTGTAAACCCATATTTCTTTTGATTCTTGCAAATGCTAGCCCCTTAAGCAGCTGTGATATTGTTACATAGACCGATTGGTAGGTGGGAAGAAGATAAATTAAGGATAAGACAATAATAATTCTGACCAAGTTGTGGACTTGTGGTGCAGTATTGATTATCAAAACCAAAACCAAAACCAAAAAAATATATTATAGGGCAGTCAGTATATCCTCGAAGAGAATATATGGCCTATGCATTATTTGACCAAGTAGTTATTCTAAATGGCATCTCTAAACTTTCATTTTGGCTGAGACCTATATCGAGTTCACTAAACATGTGGAAGGAAATTTGTTAAAAAATGCGTTAAAATATTTTGGATGAAGATACTTAGAAACCAACTTGAAACTCATTTCACATGATAAGAAGTATAATGGGCTGGTTTGTGGTATAATAATATTGAACAAAATAGAAAACAATTAAGTTTAATTTTTTTTTTTTTTTTTTTTTGCAATTTTCTTTGTTTAGATGACCTTAAGCTTTCTTCTAATATCTTTAGATGCTTCATAGTGGTACACTAAGTCATTATAGTGACTAGTGGAAATTTATAAGCATGTTAGTGCTCACTTTCCACTTTCTAAGGCATATGATGTTGGTTCTACCAGTAAGTTGCAGTTAGGGTCACACTTTATTTGATAACTATAGGTCGCAATTATAGTTGCACTTTGTTTGATAACTTTGGTTTTATCGATAGGTTGCAATTAGGGTCGTACTTTGTTTGATAACTTTTCTCGTTGAGGCCATAGTACTTGAATCTTTACTAGCTATGATACGGGAAGAAGGCACTCTTCATCCCAGGTGTGGCAGTTCAAGTGGTGCGTTGGGATTTGGATTCCATGCAGTTGGTAAATGGTGCATTCATGTAGTCAGCTTGTTTTGTACCCTTTGATGCAGTTTGTTCTCTACCCTTGATCATATCTAATGGTTGTTATTCACCTGTAGTCACTTTTTGACTGCAGGGAATCCAAATCCGGTGTGTGTAGGAGTTTGAGTCTTCTGTCACGCCATGCATTAACAAAGACCGACAACTACCGTAATTCATGTGAAAAAGGAAGGTAATAAATATACTTCATTATTAGATGAAATTCACTAGAGTTTTAATTAATTTTAATTAAAACTTCTACAAATAATGGCGTCTTATGCTACCAATTGTTGGTTCAGTTGTGATTGACGCTGAACTTAATAGAGAAACCACAATTCGATTCCCCTCAACTGCAATCGGTAATGAGCTGAAATCGTTTGATGCCAGAACTGACATAGAACCAGATTAAATTGGTGGTGAAAGCCAAAAGAAAAAGTGTCTTATGTTGTCAACAATTTTCTGACATGTGTTTATATGCTTTGCTAAGAGCAAGCACATCGATGGTTTTTGGACTGCAAAGACACACTCTTTGTCAGAGCACATGGATAATTGAAAACAATCCAACGTTGCTACGGTGAAAGGCGATGCTATGTTTACCAACAAATACAAACTGACACATGGGCCATGACTAGTGCAAATGAATTAATTAAATATTGAAGGCTACAATACAACAACTATCTCCCATTTTATTTTAAAACATGTGGGATCCAAGGATCCATTTAAGAGTTTTTGATGAGTTGTATGGATATTTGAGAAATGTGGTTGAGTTCTTTAAAAAATTGAGAAGTGTAAAATAATATAAAGAATGAAACGGGATCCACTAAAGAACTCATATTGAATTTTGGGATAATGGTGCTTTAAGAGAAATGCTAAAGCACACCCATCTAAGTATCTAACCAACGCATGTTAGTCCAAGTGAAGTGAGAAAAACAAAGTCGATTTCCTTTAACTTTGGAAAAGGTAAAAATGCAGATTTTGGAGTAGTGATGTTAGCTTTTAGTATACTCCCAAGAGTTCTGATCTTGAATTCCTTGCCCGAAATTATAAGGAAATACAATTCACTTTTATCATTTTCAAGATTTACTTTTACTTATTTTCATGAAATTTAATGTAAATTGTATTTAATTTACTCTTTCCCTTCTTTTCCTCATAATCAGTAACTAATAAAAATTCTTTTTTACATATTCCAATGAAACTTATCTAAAAAAACACAAAAAGTCATACTTCAAATCATCATATTTAACTTTTCTTATTAAGTGTGAAAACTTTTTTTTTTTTTTTGCTTATAATATGAGACGGAGGGAGTAATGTATAGGGGATGTTAACTACTATGACTAATATATGGCCATCAACAATATATACTCCCTCCGTCCCTTAATATAAGCCCCCATTGGGGTTTTTCACGCATATTAAGAAAAGTTGGCAATGTAATAAATGTGTACTTTTTAAGTATTATAATTACTAAATTGTCCTTGGTGAAAAGATGTATTTGTAGTTGACTTTTCGGATTTCAATGTAAAATATGGTTATGTTTGGAAAAGTAATAATAAATATGTTTAGGGAATTGAAAATGAGCTTATATTTAGGGACAAATTTTATCTTTAAAAGAGTGTTTATAATTAGGGACGAAGGGAGTATTTTTTAAAAAAATTTCATTCAAATTGATAAATTATATCGAATACATCACAAATTTAACGTCACTAAAATTAAAAATGACGAATCTGTCATCGTTAAAGTTACACTTTATTCCTAATTATAAGATCATTTACAAACAATTGTTTTTCTTTAAATAGAAAGATTGTCAAATTTCATGTGCATTAATAGTTTCTTGATAAAAAAAATCTCTATATAATTCACCTTTCAATAACGTAAATACATTTTTTTTTCTCTTATGATATTATGAAGAGTTAAATATAATTTTTCATCTTTAAAAATAACTCAAATTTCGTTTTTAGTCTCTATAATTTTTTTTTTGCTTTTGATAATATATATATATATATATATATATATATATATATATATATATATATATATATATATATATATATATATATTGCAATTTCTTTAACTTCAGCGCGCACCTTAGCATTACAGGAAAGACAAAGAAACTCAACACATGATCTAACAAATGACATCCATTTATGTTGTTTACAAAACATCTAGGTTATATGATATTTTTAGACGATAGATCAAAGATCGATGGGCCTGTAGCTGAGTTTGTGGATGTTATAGTTGAGCCTAGTGAAATTGATAATTTTCATAAATTTTATTTTTAGTTCATTATTATGTTATATTTATTTCATTCTTCAATACTTTTCATTTAATGTTTGTTTTTATAGTGTATCATTCATTTATGAATGATTACTAATAGTCTTGTTCTTTAAAAAAATTATTTGTAATCGATGATTCACTGTATAATTTTTAAGTCTGCATATTCTTTGGTACAACCTTGAAATTCATGTTCTAAGAGCATGTCCATGAATGAGACGAAGTCAGTGTCTCTGTGTACGACCATATATGCGGCGTACATGTACAATTTTTAAAAGACTTCCAAAATAAAAAGATTGATAGACAATTGTAAGCTCTTACATTTTCTCAATCATAAAATATGATACACATAATTATAGTAGTCTGAAATTGTTTAAAATAGTTGAAACAATTTTTTATTAATAACTAAACAAATAATATAATAATAATTATAATAAATTATATCAAAGGAAACAAAGTGGCTACATTAACAAGAATGTAAAAAAAATGAAATGGAGTCTACGAATATTCAATATCCGTTGCATGTATATAACGAAACATGTCACTCTAGTGAGTAAATCTGTTTAATTCTACTAGAGAATTTGACATAAAACTGTCAATGTCTTTACTTAAGGAGAAGTAGATAAAATCATCCAAAATTGTAAGATAGTGAATGTATATAACAAAAAAAAAAAAGTTTCGAAACTTTCCCGTACTCTCTTGCTAGTGCCTTTTCATCTCAGGTAGATGAACTTTGCCAACAATGGCCAGCATAGAAGAGTTGTTTTTTTTTTTGACGAAGCATAAAAGAATTATTTTTTAAAAGTTTGAGTAATTTATCGGCCATGTATAACAAAAATGGGGAAAAATATCATTTATGAAACTAATTTTGAACAACGCTATATATACGAATTTTAAACCGTGTTGATCTAACTCACTCCCTTCCATTTCTATCTCACGAAGATAGTTAGGAGTTGTTCTCATATCATGCATTTATGATTAAAAACCCAAATCAACAAAGTTGTGATTTGATACAAGTTGGTCATAAGATAGTTAAAAGGTGTGACGGTCTCCCCTAGCCCTAATAACACTAGGGAGTCTCCTTTATTATAAAGAAGACAATGAGGTGGGATAATGTCTATAACAGTACAATGATGGATTTATCAAGAGGCAAGAAAAATATTTTCTCCGAGTTAATTTCAAGCTACGTAAACCTACCCTCACATCTTAAATAATGTTTTGCGTTTTGTACCATATATTCTAGAGATATTGAAATCGATAAATGGAAGTTGATATATTTATGGATGACCGAAGGTGTCTTACCACGGACACCGAGAAAGAGAATGGAAGACATAATATGAGAAGAGTGTTTTGAAGAATTAGTATCGAAGTCATTCTTACACAGCATGCCACAATATTATTTAATGCATAACTTTATGCATGAATTATCTGAGTGTGTTGCAGGTGATTTCGGTTACAAATTGGATGATAGTGATAAGTGATCCAAGGACAATCGAGATGAATAGTGTGCGTCACATATCATATATGCAGGGAGTGTATGAGAAAAATGAGATTAAATATTGTTTATTAAATAACTTATGCTTTTCAATTCATTAACAATTTATGCTTTTCAATATCTTTAGATTCTTGTACAAAACAATTTAATTGTAAATATTGTTGAACTGTTTCATGAAATAAATTACCTCATACGCCACTCAGTGTTATGATTGTTTTGAAAGAAAGATCATATGTTTCCATGAGATTTAATATGCCACTCGCAATCAAAGCAACTGAAGATGCTATATCAAGAGAAATAATTTCTTCTCTAACATCAACTCCTACTACATTGGAAGAGAGCACCCATTTGATAACCATGGTCTTTACATTATCTTTCATAACATCATCTGCTTCAAGAGCAGCCTCTTCCACTAGCGCGAGAATGTCTTGATTTTTCTTTTTATCAACCAAATCATCAAACAAACCACCACCAGCGAGCTCTTTAGTAGCTACTGGTGGGAAAGTAGGCCCCAAACCAAGCATACTGATCATTTTTTTTGCCGTCTTTGTAGTCACCTTGAGATCTCCTGTTACACCGTCTGATGTGTATGGTAAACCCAAAATCAGCTTCTCGAACGCACGTTCGACAAGCCCCGTAACCAAAGAAGTGGTATAGTAACCGCGAGTCCCAATAATTTTCTCTATGCCTAATGTAAAACTTGTTCTTCCTAGGCTGCCGTCCTCGAGAGGTACAATGCTCATGCCTTTCGGGTTCGGGTGTTGTTTTTGACAAATCATAGTTGTTGCATGTCTACTTTCATGGACAACAATTGCGTAATGTATTAGTTTTGATTTGAAAATTACAATGACCTCTTCTTCTGTTCCTGACCAAGTTTTTTGCAGTCTTCTTCAAAATGCAGACACATATACATATAATTTTTCTTTTTCTATACGGAATGACAAATAACACACCGCAAATTTTCTAGTTCGAATTCAGGTATAGTGTTGTTGAATCAATAAGTTTATGTATTATACTTGTTTTGATGCGTTGTTGCAACAAAAAATTGTTGAATCGTTTGAAAACAATGTAGTCATTGTTAGATAATAAGTTATCGGGCTTGCTATTGGGCCTATTAGATTTGCTATATAATCCCTGGTAACTCGATTTTATTAATGTAATGTTAATACGAATGTTATGAAATCCTAGCCTCCTTTTGTCTCATCTCTTTGTATTCTTCTTTTGTTAATATAGTATTAGAGGACTTCTTCTTCCTCCTCTTCTAGCTTGCCCTCTCGTTCGAACCGAAATCCATAGCGGCAGCAAGACTTGTAAAATGTCGAACAAGTTGTGAATCATCACAAAGAAGTGATGGATGATGCCTTACTCTCTCCAAGAACCCGTTACTCAATTTTCGTGTTATTACAAGCCTATTATTGAATTCCATCATGAAATCAGAGATCTCTTCGATCAACCTAGCATGGGTGATGGGTTGTCCATTGTGTCTCTCAAGAATCTTGACCTGTGCATATGCAAAGTATGACACTCCAGTTTGGAGTGGTTCAAACCATTCCATTGCATAACACTTATCATCAGGGAAACAGCTCGCCGTCAAAGTCACGATCAACTAACTAGCAGCATGTCGGCGAAGAAGAAATGGAGCCTCAACGAATCGAAATTGAAATTGGGACCATCTTATCATCACAAGACTACCACAAGAATTGATCGCCATGGTCAAATGCACGCCATTAGAAACCGATTGAATCACATGATCCAAAGAAGAAGCTCTTAAGCAGCTTAATCTCTCATCTTTATGCTTCCCTATGATAACAATTGGTTCCACCCGCAATGCCTTGTGACCCGAGAGGAAGAAAAGTATTGTATCGCCTGGACTTGAATAACCATCCTTAACCAAAATAAGTAAATGTGAAACAATCATTTTTTCTGTAATGTAGGTGGTTGTGGCATTAGAATCAGCGAAAACACCCATTGGAGCTTCATCAGTCCATAGTACAACGTCTTTTTCTTCATACCTTTTGTATTCAAGCAAACACTTTTTAACCATATATGTGAAGGTTCATTTATACGGCAAAATGTTAAGGTTGATTATTGGTTGTTGGCTATATTTATTCCTCTATTCGATTTGGTTCTAAGAGTGATTAAAAGATCACAAGAAACATGGTGTTGGCGTCTGTGTTGGTAGTGAAGTCTTTAGGTTTCAAATCAGTTCATGTTACTTTCTTTGTTATTCTCTGTTTGTTTCTATTTGGTTGATCCACTTTGAAATTTGTTGTTGGTTCGTTGTTGGTTCCTTCTTGCCTTCAAAGTTGGTCTTGTTATTTATCAATAAAAAAATTTGAATATTGGATTTGGTGGGAGCTTTAGATCGGCGGGTTTAAGTTATTTTCCACAATTTTCTTTTGAAGAAGATTAGCATATTGGTACCTTGTGGATTTAAGTTGTATTGTTGATGCTATTGGTGCTTCTGATGTTGGATTTTTAATATTTCGTTGGTATGGTTTCTTTTTGTTAGCTCAATTTGATTCGGATCTATTTGGTTTTGGTTTGATTTTATTTAGTTCATTTTGGTTTGATTGGTTCAGTTCCATTTGGTTTAGTTATGAGTCGTTAATCACCGTTCACAATTTGTTTGTGAAACACCATGTCATGGTGTTTCTTTTGGTTGTTTGGTGAGTCAAAGTGCTCACAATTTGGTTGTTTGGTGAGTCGAGCGTTCACATTTGGTGGGTCTAGCACTCACAATTTGGTTGTTTGGCGAGTCAAAGTGCTCATAATTTGGTTGTTTGGTGAGTCGAGCGCTCACATTTGGTGGGTCTAGTATTCACAATTTGGTTGTTTGGTGAGTCGAGTGCTCACAATTTGGTTTCTTTTGATTGATTGTCTCTATTAGCCTCTCTTGTTTGATTGTTGTTTCCCACCTTTTAATTCTTCTAATTGGTTGTTTTTCTCTGTCAATTTTTCTTCTGTCATATTGCTTCTCCCTAATGATTTCTTCTGTTTGCTCCTCCCTGATGATTCTTTTATCTGAATTATGTCTGATTGTTTGTCCCTGTTGATTTCTTTTGTTTGATCGCTTCTCTCTCTATTGGTTGATTCTTCTTTGCTGGTTGATTCTTCTCTATTTTTTCTATTCGGCTAACGTGTGTAAAAGATTATTCTCAATTTTTTATACATTTTTTTTTATGAATAATTGACTTTTGAAAAACAACAAATATCAAATAGAGACGTTGAACGCAATGTAAAATTCCTTAAGTGAAAAAAAATGAGAACTACAATTTCTATTAGGAATATGGTCGGGTGACCATTAACGTCTCATAAAACTAAATTTTAAAATGAGGAACAAAATTTCAATTATTTTAAATAGGGACAAAAAAAATGCAATTGACTCTATTTTTTTTGTCAAGTAGTCTAATGGCTAAACTCATACAATTTAAGTTTGTAGAAGTGGTGAATCCGGAGTTTGAACCCGGGTCAATTTATATTGCGCTAACGTATGCATAAATCAATCTTAATTTTTTCATACAACATTTATTTATTAAAATTGTCTTCTTTTGGTGACGATATGAATAATTAGGTTTTAGAAAACATCAAATTAAAACATAGTAATATTCACAATTGCAAAATCCAAATTATCAGTGGAATAAAAACAAATGGATGCTATGTTTGCTTGGCCTAGAGGCACTTCATTCAAAATGACCAAAAATTTCATTCAAATAACAAACATTTGAATCTATACAAAGAGAGAGAAAAAAAGAAGAAGAAGAGCATAATTCAATAGTATGAGAAAGTAGTTTATACCATATTTTCAGTACAGAATGAATAAATTGTTTAGTGTCTAAAGACACAACCCAAGACATAAGACTAACCACACACAAAATCACAAAAACCAGAAACATACAACAAAAATAATAAACCAAACACTTCCGGCACAAGAGGCATCAACATGTTGTACCAAGTAGTGCTATGATTTATTTATTTCTTCTTTTTTAGCGAAGCTGGAGTATTATTGGTATTGGAAAACAAAGAAAAGTTGGAGATGCTTTATACCAATAAAAGGTGTAAGCACTATTGTTAGTAAACTCGTACGAGTTTCGTTATATACTGATCATCAATACATTGCATGATTTATTATGACAGGGGCTTTTGCTCATGGAGTATCTTTTTTATTAGAGATTACAATCCCGAATAGAATGAGGATAATGTATTTTTAGGTGTGAAAAATTGGTTAAATCGAATGTAAACTCGATTTTTTGTAAAATCATGAAAAAAAAACGAGTTTAACCGAGTAAACTCGGTATGAAAACCCTAAAATCGCGTAAACTCGAGCGAGTTTACTTGTCGAGTTTACCTAAGCAAACTCGTACAATTTTACCAGTCGAGTTTACGTATCGAGTTTACCTCGGAAAAACGAGTTAAAGTAAAAACTCAATTCTTACAACCTTGGGTGTAAGATCTCAATAAACACATAAGATTTAAAAGAAGAAACTTAAAAATTCACATCCCTCACTTTCACGTGTATCTCTATCACCACTTTTGCTCCGATCTTCACAAATCCAGCTTGACAAATAAACCAAATGCAAAAAAAAGTGTCTAATTTCTTCAAACATGCAATAATTAAAGAATTGAAATAGGAAGAAGATATGTGATTTTCATATCATGTAGTATATTAAAAGGTTCTCGTAACACAAGTGTCAATTCACATCTTTCAGAATCATACATTTATTTTTTTACTATTCAATCAATGTCTCCACATCTCATATGATAAAATGATAAAAACAAATTTGTACATAGTACAAAACGTATTTCACTTGTGCACTATTGGTTCGACTCTCATACACAATGTACCGACATGTAAGTTTCAGTTATACAATGTGCTTGTATCACCAATACTAAACTTTAAGCAAATTCCATAGCTACTCAACGGAGCATGAATTACTGGTAAATGACAATGGCAGGTTCCCGGAAAAATGTGAGGCAATATAGGCATATTATTGTGCTTAAACTAGTTTGTAGTATTCGAAATTGAAATAATTTGCAACCAAACATCCGCTTGAAGTTGAGAGTTTAACTTTTTAATTTAAATTTAGTTTTCAAAGACAGATCAACAAATTATTCGACCGAACAGGATAATGATATTGTTTGTGATATATTGTTACATTCCACAAGAAAAACATAACCAATTATAATTTTAACAGAATGCAATCATGCCACATGTTAGGGTATTATAAAACAATTCCCCATAATTGAACTCAGGTTTAAGGATCAACGCTTAGGTTTAAGGATCCACACATAAAGTTACTGAGTCCTCATTCTGCTACTTTCTGCTGCCCTTACTTGAGAGAAATACGGATGTGCCTACAAAACATACATCAAGTAAAGAAAATGTTACATCAACAGATCACAAATGCAAATCAAGGCACTAAAACAACAGATGAACCATGTTAAGCTGAAATGAGTTATTTATTATTACCATTGCTTCTCTTGCTGTTAGCCTGTCTTGGTGGTCATATCGAAGGAGCTTATCAAGAAAATCAATTGCCTGCGTGTAGAATATTGAAATATTTACAATCCAGATACGTGAATTGTTAAATTACAGAATAAACTAAGTGTTAAGTCCCAATGTCATAATGGAAAATGGATTAAATTAAATGACCTCTGGAGACACAAGATGCTGATTATCTGGATTGATGAATTTAGACCAAGGTTTGCGACTGTGCCTGGAAAGGAAATATCAAAACATGAATAAGTATTTAGGAAGCAGTAATACTTCTAATACCTATCATCACAAAACAAAAAATAACAGCAGCGAACTTCTAAGAAGAGGGCTACAGGAGGAACTATTGCATTGAAATGGAAGATATTCTGAGAAATTTGCTATGACATGTAGAAAATTAACTCGAAAATGATACCTTCCAACTAGTGCATCAAGTTGAGGATCTAGCTCAAGATGATACTTATTCAGATATGCATTCAGTTCATCAGTCCCAAGCACCTATATACCACATACAAAAGATAAGAAAAAGGAAACTTTTAAGATCTAGAATGAAAATATCTATAAAAGATCATTTTTTTTGTTGGGGGAGAGAGGGCACTAGTTTAAAATGGATCTTTCGTCGTGCAAAAGAGGAAAAAATAGTATATCCATACTTAGGAGTAGGACAGGTTCCAGAAAACGTTTTCTATTTTCACTAATTATTACAAAAGTGCAGCCCAATTTTTGTATTACAGTACCTTTCACTGAATGCTAAAAGTTTGTATATAAATAAGTGAAAATTATGTAACTACGCGTTATGTGTTCGAGTTAAAGAATCAACCACTTGCATAAATGCAAGGTAATACTGCCTACAATAGACCCTGAAATGGATCTGAGTCTGACCCCTCCGTGAGCCTTGCTTGCTTTGAGGGAGTTTTGTAGCAGGAGATTGCCCCCTTTCACTATTTTTCTATATAAATATATCTAAAAATAAGAATTAAAGTGATATATTTGTTATTATTAGTGAAAACCTAAAGTGAAACAAGAATATGTTCTCATTTCCTTTTCACTTTTATTTACAAAAGCGTCATCTATCTTCATTTTGTTTTATATTTTCAAATATTTGGAAAATAGCGAAATCAATTTTGTATTGATTCTTTCAGTATTTCTTATACAAATATTTTTTTTTTAATAAAGTGAAAACAATGTAACAATTTTGAATTCTGCAATTAAAAGTGACAATAAAACAAAAACCATTTTCTCAAAGTAAATAAACTCTGTCTCTAAATTATCCACACTTGTTAAAAAAAAAATCTAGCTATTTAAATATTTATTCTATTGTAGTCTAAAACTACAACATGACATTAACTTGCATAGGATCAACAAGATAACTCTGTAATTTATATATATTATTATAAAGCACTGTGAATATTACCTTAGCTATTTTTACAAGCTGGTCGTGGTTGTCATGACCGTAAAAGAATGGTTCCTTGCGAAATATCTACATGAAGTGAAATCGTTACAAGCCAGAATTACATGATTTTCCTCATCTATATTAGAAATTAGAATTCATACATAAATAACGCCAAATATATGCTTGCTATAATTTTTACCATTCCGGCAAACATGCAACCAAGGCTCCACATGTCTAATGAGTAATCATAGTCTTGTAAATCAACCAGAAGTTCGGGGCCCTTAAAGTATCTGAGAAAGGAAACATAACACTTTTATAGACACTGTCATTCAGGAACATGAAAAATCATAAGTCATCCTCACATAGCAATAGCATAAAAGTCAAGGAAAATTTACACAATGGTTTTCTGTTGTCAAGTTTACATCTAACTAACAAATACTATGCAAATAAAACACAACCAGTAAAACTAATGGATTGCGACAGGTAAGTTAATGCTGGTCTAGAAAGAAGCTAGGAATGTTTATATGTTTTGTGGGACCTGAAACATGATGCTAACGAGAGTTGACAGAAGGTGCCCAGACCATAGGACTTGAGTATTTTCAGCTAGAAAAGACAGAGAGAAGATCTTCAGAACTATAAACCAGAATACCCCTTAACTAGCACCAAAACCTCAATTTTTGGATTCAAAATTCTTATTACTTCTTGCTTATCCCTTCAGCTTAACAGCCCTCTCACACATGGAAAACATGACTAGTTTTTGCACTTTTAAGATATTCAGCAGCAAGGCCTAATAGACACAACTATCCCTTTAAATTGCTGATTGTAACATCCAGATGAGGATTTTATTTTCATGCATGTTTATGTAGGTTCAAATTGAAGCAGAACAAAGAAATAAAGTTGGGCCATAAGCATGAGTGACATGACCACGTAGTCATGTAAAACAGATGGCACATTCATGCTTAACAACACTTAAACAGAAATTATGAAAAAGATACCTCAGGCACAGCCATGTCAGAGGAAATCTGTGCTCGCTTTAGAAGAACTAAACTAAATCCAAACTGGGTTATCGTAAGCTTCAGGGAAAAGGAAATCTAATTATAGTTTGTGGAAGTTGTGACTGTAAGATTGAACATAAAAAAGTATCTGAAAATTGAATTGCTGCTTGGCATGCATTTTAGGACTCCTAATATCATCAAATAAGGTGATTTATTCATACACTAGGTGAATTGATTTTGGAATCTGTTAGTAACATTTATCTAGCATAAATCAGTTGAAGTGATTTACAATAAGCTATGCGACTATGCGAACGTCTCAAGTGGCACAAAATTGAATCCTCTGCAGTCAACTTGATGATGCATTCACACATTCAAGACATCAGTGACCGTCGATGTCTCGAATGCGGGAAAACTTGACTGCATGGGACCACAATCTTAAGTGGCAATGTTTAGCAGCAGCAGTGGCAATAGTGGCCATATCTCAGTTGAAAAAGAAAGGAATTGCTGTCTCACTTGTAATTTATTTAAGAAAATTGTAGTTCTAAAATTTAATTTTTAAATGTTTCACATCTTTACAATGATGTTTATGGATATACAGATACTTGGCAATTAAAATTTATAATAATCTATTCTTACTGGAAAATTCTTGCTTTAAACATGCTAATGATGCCTTACTGGTTTCACTGTATAATGTATATTAAATTTGATTAAATATTAATATCATTATACACAGGCTCATTCGTTTACAAATCATGGGTTTTTAATAAAAGAGTTGACTCTCGTCGATTGATTAGAAAACAATACCTTGAAGCCACACGGACATTATATTCCTTTCCAGGATGATAAAACTCAGCAAGACCCCAATCAATCAAGCGAAGTTTTCGCAACTCATGATCAATCATAACATTGTGTGGTTTGACATCTCTATGCATTATGCCTTGAGAATGGCAGTAATCCAAGGCCTGCAGTTCAAAACCACAACATTCATGTAACAAGAAAAGGTTCTCAATACATCTTTGCATAGATATGAAGTAAATTTTTTAATGCTGAATAAGCAAAAACCTATACATGCCAATCAGATACAAAATTCATACAGGCCTCATCCAAAACAAAAATACTGCAATGACTTTAAAGTTAGAATGTATTTGTTATAGAAAGAACAGAGTACAGCAGTCCATGTATACCACAAGAGGTTGAAGGATCACATTACCTTAAGAAGCTCATATATGTAATAGCGTATGTCATAATCAGTCAAGGTTGGATACAAAACTTTAAAATCTGTACTGTTGACATACTCAAATATTAAGCTTGGAGTTTTAGAGTGCTGATCCCTGACAATATCAAGAAGCTTGACAATATTTGGGCCCCCACAAAGGTTCTGAAGTATTTTTATCTCTCTTTTAATCTGCAAAATAATGTTGAAACTCTCATATATTAATACAAAAATCACAGAAGAAAATAAATGGCGTGGTACATGAAACTGCACCCGACAAAAAAAATTTAAAGCTACCACAAGATTTCAACTATGTCTTAATGCGCTTACAAGGGCTTTTCGGAATATGGAAGATCTATGTTATTGATCCATAAATTTGAGGAGTTTTTCCTATTCGGAAAATTGGAATTGAATTTATATTTGTCTGTGCCCTAATTGATTCACATCACCAATTGGAACAGTAGTTTGGAATTGGAGCTAGAACAATTTAACTCAAACAATTCCCACTTAAAATGGGATTTGTAGAATCAGTTTGCTGCTAACACCAGAACCACATCATTTCCTACTTGGTTCAATGTATAATTATGTTAAACCTTTCATACAAAAGGGCAAATATACTTTTGCCTTGTGATGAATTTAAGTTACTTTTTATATTTTAGAAATAAATATAACACAACTAGTATTCTGCGAAGTTGTTATCCAACACAAAGATTGTGAATGAGAAATTTATGTGTAAATAAGATAACATTATCATTTGTGTAGCAAATTTCAAGAGAGAATAATTCCAACAAAGCTGCCCGAGCTGGTTTTTACTTTTTATTCACAGTCTTCTAGTCTTACAAGAAACACAAAAAAGCACATAATGTAAAAACAAAAAAGCCACCTTCTTTTTCTTGACAGGCTTGAGAATCTTGATAACACAGCGTTCATTGCTGTTAACATTTATCCCTTCAAACACCTCACTATATTTCCCCCTTCCCACTTTTCGTACAACCTCATAATCATCTTGATCCCTGAAAATTCCACACATAACACAAATAAATAATATTATCAAAACAAAAAACATAAAAAGCAACCGGACTTGGTACACTTCAACATTAGCCTCATAAAAATTTGACCTAATACAAGCAAGCCTTGCTCATTAAAATAAAAAACAATCACAAGTTTTTAACTTTGAAATACAGATAATAAATGCCATCAATTAACTTCAAATCACAACACGATTATCAAATCTCGATAACCAACGGAGTTCATATCATTCCACAAACCGAAAACAATAGTTCTCGATAACAAAGTAATTTGGCTCAAGTGGTTAATGAGCTCCCCCTACGACGAATTGTTTGTTCGGGAGAACCTGAGTTTGTTTCTTGGTGGGAACAATTCTTGGTCAAACTTTATTTACCTTGCGGCCGAACTCTGAATTACCACACCAAGAAAACAACAGTGCTAGAGATCCAATCAAATCAAAATAATGTAATCACAAAAAAAAAACCTAATTTCGTTTCCCTAATATATGATTTCAAAATCATTCCACCTCTACAAATCCAAAAAGTAAAACAAACAAATTCATAACCTAATCGAAATAGTAAAACAAATCAAACGAAAATGAGAATTGAAAAAAAAAGAAAAAGAAATTAGGGTTTGTGGAAGATAATTATTACCCCCATTGAACGGTGAGAGATTCATAATCCCAATATTCTTTGGGACGAATAACATTGACATCGGTGTAAACGCGAGCTTTGGACATTGAATTGAGATTGAAAATTGAGATCTGAGAATTGTGGTGGTGGTGATAAACGATAGTGGTGGTGGTATTAGATTCGATGGATTGGGTGGGTGTGCGCAGGTTAGGGGGCTGCGCAACCGGCGCACGTAAGGTAATGAGGGTGCACACTAGTAACAAGCGGAAGAGTGGTGCTTGCTGGAGATTCGTGCGCATATTTCACGCGTGTGTGTATTTGTTATTATTATAGGATAAATAAATTACACATGCTTTTTTCTTATCCAAAAAATAAATTAAAATTAAAATATACATGTTTTTTATTGTTTACTTTTACATTCTTCTATTTTTAAAATAATAAAAATGAAAATAATGTAAAATAATTTTGTTGAATGTTTACCATAGTCTAATATCACTTATTTTTATTTTACTATTTTATAGGTATAAAATTTTCACAATTATTAATTTTTATTAGAGTATATAAAACAAATTCTTATCTTTCAATTGAGTTTCTCCATAAATGATTATTGAAAAAAAAAAAAAGAATTTCTCCATACACGGAGTAAATGGATGCGAATGCTATTATCATTTTTTAGTCATCATATTCTTAATTGTTCGAACTCTAATTACAATGTCTAATATAATAATTTCGTGCCATTAAAAAAAGAATCTACAATTTTAATATTTTTGTCCGTTAAATTAGAATGTATAAAGACCATATTCTTATTCTTATTTGTACATATTATAAATTTATAACTGTCTAAAACAAAATAAATAAATAAAATAATAATAATAATAATAATAATAATAATAATAATAATAATAATAATAATAATTAGTCTAAAGATAAAAAATTGTGGTCCATTTGAATTACCTACTTATAAAAGTAGTAGACTATGGTGGAATCTTTTAGTCTCAGGGAAAGTCAATAGTCTATGTATTAGTAGAATCTACAATGTTTTTTTTTTTATTTTTTTATTTTATATTTTAGAATTAGAATCTACAAAATTATTTTAATTAAATCTACAAAAATTTGTCTACAAAATTCGTAAAAAAAATAAGTTTCGCATCTTACACGTTATTTAAAGTGTTTATTCACACAAAAAAAAAATTAAGATTATAAATTAGGCAAAATGTGCTATTGGTCTGTGTAATGTGAGTGATTTTTTGTTTTAGTCCCTAAAAAAAATTATTTCAATTTGACCATGTAATTACATTTTTTTTTTCGTTTTAGTCTTTAATGTGGCTATATCGCACAAAAACGATGACATGGCCAAAAGTTGCTGACTGAATCACTGTCATGTGTTCACAGGGCGCTGATTTGACATACAGGGTTGAAAACCAAAGTTCTCACAAAGTATTCGAAACATGATTGGATGAGCAAAGTATAGAGTTACATTTTAATTTTCACCTGATTTCTGATATAATAATAACTACACAAAGTACAACGTATTTTACATTCTATTCACCTACTTTGATCTCTATGTGGATTACCTATATCTAGAGGGTAAAAAAGAAAAGAAAAATGTAAAGGAAGAAGGAAAATGGGGAATGATATGGCAAAAAAGGTAAGTTCATGAATAATCTGTGTCACTGCTCACTACTGGCTCTTCACATATATATTTCTTTTTGGTTGAATTTGCTCAACATCAAAAACCTCAAACATTAACCGTCTCACATCACGTTTCCCATAAACAGCATACGAAAGCCCGTGAAGAGCTTGTTGAACAGATACTGTCACGGGGCTTCTCAGTCTATGATGGCGCTCATATGATTTTCGAACCTTTTCAGAATATATAATATAGCGGTGGAGTTGTTTGGCCCTCAAATATCTTCCACAATACCTATTCATAAGAGTACGGCGGTGCTTTTCTTGTAACCAATAACCTGGAGCATCTAAATGCTTCATCAACAATCTTTCAGCCATCACCAAATCCTTAACAAAATATAAATTTATTCGGTAAGCAATGAAGAAGAGAGGAGAGAAAATATTAGCATATGGTATACTTGGATAAAAGAAGAGTTCATTTCACAAATGCATTCAAAAAGTAGAATAGACAACAGAAAGAGTTTACCTGTATCTTTTGGCCAAGGTATTCTAATCTCTCGTAGCAAAATCGAGGATGATCAAACTTGTAATTTGATGGATGCAAGAAACATAGCTGCAATTGAACAAGAAATTGAACAACATCAGAGTTCAGAACAGAACCTAGAAAAACCTTCAAGCAGAACAACATCAGAATTCAGAACAGAACCAAGAAAAACCTTCAAGCAGATCTAGATAGAGATTCAATAAAAGTTGTAAAATACAATGTATACTAATTAAACTATTAAAACTAAACTATTGACATGCTTGTATAAAAATGAACGTCAACCAGTAAATAGCAAACAAGAAAATAAGCTTAATGTCGAAATCATGAAATGATGAGGCAAACACATAAGACATGAATGATCCAGGGATCATATCAATTCCATTAGGAATGAAAATTCAAAATATCATACGTGGATGAATAATCTATCGTTTCCGGAAAAAATCGAAGAATTTCTTGGGAATCCTAGAAGAGCCTATCGTTATTTTTTCTCTGACATATGGTCAGACCTTCATCTGGATTTGAATCCTACTGAGAGGTCCACGAAAAAGAATGAATAAGTTAGAAAGGAAGTCAAGGTATCACTTATTGGGAAGAAGACCTACGAAAACTCTAGTTGGGAGGGTATCAAATGGATCAATGGAGGGTAGTCCAATAGTTACAAATAGGGAGAGACTTGGAAAATCTATGGGTCAAACCACTAAAAAGGTTGTAGATTTCAATGGTTTTGCATGATTCATGATAAGATACTAAGTTATTGTTTATCCATGTAGACGATCCAACCTAGTGAAAAAGGCTTTTATTTTGGTTGTAGAAAACTATTAAGATGCTTAATATTTGGGTGGTAATAAGGTCTGTCTTTGTTGTAATGAGGTCAGATAAACCAAATACATTAGAGCAATAACCCAATTAGGTACCAAAAAAAAAAAGCGCTGAGTATTTTCTACTACTTCATATTAAGCTTTCCCAATTTCCACAGAATCAATAACTACGCGTTCAATAAAAGATGCACTGACAAACATTAACCCAAGTTAAATAGTTTCAATGGCATATTTTTGTGAATAGTGAAGTCCAAAGAGGAGCAGTAGAAACATGGTTATTTCTTGCTCAGAGATGCAGCATAGTATTCACAGGTATACCTAAACCTAACCGTAGTAGTTCAAGTATATGCAATACATGGATAGGGAAAAAGGTAAAGCAGAATTAGAGGCAACATTGCTACCTGCAAACCAAGTCCAAGCTCTACATTCCTGGCTTCCGTAATTTCTGGAATTCTATCGGTCATTTTTATCGGATATCCAAGGACTTGCATAACTTTGGGTCTGCTATCATAATCCCATACATTTCCTCTAAACCGATGCATTCCTGGGGGAATACAAGCTCTGAATAACCGTGGATGAGCAAACAGGGCATCTGCAGGAGGCTGAATGGAGAACAGTAAGTACATTCCTTTTCTATAATACTATCATAAACAAATTATGTCGAATGAAATGAATTTTGCATGCATATTTGGCAATAGAGAGAAAAAGAAATTTGAATTTTTAATGAAGCGAGATTAATTTTGACAACCAATGCGCATACATGGTAATAGAGAGAAAAACAAAATACTATGACACTATGACATTTGTGTCGGACTTGCCTTATAGGCAACCATATCTTGCCAGCTTAGCTTGCCTTCAAATTCAGCAGATACGTGATCTATGTCTTCAAGTTGCCTACGCAATCTGGGCTGGCAATCGTCAGCATCTGGATCCATTGCAAATACTTCAAAAAGAACACGATACACTTCCGGCATACCAAAACATAGATAGATGGCACCAAACAAAGCCCAAAATACAGACCTGCCAAATGCGTAGGCATATTATTATATGAAAATTACATTTCAGTAACAGAATATGGGCAGCGACCAACTCCATTGATTAAAATGGTTCGACAATACATTGACTAAAGCAACAATAATTATATCATACTCGGAGTACAGTCACCAATTATTTACAATTCATGAATCATAAATAACAACCTGGTCTTGAAAGCAATATGGCACCAGACGCAGAGATCATTGATATGAAAAGTACTAACATTTTGATATCACAAATTCATGGCACATATTATGCAGGATAAGACACATGGAAAACACAATTAGAGTCAGAGAGTTGGCCTCAATGTACAAGCATGTATATCAAAATTTCACAGTTAGC
This sequence comes from Trifolium pratense, assembly GCF_020283565.1. Classification (NCBI taxonomy): domain Eukaryota; kingdom Viridiplantae; phylum Streptophyta; class Magnoliopsida; order Fabales; family Fabaceae; genus Trifolium; species Trifolium pratense. Next base: position 46,122,109 of record NC_060062.1, on the reverse strand, counting down.
CAAGTTTATCATGTTTGAAGCAGAATAACATCAACATAATTTTCAAATACAAAGGAAGAATAATTGGAAACATAAAAGAAAATAAAAATGCAATGTGTTAATTCAATCAATCAATCAATCAATCAATTCAAATTTGGCCAGTAAAGTTTCTCTAACCAAGATGCACCGTGTTAAAATCCTCCTTAAACGGTAAGAAAATAGCTCATATGCGACAACAGACCTCCCGAATATGTGGACCAATTCATAATTTCTATTTCTTTACTTTGTTTGATTCTCTTGGATGCAAGCATATTGTAAATAATGACATTCTACTACAACTCAAAACATCGAGGGCTTACTTCCAGAGAAGCAGAGACAACTACCACAATAATTTAAAAACAAAAAGCAATTATTAGCAACATGGGAAAATGACATGTCATAATAAAAAAGAAACATAACTATAAACATAGTTTAGAAATTCAAACACACGACCAGGGTTTTCAATATAGGTCCACGAGCGCAATAAAGCCATAACATCATGATTTTTTTATATGACCGCAACCACAATGTGACCATGATTGAGACCGCAATAAACACATTTGACTCCAATTTTATGTAATATAAAATATTGCAACAACACTGCAAAAACTGCAATCTTTACTGCGACCCTTAATTAAAACTTTGCACACAGGACACACATGATAGTAAACAAAAATTCACAATCATTAATCAAGACATTGGGCTCAAGTGGTTAAGAAGCTCCCCCTAGGACGAATCGTCGGGGGAACCCAAGTTTGATTCCTAGTGGGATCAATTCTTGGCCAGACTTTACTTACCTCGTGGCCGAACTCTGGATTACCGGGGCCCCATTCCCCTATGAACCAGAGGATTAATACCAAAAAAAATAATCACAATCATTGCTATCCACCTAATTATCAAATATCGCAACAACACCACAAAAACCGCAAACTTTACCGCAACCCTTTATTTAAAACTTTGCATACAGCACACACATCACAGTAAACAAATATTCACAATCAATTCTATCCACCTAATTGGAGGCACATTGCATCAAGACATTAACAAAGAACTAAACTAACAATGAGCTTACTTACTTGACTATTTGCTCCCTTTCTTTCCTAACCAACCTATCCATATCAACATTAGGAAATATCAAATTATGCAAGCTAGCACCTTTAATCCACTTAGGCAAACTACTCTTCCCAATCAACCCAAAAACCCTCTCCCTCATCGCCCCCACCGACTCCCTCGGATACCTCTGCAACAAAAACTCCACCATAGCAAGCTCAAGCACATACTGTCCCAAAAAAAACAACCTCGAATGCGCACACCGCACATGCCTCGCCTTCGCCCTCTCACACGAGGGATGCTGAAAAGCCAAATACAACAATGTATCAAAATGTTTAGCAGGGTTATCTTCTCCACCAAGCATTTCCTCAAAAGACTCCAAAGGATACCCTAATGCTTGTTTTGCTTCCATCAAGTGGGTTTCTATCCACGCGCTGTCGGTTTTTTTAAGTGGCGCGTGAGGTAGACATGAGCTTAAAACAGGGAATGAGGATAGGGTTAGTTGAGGACTGTTGAGGAATCTTTTTGCTATGTTTTTGTTTTGGTGTGGTGGTTTAAGGATTGAGATTCTTTGAGGTTGTTTTGTGTTTGGTGAAATGGGTTTCTTAGTATTGAACTGTTCGAGTTCTTTAAGGAGTCGTTGAGGACTGTTTGGAGGAAGTTGTTGAGGTGAGTTTGTGGTTAAAGAGGAAATGTGAAGGGTTTGTCTTTGGGGTGTTGTTGGGTTTGGGGTTTTGGTTGTGAATTGAATTGGATTAGTAGAGATTGAGGATGAGAATGAAAATGAGTGTGGTTTTGTGGAAACTATGATTGTTGAAGATAGGTTCATTATGATGATGAAAGAACGTTAAAACGGTTGTTTGTTGTTGATAAGTTTGATTCATTAAGGAAAAATTGTTTTGGAGTTCCTATGGTTGGATGAGAAACCTCGTGGCAGTATCCAAGCCACTGAGGAAAGCACAGTGATGATGATGGGGTGAACATTTCATGAGCATTTTTTTTTTCCTCGTAATTTAGATTTATTTACTATTTACTCAACCACACTAATAAGAACAAATTAAATACATGAAAAAAAAAATAGTTAAAAGTTAATTGTGAGTGTAACATATAAATCTAATTATGTGTTTGTTCTCATTAAATGTTGGATAAATATCTCAAATTGTCGAGAAATAGCGTAGGTCTCAGCTATTATTTTTTTGGTAAGTTGTTAAGATATCAAAGTTCGGTTAGATACTCTTTTTTAGTGTGAGAGAATAGTGCATTAGTCCAAAGTAAGAACTGTTTTAAAGTATTAGCGGAGTTTGAATATGAGATTTTCCGAATCTAAGACTATTTTTTTTTTTTTTACTATTTAATCAAATCCTTGGAGTTAGTTTAGTTGGATAATTTCCCATGCAACGTTGCTTTCCCTTTAGGTTGAATTTGGATCATTTCCTTCGATTACTTCTCTCCTACTATCTCAAAGATGTTTGGATTAGGCAGTAATAAATAATGAGTAATAAGTCGACATTTTGAAACAAAAATAATCTGAACTAATAAAAAAATAGTAGGCTCCATTTTTGTAATTTTTTAATACAAAATTTGAACCAAACAAATAAAAAACTTGTTAGTTTGATTCGATTCAATCGAGTTGAGATTTGTCAAAGCAACAATCAAATATTATTTAAATTTTAAAGCAAGCACAACAAATAAATTATACAATTTATAACTAAAGTTACATGTATATGCAATATATTTTTCTTATTAAACATCAATGGTTTTGGTACAAAAAATGTAGACAATATGTCAATTGTTAGTTGATTTAGTGGTGATTGACGCTGAATTTAGTAGGGAAAACCACGGTTCGACCCCGCAACTATGATCGGGAGAGAGCTGAAAGTACCTGATGACAAACTGACCTCAAAACCAGATTAAACTAAGGGTGAAAGAAAAAAAAAATGTAGACAAAATATGAAGTTGTGGATTTTTTCTCCTCTAGGGTTAGATCTCATGGGTGTTTAGGCAGAAAGAATATGAAATACTCTTTGAACAATTGTGATCGAGAGTAGATGAAATGTACTCAAACTTCTCAGAATGAGACCAAATGTAGTGGCTTTGTATGTCTCGTAAAAGTGAACATAGTGGGATGGAATAAACATTATTATTGTTATTGTGTACGTAACGGACCCTCCTACTACATGTCCTAAAGTTGTGTATGATTGTTGTCAGAAAATGAAATGAAACTAATAGTAGTAATTTTGAGAAATGAAACTAATAGTAGTAATTTTGATCTTACAAACGATGTAATGTAATTAAGCAATACGACAAGCATATGAGTATGACCGTACCCTATCTTTAAGGCATATATCATGCTATTGTCGTTATATAATGCTTTTTGATGTATTTCAAATTGTCGCTTATTGGCAACCAAGCATAAGTGCTTAAGGATTGAATGATTGATCATTGAAAACAAAAACAATACCAATGGTGTTGTGGGGTAATCTTGAGTCTAATTTGATGTATGGCACAAAGTTCCTTCTGGTTAATTCATTATGACAATAAGGATTTATATAAATATATATTCTTGTCTGATTATTAGTCTGCATTATAATAAAGTGGATGAGGAATTAATCAAGATCATATAAAATTATTGTGATATTTATTGATGTGCATGTATCATAGCAAGCCGTTCACTATCACAAATATTTATTGGGAGACCAATTTTCTTCGATGATATGTATCCTACTCACCAACTCAAATTTATGGTATAAAACAATGAAACCAAACAAAGGATGTTTGTTTCTTACTTAAATGAGGTGATAGTGATATTTCTCAATTATGTTTTAGAGCACCTATATTGAGTGGAGTGGTTAATACATTATAGGAGGTAAGGAACAAAGTTCACAAGACATAATTGTTGGCACAACAAAATGTTATTCTGGTCCAAGCTGCATGTGGTGATAATATTAAGCATAAACACTCATTGGATTAAGCGTGTTCCGTGTCGGACACATGTCGGTGTGTTCGACACCGACACTTATAATTACATTGAATTGTACTATTTTCTCAAATTATTATTGGTGTCGACATGTTAGTGTCCGTTGTCCGTGTCTGTGCTTTCAGATATAACAATGCTGATGTGTGGGTTGTTTTGCTCAAAACTTTAACATATCTACTGCTTTTCATGTCGAGTTTATTGGGGCTATGCTTGCAAGAGCTAGCTTCTAAAAAGAGTTGAATATCTCTTCGGTTGGAAACTGACTCTCAATTGGTTACTATGACTTTTTAGAAGCTTATTGGGGATACTGTCCTAATTGTGTATAAGCTGGATTACTTGGAAAGAGGAAGTTAATGGTGGATTGAAGTGAGGGTAGAATAGGAAAAATAACTCCAACAATGACTATTTTAGTTGGAGAGCTTTATACTAAAACAACACTTATTAAAAAGAAACTGAGGGAGTATTTGGGAAAATGTATCAAGTCTTATTCCGCACACCCGTTTATAGTGTCCTGTGTCTAGGGGTAGAGCGCCTCGACGCCTCCTCTTTGTCAGCCCCAAACCTAGTTTTGATGTGTCTCCCCCACGTAATATTTTCTCATGATTAGGTGAGATACGAAAGACACACATAATACTCTCCTACAACCAGCTGGGACTTGGGTCACGACTTGAAGGACCGTGACAGTGGTCCGTCATTTTCCTTTAAGTTGGCCCCTCTTAGTTATGAAGAGCTCGGCTAACACTTGACGTGATCAACCTCCAGCTCTCAGTCTTGGTCAGTTGCCCTCAGGCATTTTCTGTACTCGGCCTCTGGCCTAGCAATCCTGGCAGTCATCCTCTAGTCAAACTATTTGGTACTGAATTCCGGATAGTGAACACAATTCTTGAGTGTCCAGCCAAAAAGACGAAGGCGCTCTAACAGGCCGAGTAAATTAATATCGTATACTAAACACAACCCCCGAGCGTTGAGCCAAAAAGACGAAAGTGGTCTAACAACTCATTTATTTAAATAATTCAAACTAAAATTTGTACTGACTTGTTAATCAATAATGAAGCTTTAGCTTTACTTTGGGAGTTTGGGTCCATAAACCATGTTCTGTGTTGGCAGTTTCAACAATTTTGGGAATTTGGATGAGTCTGCATGTCTATTTCTTCATTTCAGTGCAGCACATTTTTCTTTGATTTGTTTTCTAATTAATAATTTCCTTTGCTGTCTTTTGGTCACACAGTTAGCACAATCTGACTGATATAACAGGCAAATCTTCATGAAAAGTAAAATGGGAAGGACACCTTTGTGGTTTTGTGGATGAAAAAAAAGTGATTTAGACTTTCCAACTTGTAAAAAAGTATAGACCACGTTTAACCCCCAATCATTAACATGAAACTATATCATTCATTATTTTTTCCACTCAAACTCTCATAAAAGCACTCACTTCTCAACACTAAGTGCATATTGCAGCAAAGTTGAGATCAAATACAGCTAATAGTAGTGAAATACAGTTTTAATCACGGTCACATTACAGTCTCGGATACATAAAAACCTTGCGGTTGCGGACATTTTTTTGAAAACCGGATATATCTACACCGGCTACCTGTGACTTGTTGGGCGAGGAGCTATTTTCTAGTGCCATGAAGAGAACGAGTGAATGGTATGCTTCTAGTTTTGTGAAACTCCTTCTTTGGATTTTCCAATGCTAATGTTAACCTATTCTTGGATATGATGAAAATTATTGAAAACTTTTGAATTGAACTATTTATTACAGGAATTATTCCCAGGAGATTCCAAGTGATGTCACTATTCAAATTGGCGAAGCTTCATATTCGTTACACAAGGTAGTGAACAAATTCACATATCAAACTTAAAAATCATAGGATCATTAAATGGAGAGCAATGATTCTAGTACTTGTAATGTTTTTTTGTAATCAATTCTTTGCTTTCTTATGATAGAACATTATTGCGTTGTTTGATCTATGTAGCCTACTCCACTTATATGTATAGTACTAAAATAATTATTGAATTCTTTTTCATATCTCTAATGTTGTAATTTGCAGTTTCCATTAATTTCCAAAAGTGGATACATAAGGAAGCTCATTTCAGAATCTAGTGATGCTGTTACCGATGTTCCATTAATTGAACTCATTGATGTCCCTGGTGGATCAGAAGCATTTGAACTAGCAGCAAAGTTCTGCTACGGCATAAACTTTGAAATAAGCGTTGAAAACATCGCTATGCTTCGCTGCATAGCCGATTATCTTGAGATGACAGAAGACTATTCGGTCGGAAATTTGGTAGGAAGAACTGATTCTTACTTGAATGAAGTAGCACTCAAGAGCATGTCAGGAGCAATATCTATCTTGCATATATCAGAAACTCTTCTTCCAATTGCAGAGAAAACAAAATTGGTTAGTAAATGCATAGATGCAATAGCATACATAGCATTAGCATACATAGCATCGAAGGAAAGCCAATTTTGTTCATCTGGTAGAAGTGATGGTAGTAGCAACGAAAGAGTGATGAATTCTTCCACTGCTTCTCACCCGAGGCCAGCTGTTGATTGGTGGGCTGAAGATCTAACTGTTCTTAGAATCGATTTTTTCCAAAGAGTTCTAATTGCATTGATGGCTAGAGGGTTTAAAAATTGTGGTATTGGTCCTATTATAATGCTTTATTCACAGAAATCCCTGAGAGGTTTGGTAAGTCCCTTTACTAATGTTGTTAATGACGTTCGAAATCGTGGTTAATTGTATTCAATGGATGATTAATGAGCATCGACATCTTGTTATAGTCATTAACTATCTACTAAACTGAGTTAACTACATATTTGAATTGTGTTAACTATCTAAATTATTGTCGAGTTTGATGTCAAAATATAATTTCTCTTTAATTACTATGCACTAGTAGCGTAAAAAAAGATCGACAGATACATCTAATAAAATCTTACCATGTAGATATGTATACCACTATTTTAGGAAATAGATTATAACATGATACTGCCGTAAAATATAACTAGGTGCATGTGTATTTTTTTTTACACAGTTGTTTATATGATATTAAACTCTTTGTTTTATATATCGAATATCGACTTTTTTATGGAGCAGGAGATATTTGGGAAGGGAAGGAAGGAGATTGGACCACATGAAGAGCATGAGAAGAGAATTATTTTAGAGACACTAGTGAGCCTTATGCCAAGGGAGAAGAATGCAGTATCTGTCAGCTTTCTTTCTATATGGCTTAAGGCGGCAATATATCTCGAGACAACTGTTGCTTGCAGGTTTGATTTGGAGAGGAGAATAGCCATGCAGTTAGGACAAGCTGTTTTGGATGATCTTCTTATTCCTTCATTTAGCGGCGACACATCGTTTGATGTAGATACAGTGCAAAGAATCATGATGAATTACCTAGAATCTGATATGGAAAATCATTCAGTTTATAATGCAGATGATGAATATTATTCTTCTCCACAAAGGGATGTTTTTAGAGTTGGAAAGTTATTGGAGAGTTACCTTGCTGAAATAGCCACTGATAGAAATTTATCAGTTGAAAAGTTTATCAGTCTCGCTGAATTAATGCCTCAAAAATCAAGAACAACAGAAGATGGAATGTATAGAGCCATAGACATCTATCTTAAGGTATAGTTCTATACTAATATGGCTGTTTTTTACAATTTACAAACCAACGCTGATGAAGTTAGAATTCAAAATTCTCAGGCACATCCGTTTCTAAGTGACACGGACAGAAAGAAAGTTTGCAGCATGATGGATTTCCAGAAGCTATCACGAGAGGCGCGAGCGCACGCTGCACAAAACAACAGGCTTCCTGCCCAACATGTGGCTCAACTTATGTATTATGAACAGCAACGTCTTCGCGACAACATCGATGGCACTGGCAGCGTAGGTTCAGAATCACCTTCGACACCTGACAAGAGGAATGTATACTCATCTGAGCTTTATCCGGCTTCTAATGAGGTTTCCAAATTAAGAAGAGAAAATGAAGATCTGAAATTAGAGATAGTGAAACTTAAAATGAAAATAAAAGAGGTGGAAAAATGTACAGTTGAATATGGTGTTAGTAGTCCATTAAATGTTTCTTCACCTTCAGCTGATAAGCCTCCTTTGCCTAGAAAATCATTCCTAAACTCAGTTTCCAGAAAACTTGGCCGTCTTTCTCCTTTTTCGCGTGCTAGTCCTGGCATAACACCGATGAAAGATCGCCTAAAACAAGACAAGGTTCGACGCTACTCCATATCCTGATTTTGTGCGTGATATTATGCACGGTACATGTTAACCAGCGAAGCCAAATACATGTATTTTTTTTGCTTATATTCATTCTAGAGGCAGTATTTACTTGCAGGGTAATTGTTTTGTTGTATAGGTATGTATGATTGTTGTCTACTTAATGATAATAGGTGTTTTCTGTATTGAAAAAACATGGCGTGTCCTTGTGTTACATATTATGAATGAATATTAGCATGCCCCAGGAGTGATATTTGGACTTCAGTGCCTTTTCAAATTTGGTTGCATTATTAGCAGATTCTAAATTCATATTCTCCGCAGCATTCGAATAAAAAAAACATTATTGTAATAAGTGCGTCTAAACTCCAAATATTTAAATAAAATAAAAGAAACAAACAAACAAACAAGGAAGAAGAAAATTCAAAGCTGAGGACTTAAACACAGTCCACTCAGCTCAAGTCTTCCACTTATCTAATTAAGTCTTCTTCTTCTTCATTGCTTCCTTCCCGGCTTCTCTTTTCTTCTTCCCTCCCTACTTATATGAATTGCATGCAATTATCAATATTATCATCATAGCTTAAAAATTCATCAAACAAACACAGTTTCCTCTCTCACTCTCAGCATGGCAACTCTTCACCTCCACAAAATTCAACACTCTATCTTTCTACTTGCTGCTTTTCTTCTTCAATTCTCATCACTGCACTTCCCCTCACTTGGATATGATCACCAAGACACATACTTCATCGATTGCGGATCAGATATCCCAGTTAATGAAAATAACAACGTTTATATTGGTGAATCAAACAGTAATTACCCTAAAAAAAGTTTCAGCAGCAATAGTTACTCAGAAAGCAATCAATCAACAGTGCCTTCACCTCTCTACCAAACTGCAAGGATTTTTCATTCTGAATCTTCCTATGAATTTAAACCGGAGGCATCAGTGACGGAGCCAGAAATTTTTAATAGAGGGGGCACTAGATCAAATAAAATTTAAATTTTGCTTATATTTAAAATTGGAGGAAGTAATATCAATCATCGTTACTATACTTGTGTGATTTGTTTCTTTTTTCTTTGGTCAAACAACCATTTTAGTCTCAAAATGTGTGAGACGTTGCCACTATAAATTCTAAATGTATCGAAATTGCAAATATATCTTTAGTGTCCCTATTATTAGTAATTTTATGGATTAAACTGATCAATAAAAACTACATTTGATGACTAAATGAATTACATAAAAACAGTCTTGATGATCAAAATAACTAATAATAAAAATATTTATGAATATGTTTACCATTTTGATACATTCAAAGATGATAATGTAACAACTAATTATACTATGTAAGTGGATTAATGGAGCAGCTTATACAATTTCTCTTGGGTGTGCAATATCAAATAGTAGTAGTATACTACTAGAAAAATTTGCTTCTAAAAAATAGTGCAGGCATGAGCCCCCATTGTGACCAACGTGGCTCCGTCCCTGGGAGGCATGTTTAAACCGGCTAGAACTAATGAAAGTCATTGAATTGTCGGGTTCAATCCCCTTAGATGATTTGGATTCCGAATACAAGAAGAATAGTCTTCATGTGGTGGTAGGTTCAGTCGTTGGAGGTTTAGTTGTGATGGTTTTGTTTCTTTGGATTATTAAAATCAGGAAACAAAAGCCTGTTGAGAATTCAGATTTGTTGAAGATTCCAACTACTGCAGAAGGAACTTCTTATAGCAGATTACATTATGGAAAAATAACTCAAGGCTCATCTTTACCTAACTTAAACCATGGCCTGAAAATCTCCTTGCTTGATCTTCATTTCGCAACAGAGAATTTTGATGTGAAGAAGATAATTGGAGTTGGTGGTTTTGGAAATGTTTATAAGGGAGTTCTCAAGAATGGAATGAGTGTTGCAGTGAAAAGAAGTGTAACAGGGTCTGATCAAGGATTTCCTGAATTTCAAACTGAGATAATGGTGTTGTCCAAGATTCGTCACATACACCTTGTTTCCTTAATAGGGTATTGTGATGAAAGAGATGAGATGATACTTGTTTATGAGTACATGGAAAAGGGGACACTTAGAGACAATTTGTACAATACAAATTTGCCTTGCTTGACATGGAAGCAACGACTTGATATTTGTATTGGGGCTGCTAAAGGTCTTCATTACCTTCACAAAGGAGTAGCTGGTGGAATCATTCACCGTGATGTGAAATCCACCAATATATTTCTTGATGAGAATCTTGTAGCTAAAGTTGCTGATTTTGGTCTTTCAAGGACAGGTCCTCTTGATCAAGATTCCTATGTAAGCACATGTGTTAAAGGAACTTTTGGGTATCTTGATCCCGATTAGTTTAGAACACAACATCTTACAGAAAAATCGGATGTTTATTCTTTAGAACACAACATCTCACTTAGAATATTTAGTGAGACTGTGGAAAAATGTTTACAGGATGATGGTTGTGATAGGCCAACGATGGTTGATGTGTTGCGGGACTTGGAATATGCTTTGCAAATTCAGATAGAACCACATTACGATAGTAGTGCTTTTGTATCACTTCAATTGCCTAATGTTCAACATTTACCTTCTCCGTCTACACTGATTGAAGTGGATGGCACGTCTATTGGGAGGTTTGATGAATCTGAAACTACAACATCGATGATGTTAGATAGAATTTCATGTGAAACAAATCAAGGCACAAAGATCTGTTAGCGGCCAACACTCGGTGGGATTTAGTCCCACATCGGATAGATAGGACTCTTGAGAAGAGTTTATAAAGAGGAGGCAATCCTCACCTTACAAGCCGGTTTTGTAAGGATGAGTTAGACCTCGATATTCGTGACAAGATCAATCGCAGTGTTTTTCTTCCTCCCTAAATGCAATTAGTGAGAATATGACATAAAACCTATACCGACAGACGTATTGTTCCATAGGATTTGATTTGATACACCCACGGAAATTCTCCTTCTCAATAGAGCTATACAGCCATTGAAACATATTGAATTGCTTTAAGCCACAACCATCTTCAGCTAGGCTGAAACATTCTTCCCTCTCTTGAAGTTGATGCATCATTGTTCCTTTTCCACAACCAAAGTAGCAATCTTTTGGTTTTGTTTCATTTGGGTCACTGTTAGATTTGAATAAAAGAAAAAAGACACAGCATAATGAAAAAGATGGTTTTTGAGAAGAACAAGAACAGAGGATACCAGAAAACATAGAGAAACAATAAGTTCTTCGTAACTATTAACATCATGGGAAGTTCGGGTCCCATAAGGTTTGTTGTGAGAATGAGAAAGAGTTTGTTTCTGGAGTCATGATACTGCTCTTAAATTACCAAATGCATCACTATAATTTGTTTGTAATTTGATAACCGAACTGAATAATGGAAGACACATTCAAGGACCAAATTTACTAACGAAAAACAGATTCAATGACCAAACTAACTAACAAGTGAGACATTCAAGAATATTTTTGCAATTTTAGTTAATTTAGTAAGAGCACCTGACACATTTGATGACTAAAATGACCATTTATTTACTCCTATTGTACTTTCTTTCCTTTGAAGTGTTTTAATGTCCTAGATAACATCAACTATTACTTTTTAAATTTAAATAAACCTTTGGTCCTGCAAATATATATTTTTTAATTTTAGTCCCCCTAAGTTATTTTGTTTGGATTTTATCCTTACAATGTCGAAAACCATTATGTTTGGTTCCTGACGTTAACGTGTGTTGGCTGACATACTTTCATGTATGACATTTGAGCTGGCTTTGATTTTGGTTTAATCAAAGTTTATTTGCTACATAACAAATCAACGACTTTAACTTTAGAATTATTCTCATATAAAACTCTTATTACAACCAATGCTGATTGCTTATAAAGTTAGAATTCAAAATTCTCAGGCTCATCCATTTCTAAGTGACACGGACAGAAAGAAAGTTTGCAGCATAATGGATTGCCAGAAGCTATTGCGAGAGGTGTGAGAGGCGCGAGCGCACGCTGCACAAAACAACAGGCTTCCTGCACAAAATGTGGCTCAAGTTCTCTATTATGAACAGCAACGTCAGCGCGACAACATGGATGGCACTGGCAGTGTAAGTTCAGAATCGCCTTCGACACCTGACAAGAGGAATGTATACTCATACGAGCTTTATCCAGCTTCTAATGAGGTTTCGAAATTTAGAAGAGAAAATGAAGAGCTGATATTAGAGATAGTGAAACTTAAAATGAAAATAAAAGAGATTGAAAAATGTACAGTTGAATACGGTGTTGGTAGTCAATTAAATGTTTCTTCACCAGTTCACCTTCAGCTGACAAGCCTCCTTTGCCTAGAAAATCATTCCTAAACCTAGTTTCCAGAAAACTTGGCCGTCTTTCTCCTTTTTCGCGTGCTATTCCTTGCATAACACCAATGAAAGATCGCCTAAAACAAGACAAGGTTCGACGCTACTCCATATCCTGATTTTGTGTGTGGTATTATGCATGGTACATGTTAACCAGCGACACCAAATACATGTATTTTTTTTGCTTATATTCAATCTAGAGGCAGTATTTACTTGCAAGGGTAATCGTTTTGTTCACTTAGTGGTATTTTGTTGTATAGGTATGTATGGTTGGTGTGTACTTAATGATAATAGGTCTGTTATGTATTGAAAAATCATGGCGTGTCCGCAGCAAGCCCCCAGAGTGATATTTGGACTTCAGTGCCTTTTCAAATTTGGTTGCATTATTAGCAGATTCTTAATTCATTCTCCACAGCATTTGAATAGATAAATAATAATTATAATAAGTGCGTCTAAACTCCAAACCAACCAATCACGTTTTAACGTACAGAGAATTTTCATTTGTTTCATGTGATTCAAATAGTTCCAGCAGTTGATAAACCAACTTTCAAATATTCAAATAAAACAAATTGTTTGTCAAAAAAAATAAAAAATAAAATAAAACAAAGAAACAAACAAACAAGGAAGAAGAAAATTCAAAGTTGAGGACTTAAACACAGTCCACAGCTCAAGTCTTCCACTTATCTAATTAACTCTTCTTCATTGCTTCCTTCCCAGCTTCTCTTCTCTTCTTCCCTCCCTAATTTATATGAATTGCATTCATCAATATCATCACCTTATCTTAAATAATTCATCAAACAAACACAATTTCCTTCTCTCTCCATGGCAATTCAGCACTGTATCTTTCTACTTGCTGCTTTTCTTCTTCAATTCTCATCACTACACTTCCCCTCACTCGCATATGATCCTAAAGGCATATACTTCATAAACTGCGGGTCAGATATCGAAGTTAATGAAAATAAAAATCTCTATATTGGTGAATCAAACCGTAATTACCCTAAAAAAAGTTTCAGCAGCAAAAATAGCTACACAGAAACCGATCAACTATCAGTGTCTTCCCCTCTCTACCAAACTGCAAGAATTTTCCATGCTGAATCTTCCTACGAATTCACTACCGTCCCAAACAACACCTACATGGTACGTTTCCATTTCTATTCATTCTCTTCACCGGTTAACCTTTACACTGCAAAATTCAACGTTTCCGTTCCAGGTTTCCCTCTCTTACAAAACTTCGATGCAAAAAACACCACAAACCCTGGCTTAATAAAAGAGTATTTCGTTAAAATCATCAGAAAAAGATTCAAAATCACTTTCACACCTCAAAATTCATCATTCGCGTTTGTTAATGCCATAGAACTCTTTATGCTCCCAACTCATTTGATCCCCGATTCAGTCGCGCGTTTCACTTACACTGGTTCTACTGGTAGAGGCTTATCTACTTATAGTGACAATTTCCTCTCACGAGCTTTGGAAACCAAACACCGTCTTAACGTCGGGGGCGAAAACGTCACTAGACAAACCGATAACTTATCGAGAGAATGGTTACCAGATGACAGCTATATAACTGATCCACAAAATGCTAAGGATAGTCCCTTTTTTGGAGGTACACTTAAACGCTATCCAGACGATGAATCTGATGGTCTATATTCAAATAAATATACTGCTCCAGATGTTGTTTATCAAACTGCAAAAGAGACTCTTAACGGTTCTAACAATATAAGTTGGAGTGTTCCTGTGGAGAAGAATACAGATCATTTCATTAGGCTTCACTTTTGTGACATTTTTAATCCACTTACAGACTTTGATCTCATCATTTATGACAATCTTGTTACTTCAAACGTAAATAATGACCCAGATGTGTCTTCTCCTTATTATTATGATTTTGTGGTTCATTCTGATGGCACTGGACTATTGAATGTTAGTGTGGTACCTAGTATAACATCTGCTATACCAAACGCCTTTTTAAACGGGCTAGAACTGATGAAAGTGATTGAATTGTCTGGTTCAATTCCCTTAGATGGTTTGGATTCCGAATCCAAGAAGAATATTAGTCTTCCTGTGGTGGTGGGTTCGGTCGTTGGAGGTTTAGTTTTGATTTCTGTTGTGATGGTTTTGTTTCTTTGGATTATTAAAATCAGGAAACAAAAGCCTGTTGAGAATTCAGATTTGTTGAAGATTCCAACTACTGCAGAAGGAATTTCTTATAGCAGATTACATTATGGCAAAATAACTCAAGGCTCATCTTTACCTAACTTAAACCTTGGCCTGAAAATCTCCTTGCTTGATCTTCAATTCGCAACAGAGAATTTTGATGTGAAGAAGATAATTGGAGTTGGTGGTTTTGGAAATGTTTATAAGGGAGTTCTCAAGAATGGAATGAGTGTTGCAGTGAAAAGAAGTGTAACAGGGTCCGATCAAGGATTTCCTGAATTTCGAACTGAGATAATGGTGTTGTCCAAGATTCGTCACATACACCTTGTTTCCTTAATAGGGTATTGTGATGAAAGAGATGAGATGATACTTGTTTATGAGTACATGGAAAAGGGGACACTTAGAGACAATTTGTACAATACAAATTTGCCTTGCTTGACATGGAAGCAACGACTTGATATTTGTATTGGTGCTGCTAAAGGTCTTCATTACCTTCACAAAGGAGTAGCTGGTGGAATCATTCACCGTGATGTGAAATCCACCAATATATTGCTTGATGAGAATCTTGTAGCTAAAGTTGCTGATTTTGGTCTTTCAAGGACAGGTCCTCTTGATCAAGATTCTTATGTCAGCACATGTGTTAAAGGAACTTTTGGGTATCTTGATCCTGATTACTTTAGAACACAACATCTTACAGAAAAATCTGATGTATATTCTTTTGGGGTGGTTCTACTTGAAGTGTTGTGTGCAAGACCAGCTATCGACCTATCTTGTCCAAGGGAACAAGTCAATTTGGCTGAGTGGGGATTGCTTTGCAAAGACAAAGGGACACTTGAAGAGATCATCGATCCTTCCATCACGAGACAAATTAATCAAAACTCACTTAGAATATTTAGTGAGACGGTGGAAAAATGCTTACAGGATTATAGTTGCGATAGGCCAACGATGGTTGATGTGTTGTGGGACTTGGAATATGCGTTACAACTTCAGATAGAACCACATGACGATAGCAGTGTTCAATTGCCTAATGTTCAACATATACCTTGTATGTCTACACTGATTGAAGTGGATGACATGTCTATTGGTAGGGTTGATGAATCTGAAACTACAACATCGATGATGCTAGATAGAATTTCATGTGAAGCTAATCAAGGTACAACAATCAACTCGCAAATGTCTCCACTGGAGAGTCATTTTTTTAGATAGCTCACTTCTCTATTTATTCCTTAGATATGGTTGTTGGTCTATTCTCAATTGTAAGACTAATGGAGTAAAACAATTATCATTTTTGAATGATTATATAAGGATTTGTGCATGATAAAATATACAGTAGTATTATTTTTCACCCTAAAAAATACAATGTGCTTAAATAAGGGAGTTAAATTGCAACTTGAGTATGTAATCATACCTGCAGTGTAGTGTAGTATAAATGTTGAATCCTTTGGTAAGCCCTTGTAGCCTGGCAACACCTCATGAAGTATTCTTCATTCGGCAAGGGCACTAGAAGCATCTTGAACCTATTGAAAATAACGGAATGCAAGTTACAAACAATACTACCTCAAAGTAAGTAATTTAAGAACCTTTGTTTTGGAAATTTCTTGTGAATCTCAAATTATGCTCCAAGCATTAGAGTTCTGCAAAAACCACACAATACAATAACACTTGCTGCAATTGAAATCTCTAAGACAAAACATGAAAAATCGCTACTCTTCATTAATACCAACACTTTGTATCAAAAAAGGATTTGTCTATAATAAACAGTAAACACGTTAACCTTAGGATTTATTTGCGAGTATGGAGGGGAGAGTTTTGGGGCGATTCATTTTTCTTCGCAATACAAAATCCTCTTCTTTTTTTTGTGAGGGGAGAGTTTTGGAGTATTTATATGAATTTTTTAAATTTAATAATGATGGATAATTTTCGCAAGTGAACGAATTACCACGTAGTAATAAAAATATCGATCCACAGGGATTGTGTGATTAAACTAGTCTAATAGTGTTCATGAACATTATGCAAGAAATACACATAAATTAGGGGTATGTTGAGTGATGAATTGTTAGAAAATGTGCTTTGATATGATGAAAAAGTGAGGTAGAATCATCGGAATCACCTAGTCTATAGCTAAACCACATGCAATCTACTATATCATAGGAATCAAGTGCTCACAACTAGATCAACAAATTAGTGAATCGCAATCTCTTGTCAAAATCCACTCTATTCGTTGTCGATACTCCCCCGATCTCTCGGGCGGAAGCTACCTACAACGAATGATATGAAAGCGCGTCGATCGTTCGCTACACTCTATGTCTCAATCTCTCGACCGGAAACACTCGAGTGCTCAATGCAATTCAGTTCAGAAATTAAATCAATACTCTCGCACGTGACTTAACTCGAAATCATTACAACACTAATGAAGGATTATAAAGCATTAAACATAGAATTGCATTGAATCAACACCTTGAACAGAGTAAATTCTTACATATAGCAGATTACACATGATTCATCTACATCCTAGACTATCCTAGATCCTACCTCCAAAAGAAGCTTAGCTCCTCATGTTGCTTCGTTCGCGTCCTCGCTTCAACTTCATGGCTTGATGATCCATGCTATTGAGGTGCTCGGAGCTATCCTTTGAAGTCCTTGATCTGGATCTTGATGCTTCCAAAATTAGAGAATGGATGAATATTGCAGAATTTTCCAACCCTTTAACAGAATTATGCAGAAACCATATATACTGAACGCAACCACGCCGCGCGCCAGATCCATCACGCCGCGCGTGGTTGCAATTTCTTCAACGCCGCCGCACGTGTAACGGTATCACGCGGCGCGTGATCAACTCAGAGGCCTCTGATCTTCAACTCTGCCATCTTCACGCCGCGCGTGATCAAGTGTTACGCCGCGCGTGATCAAGTCAGAGAGCAATCCAATTCCTGAGCAAAGCTTCACGCCGCGCGTGGTCAGGTATCACGCCGCGCGTGATCAAAGTGAAAACTTGGCTCTCTGTGATCTCCATCACGCGGCGCGTGATGGGCTACGCCCCCAGCGTAGTGAAACTCAGCAATTTCCTGCAATTTTTCCTGTTTTCTTGCAAAACAAGTAATCAAGCTTATGATTAGATTTCTCTTATATTTATTGTTAAAAACCTACTAAAAAGCATTTAATGTTGCTAAAATGGGCCTGAATTAGAGAGTGTGACGATCCGTCATCAAATAATATTATTATTATAATATTCTCAAACTAAAAAAATATTTAGTTATCATTTCTTACTAAAACACTCAAAAAGTGTGAAAAATTTCATTATAGGTCAAAGCCCTCATCTCGTCTTCAAACTTGTAAATAAAAGTCTTTGTGGTATTTTGTTGCGTAGGTATGTTAGTATGTACAGGTCTTTAAAAAATTAAAGAGGTTGATTTTTAAAAATAAAAATAATAGTAGATTTTAATTTGAAGTGGCGAGCGTCAAACACGTCTCATCTATGCGGTTGTAATCAAACTTGGGATACAGGTACTTGCAAATACTCTCACACTTAAGTTAGTAAGTTATGTGAAGTGAGAGGCGAAGGTTGTAAAATAGCATACCTGAATATTTCAGGTGAAGGAGTATATATATATATAGGCCTAGTGCAGAGTTGTTACCATTGATGGAAGTGCGGAGGTCACGAGATCCTCATCAATGGAGAGAGAGATAGAGAGAATCAATGTCTTAAATGCTTTGATTAGTATTTAAGGCATTGATTCATGTGGTGGATGTTACGAGCGCCATTTACTCGTGCCCATTGCAGTCCGTTTGGAAGTTGGACCACCGACGTGGGCTGTTCAGGTTTGAGCCGAGCGTGTCAGCGAGCATGGGCCTTGGCCAGTCCAAAGCAAAAATAAAAAAGTTATGTTCTCTCTTCTGATTTTTAATGGTTTTCATGGCTATGGTTCTTATATCCCATTGAAAGTCAGTAACACAAGTCTGTATTTTGAGGGCCATGTAAACAGGACTAGTATTTCTGATTTTACTTCTTCAGTGTTACAGTTACTATTATGCATATAATCTTTTATGATATATCTTTGTGTTAAGATCTACATATGTAATTTATATTCTATCAAAATAAAAAAATGTAATTTGTCAAGGTAGGTGGAAAATTAGTATGAATTTTCTATTGATTGCTTTGTAATCTACCCGGGGGGAGTAGGGACATTATTGCTTTACAACAAGAAGAATAAAATCAACTCAATATCTGTTATCATTTAGAAATAGAAAATCATTGTTCTTCAGATCAACCATGTAAATAAGTCAATATAAAATCTCATATAATAGAATATTCCTTCTTTGCAAACAACAAATGGAAGCATATTTGAAAGTGTCATATCATACATAACTTCTTGCTGAAAATTGAAATATTTATAAAATTGTGCTCAAGCAAAAGAGAGGAACATATTTTTTTGCTTACAATGTAAACTAGAAACTAGCAAATAAAAAAGTTAACAAAAAAGATGAATTAAGGATTATGTATTGATGTAATGTAACCAAAGCACAATATCTCATATTTTGATTTTGCAAAAAAAGGTTCTTAAATATGAAGTCAAATAGTCTAGATTCACATCAGTACTATGGTTGCGTGAATGCAGAGAATCCATTTTCGGTATTAGATGGTTCAACTTCAACCATTTTTTTTTTGAAGAAGTTAAATCAACCCACCCAAATTGGCACCAATCCAACTGGGTTTTAGACCATAAGATCCCTGGAACAATACAATGTATGATAACAACAATATTAGTAGGGTATGTCTTTAAATTATTGAGTCCTTTATAAAAAGCTTTTAGGAAACCTGATTATATACTTCAAGTGACAGCCTAGAACTTAATAATGTCTGCATCTAATAATCATCAACAAAAAAAAAGGATCATGGTTTGATTTCAATTCATGCACATCCTAAGTACATCAAATGTAGTAATTAATTGGGACACACCTAACTTATATATTTGGTAGAGAATCTTATGTTCATGTAATAGCAGACAACCACTAGTTTTCCAACTTCTTGTTGGCTTGTAACTATGTGAATTGCAAGTGATGGAGGGAAAATGAATATACTATGGCAGAAAAATATATGCTTTACCAACTTAACTTGTTTAGGGAAGCAAAACAAAAACATTATCAGAAAGTAAATCCTATTTACAATGATTTCTTACTCAAAACATTCAATGGTGGACTGGCTCAAACATAATCGACCTAAATCCGAAAATAGATCTACTTCTGTCAATAAAAGCACGTAGTTATGGAGTCAGGATGACATGAACTGTCCAATCTTAATCAGACTGTCAAATAAAGATCAGACGGTTTTCAATGTTTGACTGTATGACTGTGAGTTTCTGCGAAAACCGTAAATAAGTTATTTATTCCATTGGCATAAAATTGTTGGAATTTAATTTAATAAGTACTACATAACATATAATATAGCTGTCCACCGTAATATCCATGAAAGGATAGTGACATGGAATGTGAGAAGCATGTGGACCAAAGAAACATCAATAGCATGTGACTTATGAATAGTAATGGATCTGTGCACAAAGTAAAATAGTGGTCTTAATGCGTGACATATCAAACCCCACCATACTTGATAACAATTGACATAACATTCCAAACTTCACACAACACAAACATCATTCACAAAAAGTTAGCTTAACACAAATTTAAATACTATATCACATTGACATTAACATTCTTTCTTTTTCTTAAGTCATGTTGAGATTCATCACTTGAAAAAACCAAGGTGATTGTTTTAATCTCTCTTGTCTTAATTGTTCTTCAAGACCAAAACTATTTCTAATCATGCCACCATTTGATTCTTCTCTTTTTTGATGTGTTCTGTATCTTCTTGTCTTGTTTATATCACTTGATCCAGTCGAAGATGAAGATAAGCTATGTCCTGAATCTGAAGTTAGTGGTGTATTAGTTTTCTTACTACGGTTATAACTAGACGGGCCTAATGTTAGCTCGATCTCATTCTCGTCAATGATTTCCATCCCTTCATCGTCGTCTGATTCTGCACTGTGATCCTCTGCAGGCCTTTCAAGATCAAATTTGATTTGAGTCTTTTCTTGTGCAACTTTATGATGATTAGCATTTTGAGTTAAACTAATCGCGTTTTTGAAGTACCATTCTTGTTCTTTTACTTCAATGCCTCGACTAGCCTCCATATTTTGCATTAGTATCTTTTGTATTCGATACAATCGATGAAGTTCATATACCTGAAAGAAAATTCTCATGACACTCAATTAACACGCAATTTGTAAACAAGGTCTGCGTCCACGATATGTATCGTGGCATTCAAATTTTAGATGTCTCTCTGAGTCTGTGACTCTGATTGAAGTTGCATCGGTCATTACTATATATTATAGGTACAACTGATGCAACTTCAATATTAATCACAAAGACATCAAAACCTTGAACCTTGAACTCGTAGTTCAGATAGAAAGAATAATTCGCGAAGGAATAGAAAGAGAAGTATATATACCTGTTGTTTGAAAGTTTCTTCATGCTTTAACATGGCCATCCTCATGTATTCTTTGTCACAAGACCTAACAAGCTTCTCCATGAATGATCTATTTAGTTTCTTCTTTGTCCCAAGTTTACCTTGAAACACATTTAAGCTTAAATGAGGAAAATTCTAAGAGAATATAGAATTGATTAATGAAAAGTTGTTTATATAGAAAATAGAATGATTCTATGGAAGCACATGGATATTAATAGTCTAATTGATTCTTAAAGCATTGGCACAAAATGATGGCATCTACTTCCTTTTAGTATAATTTGTCTCCTTCCAATACTTTGGACCACATTTGAATAAAACACATCAAAAAAATTAAAAATATCTCCCGACAACTTTACCTGTTAATATTTTCCTACCATAATAATAAACTTCTCTTATGTGTATAATATATGATGTCATTTTTCAAATTATTCTTTCAATTATTGAAATATTTGAAGAAATGATCAAGGCAACATTTTTCTCTTCTTTTCATATAGTACTATAACAATTAAAAATGGATGCTTGAAGAAGCAACATCATTATAGTTTTAAAAAGGAAAGAGTGTTTTATGCAATGCTTTTGCATCTTTTTTCTAGATTCTAGGCATTGACATTGAATCATGCCAACCATATTATTCCTCATGCATGACATTAACATAACAAACTTTCACCTTTCAAAAACAATTCTTCAAACTTTTATGTTTGTTTCTTTAGCCACTACATCAATCTCATAAGCATTAAACTACTATCACACAAATAAAATGATATAAACTTTGTCTCACAAAGGTAGATAATTAAGTTGGTGAGCTAAGTGACGTTGAAGAAGTTTTAAGTCAGAGATCCTGAATTCGATTCCAGAAACTAACATAATCGTTAAGTTACGAACATTTGCGTATTAAAAACATGATACAAACTTATATATCAACATATAATCTTCAAGCTATGAAACATTGACGGGACACAGGAACAGACAGCAGACATCAAACACGCCTTTAAAAGAAAATAAAGAAATGAAATATAGCTTCTTACCTGCTAAGAATTCAGTTATATCACAATCTTCTGATGAACAAGAAGACAACAGAACATAAAGATCTCAGAAGAAAAGGCAAGAAACACTTCCTTAGTACTTTCAAAAAAACTTAAGAGACAACCTTTTCAAATTTGATGAAAACTCTGTTAATATGCTCTCACATTCCCCATCAAGCTCTGGCTATTATATACTGTTGGAGATTAAAAAGAACAAAACTGTTTTGTAGAATTTTAAGATTCTTTGTTTCTTTCTCCCTATAAAGACACAGAAAACGAAGTGGTATATTGCATGAGAGGTTAGAAGCATGCCAAACAAATCTCAGTGACTTGACCAATGTGATTACAGTTTTGTGGAAGAGATGCCTGATGCAGGGTCTAGCAATGTAGAGAGATATATTAAATTAGTTGTAACAGTAAAGATAGGGAAATAAATTAATACACGCATTATTAGCACTACTAGTACTATAGTATAAAATTTAGTATTATTATTATTTTATTTTATTTTTTTTAGGATCACAAGGCTTTGTTTTCTCAAGACAAATCATCAACATAACAGCATAGCTGCTGAGATGAATCACATGCACCTCAATTTTATACAATAAATATTAAAAAAATATTTAACAAACACTTGATTTTTTATACATTTGTGATATCTGATTAATCATGCGTAAAAATATGATTAATTCAGTTTATTGAATGGTTAATTTAATTCACATAAATCAACCATAATTTTTAAAATGGTTAACCAGATTTAAGGATGTACCTCCGTCCCAAAATATAAGCAAAAGTGAGTCAAAAAAAGTTGATGTATTTGGTTAAAGATTTAGACCAAATACATCCACTTTTATTGACCAACTTTTGCTTATATTTTGAGACGGAGGAAGTATTAAAAATGGATGTCTATGAATCATTATTGATAAATATTTACTCATGTTCGGTTGTATTAATAATATAGTAATAAATAATAATAAACAAATTATAGATTGTATATACAGAATTATTGAAGCTTATGTCTACGTGAAGGAGCTTAAATCACCGACAGATAGATCCTGACCGTACAATATTGGTATTTGTCCAATCTAGTATAACTGGCAATAGGATTTTAATTCAAATCTAACATTAGGTTTTCGGTTTTCAGTTAATAAAAAAGCGAAAATGCTAACTAGCTAGTATTCTCAAGACATTCCATCAATTTTTTTTTCTTCTCAAGACACTATTTAAAGAAATACATATAGTAAAAATATCTTAAAATTTCTCTTAAAAATATAAAATGTATTGTTATCATTATAAAATTTACTTCTATTAATTCTTTTAACTAGTGCTCTAAAATCACCTGTTAACACCACCCATAAAAAAAATGGGGGAGGAGGCAAAAATTCATGGGGCTTATCTCATCATGATTTGTTTTGTTTGATTCTCTTGACAATTATGGAGTAAATAGTGAATCATCTCAATTATGGATATTTCGTACTATACTGTGCAAAAATGTACAATATGCTATTTGATGGGGTTATCAGTATTAATCTAGGAAGACCTTGCTCAATCATTATATATCTTAACTGGCCACGTGGGTGGTAGCTCCCTTATTTCTACATCATCCTCTTCTTCTTTTTTTGTCTAATAATAATGGTTTAATAGATGCAAATTAAAATGAGTGTACAAAAGTAAAGAATTTAGAATTTCAACATAGTAAATCTATAAATTTATCTACCAGTATTCCAACATATTAGTACATGTGGAGTATAAGTTTATCTATGGAATTTATTTATGAAAAACATTAACTATAGTGCCTAAAACACTAATTAAAAAGAGAAGTAATATTTTGACACAAAAGTTATGCACAAAGTATAAAATAAGGTGAACAAAATCTCTACCTAAAAAAAAAAACTTGTACGGGCCTAATAAGAGAGACTGAGCAAAACGATAACAAGGGAGTTCTAATTTATCATTAATGAAAGTTCCTCTGAGAAATTGCGGCAAAGAGTTCCACCATGTGTAATCTAAAACAGAGTGGCCATGGTTAGCAAGTTGATCCGCACATGTGTTGCCTTCCCAAAAAATATGTGAACTTGCCAAATTAAGACCTAATGACATACAATTCTTCCATCTATTCTGAAGGCTTCAAGGGATGATTGCATGATTAATGAAAGCGCAGAGTGCAGTTTGAGAATCACTCTCGATCCAAACATTATGCCAGCCTTTATTATGCGCTATAATAAGTTAGATTAGATCCATAAATTTATTACATATTGTATGGGAAGTAGATCCATCATCTATGTAATGCTTTGCCCTTATCAAGAAGATGACCACACCACATGCTTGTTGTTGTGAGGCTGCTCTTTCAAATTAAGGAATGTTATACATACATACATTATTAATAATATATAATTTATAAAGACGTGGAGAGGGAGAGAAATTGGACGTGGAGTGGGAGCACGCTTTGCCGGGGCTATAAGGTGCATTCTTATAGGGCTGTGGGTCCTTTGAGTTTTGTACAAAAAGGCTGACCTATATACGGCCTTTGTGTTTTTGTTTGTTTGGTCCAATTTCAATTAGATATTAGATACTCTATTCAAGAACAACAACGAACTCACTCACTCACTCCTCCAACAATATTATAAAGTAAGGGAATCGTGATCATACCTGTATGTATCAACTTTTTCTCCAAACTCTTACATTTTCATTTGACTCAATCGAGAGGTTAAATAGGAGTATGTGAAACTTAATAAAAAAGATACTTGAGGATTAATATATAGCTCTCAACAATATTTCTATTTTCTTCGAGTGATTGCGTTTAGGAATAATAAACTTTGTCTATTACTAGTTGTGATATGTGGATTTCTTAACTCCTTTAAAGGGTGTTAAATATAATTTTTTTAAACTAATAAAAACATAACCAATAAGAGAGTCATACTATTTTATAACAATAACAATACATTTTATATTTTTAAGAGAAATTTGAGGTATTTGGGTGAAAGAATAAGAGAAACAATAAGAGAGAAACATAAATATTATTGACATTATTGACATTATTGACATACTAAAATAGTATGACTACGAAGTGTATGTTTTCGCAAATTTCCGTTCCAAGTTCAGCAGTGCAGAAAAATTCAGTAGTGAAAGGGAGTGACGCTTCGGAGCGTATTTTACGAATCTAAGCGTTATTGGAAGATAGAAATCGAATCTAAGCATTTTCGGTAGATATAAACCGAATCTAAGCGTTTTCGGAAGCAATTCATGATTCCTTCACCATGAATTGAATTCACGGAAGCAATCAAACATTCCTTCACCATGATTTGAATTCACGGAATCATGTTTTCAATTCTTTCACCGTGATTCCAAAAGTGATGTAAAAAGGAGGATAAAGAGGGAATGAATGTTACAAATTGTTGTTGAATTTGTTTGATTTTCTGTTGTTGTTCATTGTTCTGATTTTCAGGAAATGGATGTGTTTTCTGTTGTTCAGATTTTCTGTAAGGTGTTGTTGTTCTGTTGTTGTTGTTGTTGTTGTTGTTGGCTTAGAGTAGTGTTTTTGCCCAAAGATCCTTTGCCTGATAGATAGACTGGTTTGGAAGGCCTCGCAAGATGTGGTTCTAAGTGCAAAGGCAGCTTATGATTTCCTTTTCCCACAGGTAATTAGTGGCGTGGACTGCATGACTTTGGCATAAATTCATTTTAGTGTTGTTGCTCTGTAAAGTGTTGTTGTTCTGATTTTCTTGGGGGTTTCAGGTCCTACAATACGAAACCAAATTGAATTCGTAGATAGAATCCAAACAGAACTTGGGCCTAAATTTAGGGGCATTTTGGGATTTTGGGAGGGGGGTTTGGAGCAACTAGGGGGGCCTAAAAAGCAATTTCCGAGGAGAACCTCTTGCCAAAGTCAACAAGCCATATTATTCCTGGCCCATTATTTGTATTTGGGCCCATTGTGTGATGGAGCTAGTTATATATGGGCCAGCATTAAGACATTTACTTTTGCCACCCTATTACATTTCTCGTGCACCCTATAAATTTACCAAAATACCACCGTTCGCTACCTAAGTAGCAGACACCCTCCAAAACATCCTACCTTTATAACGTCTTCTACTTAAGTAGTGTACGGAATTTTTCAAAAATTCTAATTTTTAAAACATCCGCTACTTAGGTAGCAAAAGGGTAAAACAAGAAAGGCAAAGGACGCGCGATAGTAACTGGTAGTGCGGCAAAAATAAATTTCCAACATTAATCATTGGAAGATTAAATGTGATATTTCCACCCAATAACAAGAAATTTAAATGTGATAATAGAGATCATAATTCATAATAATAGCGAATAATGCATAAATAAAATTAATTTTGTTGGTGTTTTGATTGGCTACATTTTGCAAAAGCCAACCAGCCAGATGCTGGACTGAGGTGCTGTAGCATTATAGTACAGCATAATGTTGCTCTGTTTTCGTGCAGAATTTTTATTTCAAATCTGAGTCAAGATTTGCTTCAATTATATATTCAAGCACGTGCGCCTGGGCAAAACGAGCCTTGCTCAGCAAGTTTTTATTGAAGTCGGCTGAAGGAACATTATTTAAAACAAAAAATATAATTATATTATATTTTTGCGTTTTTTTTTGTTTGGTACAACATGAATTATATTTCTGGAAATAATTTAGGGTTGGGCCGCAATTCCTACAGCTGTACATGTCTGAAGACCTAACTTGGACATCAAGACAATTGAAGACTATAAATATGTGAAGCCTCAAGCTATTCTACTCGTGTATTCTAAACCGTGTTTTTTTACAAAGTGTGAGTTTTTAAGGTTTAGAGTTTGTGTCTTTTGTCAGCCTTTCTTGTGTCAATTTGATGCAAGTTTAGGACTGTGTTTTGGTTGTTAATTGTAAGCTACTCCTAAGCTTTGAAGCACGGAGTTAGTGTGTGTGATTCACTCAAGAGCTTTTAAGCAAGAGTGTAGTCTAGTTTCTAGGAGAGTGTCTCCATCTTGATCATTATTATTGACAGCAACATGGTACGTGTTGTTAGAGGGAATTTGGGACGGGGTCTCATTATCTAAGAGGTTCTTAGGTAGGATTGCACGGGTAGTGTCTAGGTGATAAGTCAAGTACCGGGTGTTGGTCGAGGGCTTTGAACTAGAGCTATTATAGTGGGATTCATTCCTGGATTGGTATCCCCCAGAGTAGGTGACGTTGCACTGAACTGGGTTAACAACTACCTGTCTTATTTATTATTCTGGAATTTATTTATTTATTTACTGTGTTCTGCGACTGTCTTGCTGCAACGTGTGCTATAGCATCTTGTGCAGCATTGTGTTCACTGCGTGCCAGATTTCAATTGGCATCAGAGCAGGCACCCTTTCTGGTTATAGGGTGAGCTCCAGGGAGAATGTCTGGCAACATGGACAAAGAAGGAGGGCTTGTAAGCAGACCACCGCTTCTCGTTGGTGTCTCCAACTATGATTATTGGAAATCACGCATGATTGCTTTCCTAAAATCTATGGATAGCAAAACTTGGAAAGCTGTTCTGAAAGGATGGGACCCCCCTGTGGTCATGGACAAGGATGGAAAGCCAACACTTGAACTAAAAGCTGAGGAGGACTGGTCTAAAGAAGAAGATGAGCTTGCTTTGGGAAACTCAAAAGCATTATATGCATTATACAATGGGGTAGACAAACACATCTTCAAGCTTATCAAAAAATGTGTCTCAGCGAAGGAAGCTTGGAAGATTCTTGAAACTGTTCATGAAGGTACTCCTCAGGTAAAGATGTCTAAATTACAGATCCTTACTACTCAGTTTAAAAATTTACGTATGAAGGATGAGGAAACAATCCAAGATTTTCATATGACTATTCTAGATTATGATAATCAATTTGATTCTTTGGGGGAGAAAATTCCCGAAGAAAAGTTAGTAAGAAAAATGCTCAGATCTCTTCCAAAGAAATTTGATATGAAAGTCACAGCTATGGAAGAAGCCAAAAACATATCTCAGATGAAGCTGGATGAACTGGTTGGATCACTCCAAACTTATGAAAGTGCTGCAAATGGAAGAAGTGAAAAGAAAAATAAGAGCATTGCCTTCTCATCTAATAATAATGAAGAAGAACTGGAGGATGAAGAAGAAACTAATGAGAGCATTTCTGAGGCCATGGTGTTATTGGGAAAACAATTCAACAAAGTTCTGAAACGAATGGATAAGAGACCCAGATCAAATTTCAAAAACAATGCTCCAGGCACTATGCGTAGCAATGAAAATCAAGGAAAGCCAAAAAGTGATGAAAAATCAAACTTAAACAGAAACATTCGATGTCATGAATGTGAAGGATATGGTCACATCAGACCTGAGTGTCCAACATATCAGAAGAGAACAAAGAAAGGGCTAACTGTCAGTTGGTCTGAGGATGATGATTCAGAAGATGATACAGCATCTGTAACTGCTAAACATATCTCAGTCCTAACAGGTATTGTTGCATCTGATACAGAATCTGATGATGGAGAGGTAACCTATGAAGAGCTTGCTGAATCCTACAAGAAACTTTGTCTTAAGAGTGAAGAAATCTGCAGGGTTATTGAGAAACAAAAGGTAACCATCAATGAGTTAAAAGCAGAAAAATTTGAGAATATCTCAAAGATGGAGGAACTTCAAAAGAAGGTAAATTATCTATCCTCTGATCTTGAAGAAGCTAAGGAAGTCATTGAAAAATTAAATGCTGACATTTGGCAGCTGAGAAAATTCTCTGACATGTTGTATAAAGATGATGAGCATCTTGACAAACTACATAAGGCTGATGGTCAGCTGGAGGAAATCTTAGAGAAAAATGTTCGAAAGCCTAAGAATATTGGGCTTAGCTATGAGAATGTCAACAAATTCAAAAAATACAGTCCTGATCTCATGTACATGGATCCTAGAGAAACTCAGAAGCAAAGGATGCCGTACCAGAAGCCGCAGCATCATCAGCAGCATCCCATGTCAAGAAATAGAAGAAAACACCATGCTTGGAGATGTCACTACTGTGGTAGAAAAGGGCACATAAGGCCTTACTGCTACAAACTATTTGGGTACCCTAACAGACGTCCTCAGCATAAACCTGTTTCCACAACTGCCTCTACTCAACAAGAATGGAAACCTAAAGGTGAAAATGAGAAGAAAAGTGATACAATCCAACCTGAAGAAGAGATTACTGCTCTGATTGCTCACACATCACTTCGAGCTTCATCAAGGGAAGACAGGTACTTCGATAGTGGTTGTTCAAGACACATGACCGGAATAAGTAAATTTCTTGTCGGTATAAAGTCTTATTCAACCAGCTTTGTAACCTTTGGCGATGGTGCAAAAGGAGAAATTGTTGGAATAGGGGAGCTCAGAAGTAATAGCTTGCCTAAAATAAACAATGTGTTGTTATTAAGAGGATTGACTGCAAATTTGATAAGTATTAGTCAACTATGCGACCAAGGAATGAAAGTAAACTTCACCAAGTCTGAATGTTTGGTTACAAATAACGAAGGTGAGGTTTTGATGAAAGGTGTCAGATCAAAAGACAACTGCTATCTATGGGTCCCCTAAGAAGAAGCAAATATGTCAACATGCTTAATCACTAAAGAAGATGAAGTAAAACTATGGCACCAAAAGCTTGGTCATCTTAATCTAAGAAGCATGAAGAAAGCAATATCTAAAGAAGCCATCAGAGGACTACCAAATCTGAAAATTGAAGAAGGTAGCATATGTGGAGACTGTCAAATTGGAAAACAAACCAAGATGCCACATCCAAAGCTGCAGCATCTTACCACCACCAGAGTTCTTGAACTTCTACACATGGACTTGATGGGTCCTATGCAAACTGAAAGCTTAGGAGGTAAAAGGTACGCCTATGTTGTTGTTGATGACTTTTCTAGATACACCTGGATAAATTTTATTAGAAAGAAATCAGAAACCTTTGATGTGTTCAAAGATCTATGTATTCAACTTCAAAGGGAGAAAAACAATGTTGTATTAAGGATCAGGAGTGATCATGGTAAGGAGTTTGAAAACTCCAGGTTCTCTGACTTCTGTGCCTCTGAAGGTATCATACATGAATTCTCATCTCCCATTACACCACAACAAAATGGTGTAGTAGAAAGAAAAAATAGAACTATACAAGAGTCTGCAAGGGTAATGATACATGCAAAGAAGCTTTCGCATGGTTTTTGGGCAGAAGCTATGAATACTGCCTGTTATATTCATAATCGTGTCACCCTGAGATCTGGAACTACAACTACTCTGTACGAATTATGGAAAGAGAGGAAACCTACTGTTAAGCACTTCCATGTGTTTGGTAGTAAATGCTACATCTTGTCTGATAGAGAACCAAGAACCAAAATGGACCCTAAAAGTGATGAAGGCATATTCTTGGGATACTCAACAAATAGCAGAGCCTACAGAGTATATAATAATAGAACCAAAACCATGATGGAGTCTATAAATGTGGTAATAGATGACACCTCAAGTGAAACTGCTGAAGATGATACAGAAGATGCTATAGCATCTATAACAGGTGGTGAAGATTCTGAAACTATTAATGAATCCAAGAATGATACAGAGGTTACTACATCTGAACAAATTTCTGCTACTCCAAAGAAAGGCCCTTCTACTCGTACTCAAAAGAATCATCCTACAGACCTGATTATTGGTAATCCTAATCAAGGAATTACTACTAGAAGGACACTCGGCTTAGTTTCTAATGCTTGTTTTGTGTCTAAGTTTGAACCTAAAAATGTAAAGGAAGCTCTTATTGGTGAGTTCTGGATAAATGCTATGCAAGAAGAGCTAAATCAGTTCAAGAGAAATGAAGTTTGGGACTTGGTTCCTAGACCAGAAGATGCAAATGTAATTGGTACCAAATGGGTCTACAAGAACAAGTCTGATGAAAGTGGAACTGTGACCAGAAACAAGGCAAGGCTGGTTGCACAAGGATATTCACAGATTGAAGGGATAGATTTTGATGAGACTTTTGCTCCGGTTGCTCGTCTTGAATCCATTAGACTACTTCTAGGAGTGGCATGCATTCTAAAATTCAAGTTATTCCAAATGGATGTGAAAAGTGCTTTCCTCAATGGGTACTTAAATGAAGAAGTATATGTGGAACAACCAAAAGGGTTTGTTGATCCAAGCTTTCCTAATCATGTCTACAAATTAAAGAAAGCTCTATATGGATTAAAACAAGCACCTCGAGCATGGTATGAAAGATTGACTGAGTTTCTTATTAGTCAAGGCTACAGGAAGGGAGGAAACGACAAGACTCTATTTGTGAAAGAAGATCAAGGCAAATTTCTGATAGCACAAATCTATGTTGATGACATTGTCTTTGGAGGAATGTCTAGTGAGATGGTACAACATTTCGTGCAGCAAATGCAGTCTGAGTTTGAGATGAGTCTTGTAGGTGAACTAACCTACTTTCTTGGGGTCCAGGTAAAGCAGATGGAAGATACTATTTTTATCTCCCAAAGCAAGTATGCAAGAAATATAGTGAAGAAGTTTGGTATGGAAAGTGCTGCTCATAAAAGAACACCTGCAGCAACCCATTTAAAGCTTACCAAAGATGAAAAGGGAGTTGATGTTGATCAAAGTCTTTATAGAAGCATGATAGGAAGCTTACTGTATCTTACAGCCAGCAGGCCTGATATTACTTTTGCTGTAGGAGTATGTGCTAGATACCAAGCTGAGCCAAAGATGAGTCATCTTGCTCAAGTGAAAAGAATTTTGAAGTATGTGAATGGTACATGTGACTATGGAATCCTGTATACTCATGGTGAGAATTCTATGCTAGTAGGGTATTGTGATGCTGATTGGGCAGGTTGTGCAGATGATAGAAAAAGCACCTCAGGAGCTTGTTTCTTTTTAGGCAACAATCTTATATCTTGGTTCAGCAAGAAACAAAACTGTGTATCTTTATCTACAGCTGAAGCTGAGTACATAGCTGCTGGTAGTAGCTGCTCCCAGCTATTATGGATGAAACAAATGTTGCTGGAGTACAATGTGGTACAAGATGCTATGGCATTGTACTGTGACAATCTTAGTGCCATCAATATTTCAAAGAATCCTATCCAACATAGCAGGACGAAGCATATTGATATTAGGCACCACTTTATTAGAGACCTAGTTGAAGAAGGTATTGTGACTCTTGAGCATATTTCAACTGAAAAACAATTGGCTGATATTTTTACTAAGGCTCTAGATGCGGTCCAATTTGAAAAATTGCGAGGCAAACTTGGGATTTGCCTATCTGAAGAGTTATAGCAATTATTGCAAGTGTGGCGTGCAGTGTTCTCTTCAACTTATTTAGTAATGCACGCTGTTATGGGTAATGTTGAAACATCTGAAGATTTGGTAAGAATTGTGTGTTTGTTGATGATAAGGATGTTTCTTGTGGTGAGAAAGTATTTGTCAGAGAAAGTTATGTGGTGTTCTCCCCTGCTGTGTTTAACATTTGTTGGTAATGATATTAGCGCTCCAACTGAGGTCAAAGATGACTTTGTGTTGGAACATGTCAAGAATAGTGTTCCTGAGAAAGATGTTGCACATGATGCTACAACATCTGCAGCACGGGAAAATTTGCATAGCATTGTTATACCCGAGTCTCCAGATAATGTTATTGTTTCTAACAAAGAAAATGGTTCTGAAGCAACTACTACTGATAATGTTTTTGTTCATGATATCTATGTGATCCCTTATGTTGATGATAGTGGTAAAACTATGTTTGTTCCTTTGAATGTTGATGAATCTGCTGAGATAGATTCAAATGTTATTTATGTGGACAATCTCAACCTTACTGAGAGGACTCCTGCTTCTAGTACTAGGAGGTTAAGGAGCAATGCTGGTAAAGGTGTAGCTGTTTCTAATGTTCTTGTCAAGACTGCCAAGGAAAAGAAAATCTATGGTCTTAAAAGATAGTGGAGTAAGATTACTGGGCCCTCTGAGCCAAAGAAGAAGCTTTTGAGGAGCTTGCTGTGGAAAGGAATTTAAGTGAAGTTTTTCTTACAATGCCAAAAGCTTGTTGATTTGATTAATGCAGCTGGATTGATGAAAACTGCAACTGGGCTCCAACTACTCATTCAAATACTGTGGCTACAGGTTTGGCTAGGTTTATATATGTTGTAGAGACCAGATCACCTTTTGCCTTTGGTTCTTATATTCTTGATGAAACTGTTCTGCATGGTAAGTCATGTACTGTGAAGATGTCTATAGTCTTTCCTACACTGATGTGTGACATTATTCTAGCTCAACATCCTGACATTTGTACTAAGGCTGGTGTTCCTAGTAAGAGAGGTTGTGATTTGTCTTTTGATTTTAGACTGTTTGAGGGTACGCATGCTGCAGACTGTGCTGCATCATCTGTCAACCAGTCAAACTGATGTTTTGCCTAGGAAGCAAATGACTGTTGACCTCAAGGTGTTTTTTTTTTCAATGTCAATCCTGGTGTTCTTAATGATATTGCAGGTGGTGATACTGAAGTAGAGGAGGAGGACTCTGACGCAAGTCCTTCTATGTGACCTGCTTATGCTTTATTTGCATGTCCTTTTGGATTTTAATTTTGTGGGCTACGCCCTGATGCTCTCTGGATTGTAACATGCACAATCCATGTCTTTTGGCTCCGACACTCCAGGTTCTCTTTGCCATGATGGTCTGTAATATGCACTTTATGATCTCTTATGCTCTGATACTCTCTGCACTCTATGTTTCTCTATGCTCTGATAACTCTGTGGAAGTCTGTACTTTGCTCCTATTCTATGGTAATGACTTTAGTTGTCAGAATTTATGGCTAAAAAGGGGGAGTAATATCTGTGTGCATGATGTGATGAAAAATGCTATAGCATCTAGTATAGCATGTCTGTTATATGTGATATGCATGTTTTGAGGGGGAGTGAAGTTTATGCATATATTGAGGGGGAGTAGGTAGAATTTATTTTTCTACTACTTATGATATGCATGTCTGAAGTGTTCATATAGGAATTTATTTTTCCTATTCTCTGTGGCATTGATTAAATATGAAGGAGTTTATTTCTCCTATCTTGAATCCACTATGTGAGAGTTTATTTCTCTCTATCTGTACTTTGAGGCTAAGATGTGTTATGTTCCGCTGTTGCATGCCTCTGATGCTTACGTGCTAGCTATCTATTCATCTGATGAATTTCTTTACTCTCTTTCCTAGTTGTGTGCGTATGTTGACTCGAAGGAAAGTTTAAATAAGCTTAGCATCGTTCTACTTTCTTTCCTAGTTGTGTGCTTATGTTGACTCGAAGGAAAAGTTTAGACTGTATCTCTCTATGCACTGGCCTAAGGTTGTTTTAGCCAAAATTTTCCAAAGGGGGAGATTGTTGGTGTTTTAGCCTAGGGTTGGGCCGCAATTCCTACAGCTGTACATGTCTGAAGACCTAACTTGGACATCAAGACAATTGAACACTATAAATATGTGAAGCCTCAAGCTATTCTACTCGTGTATTCTAAACCGTGTTTTTTTACAAAGTGTGAGTTTTTAAGATTTAGAGTTTGTGTCTTTTGTCAGCCTTTCTTGTGTCAATTTGATGCAAGTTTAGGACTGTGTTTTGGTTGTTAATTGTAAGCTACTCCTAAGCTTTGAAGCACGGAGTTAGTGTGTGTGATTCACTCAAGAGCTTTTAAGCAAGAGTGTAGTCTAGTTTCTAGGAAAGTGTCTCCATCTTGATCATTATTATTGACAGCAACATGGTACGTGTTGTTAGAGGGAATTTGGGACGGGGTCTCATTATCTAAGAGGTTCTTAGGTAGGATTGCACGGGTAGTGTCTAGGTGATAAGTCAAGTACCGGGTGTTGGTCGAGGGCTTTGAACTAGAGCTATTATAGTGGATTCATTCCTGGATTGGTATCCCCCAGAGTAGGTGACGTTGCACTGAACTGGGTTAACAACTACCTGTCTTATTTATTATTCTGCAATTTATTTATTTATTTACTGTGTTCTGCGACTGTCTTGCTGCAACGTGTGCTATAGCATCTTGTGCAGCATTGTGTTCACTGCGTGCCAGATTTCAAATTTTAAACTACTAAATTATTACGAAATAAAAACACTAATCTTATATTTTTTGCGCATATCTATGTAATATACTTAGGAGAAGTTGACAATCCAACATTTTTCTATTCTTCTCCAAATATTATAATTTTTTTGTTAGATAGTCTAGTGACTTGTAAATATTATAATTTCTAATGATTCTCTTCGTCTCTAATTTATCACAAACACCTTTATTTCATTTCTTAAACTGTACTCAAACCACCCCTTCTAGTTAAATAATATTAAAAAGGTACGGTTTTGTTTATTTCAATTAAGCGGTAGGTAGGATTTGAGAAATTAGATTCTTTAATAGAAGTAATAAAGCCATTTTTTAAAAGAATTTAATTTATATGCACCGTCGGTGTAAAGATATTTTGCACATGCGTCCAATAATATACAGACACATCATGTATGGTCATTAAAAACACATGATGTGTCACATTCATTAAATGATGTGGCAACACGTCATTGGATGTATGTGTAAAAAAAATTTACACCGACGGTGCACAGCAATTAAACTCTTTTTAAAATATCACCCAAAAAAAAAGAAGCCATTTTTAAAACTTGAAGAAGTTTTTATGTTCCTTTCAGTTGGAGGGCAAGAAAATAATTTACTATAGAATATATGATAATGCTTAATTATTGTGGGAAATAATGGTTTTGTCAACATCAATACGACAAGTAAAAGAGTCTAGTTATTTTACATTATAGCTAGAAAAAAGTGGTATGCATGTTTTTTCATTTATTATTTTGATAGAGAGCATTTCGTTTTTTTTCATTTGTTTTCATTAATATAATTGATAAAATTGCCGCGTATACTATTCTTTCATTGTCAAAGAGCATTTTTCATAAACTAGTCAAACTATTTAATTTTGATTGACATACAACCAATCATACTGTATAAAATAAGCAAACTAATCTTGAAATTATATCCTCTTTGAGAACTCATTAAAATAAATTTATGTCATCAAAGTATTTTCACATAATATATAGGCCAAAGCCCAAAACTATAGTAAAAATTAGAATGTCTCCGAGTACAAGACTTTTATCTATTTTTTTATAAACATTAGTCAAAACCAATCCAAACTGATTCATATACACTCATGGCTGAGTAAAAAACAGAGACTCATCCGAACCCAGCAAAACCCGCCCAAAAATTAAAGATTTGAGCGATTTAAATGGGTCACGAGTTAGCGGGTTGAAAAATTCGGTTTAGACTGGGTTGGTACGGGTGAGTTCGGGTAGTGAAAACTGGACCGACGGTGCCGAAATCCGCCCACATGTGTAATTCAAAACGCCGAATCTAAGCTCTTCTCACGTCTCCTCTTCACACTTGCTCACTTCACCTCAAACCCACGGAGACTAAAACATTTTGAAACCCAAAACTTGATCATTCTTCATCTTGTTTGTTTAGCTTCGTTGAAATCAAAGTTATATTTTAATTTTATTTTCTTATTTTTTATGTCGATTTTGAGTTTCTAAAACTTTCCTTTTGTGTTTGTTTCATAATTCTCTCATATCTGGTTGTATATTTTATATATCTAAACTCCAAATTTTGGGTTTGTTACTATTTTTATTTTTATTTTATTTTAAAATTTTTATGTCTAACCGCTTCAAATCGTCCGACAACCCGCTTAAACCGCAAACCCGAACCCGTGAAAATCGTTCTTCATTTTTCGGGTGGAATGGGCCTTATTTTTCGACTCTGCGATTTAGACCGGGTGACAACTTTTGACCCGAACCCGCCCATATCCGCCCCCTGTCCACCCCTACTCATACATTAGATATAGATAAGGGTTGAGTGAGAGGTCTAGTCGTCTAGAGCCTCTAATTTTTTATTTTTTTAACAAATTCCACAATAATTTTTTCTGTTTTAATTTATATCATTTAAT
The DNA here is from genome assembly GCF_020283565.1 of Trifolium pratense. NCBI lineage: Eukaryota > Viridiplantae > Streptophyta > Magnoliopsida > Fabales > Fabaceae > Trifolium > Trifolium pratense. The sequence continues at coordinate 46,084,872 of NC_060062.1, read as the reverse complement.
TTCCTGTCTAAATCAAACCATAATTTTTTTTATATTTAAATCGTCCCACAGTCAATTAGTAAGTTTTATATTATTTAAAATGAATTTACTATGTATAGTACTATATAGGGACAAAAAATTAATTAACCTAATATATATATATATATATATATATATATATATATATATATATATATATATAATAAAATATTATTTTATCTAGGGTCAAGATACAATTACTCTTTTGACAAGATATTATTTATTTTTTAAATAATTTTGAATTTAATTTTTTTTACTATCCTTGTGACAAAGTTTAGGTATTTATAATTATAAATTAATTATTACTATTATATATTATATTAACTAAAATTAAAATTTATATCTTTTCATTTTTAATTAATTTTTATTTGAAAACATATTTCTTTTATTAGATTCAAATTATTTCATACATGTATATTATTAAAGATTTTCATTTTTATATTTTCACATTTTTTTATATCATATTTACATTTTGGTTTAGGTTTTAATTGATTTTTTTTAATTAGATTATAAACTATATTTTATAAAGGTAAATTAGAAAATACAATTTATTACTTTTTTGATCTATCCGGTTTCTAAATTAAATCACATTATAGGATAAGACTTATGACTAGCTAGATATTTAAAAGAGAAATTATGTTTGAAAAGTATGAGACACACAGAGACATAGGCGCAATTAAGGGTGGTCGCAGTGAGCCATGACCCACCCTTAATTTTTTTAGGGTCATGCTAACCGGTGTTTTCGGGATATTGGTTAAGCAAATCAAAAAAGAAAGATTTGAATTGAAAATAATACTACTTCCGTCCCTAATTATACGACTTTGTTTGACGAAAATGTATTATTCATTTACCTTGTTTTGACCATATTTTTTTAATAATATATAAATGTAAATATTAGCATATAACGTCTTGTTAAATTTGTTTTGATGAGTATTTTCAAAATATTAAATATTTATAATTTTTACTAATAGACAATTAAAAATATTAGTGCTCAAAATTGTGCATTGGCGTATGTTCAGTGGTCAAACATAATCTTATAATTAGGGACGGATGTAGTATCTATTAGACTTTTAAGGAGTTGAGTGCACAAGTTCCAATGCTATATTACTATATTTGTATTAGCATTTTCATTTTTTTTATAGGTGATTGATTGTTCTTCCCTTTATTCATTATTTTTTGGTTTTGTTTTTTCACTTGTGTATTTTGTTATTCTTTTTTCTGCATTTTGTTCTCTCCCCCTTTGTGCTTTTTCTTCATTCTCTGATTTAGGTTATGTTTGGATTGATGGGATATAATGGAATGAAGCGGAATAGAGAGTGAAGTGGAATGAAATAAATTTTTCATTTCATTGTTTGAATATTTTAAAAAAGAGAGGAACAAAATTAAAAGTAAGTTGTGGTAATTGATGAAATCCATTTCATCCTATTCCATTTTATTATTATTTTACAAATCCAAACAATGGAACATTATTTTACGTCCATTCTGTTCCATTCCATATTTCATCTCATTCCATCAATCCATATCGCAACTATGTATTTTTATGTCATTTTATACTTACAACAACTAAATTTGTCAGACACTTAAATTTCATTCTACTATTTTTTTTTTATCTATAAGATATCAATTATTAATTATAAGCTAGTTTATAGCTTAATTTTCATTAAAAAGCCTTAGTAAATGAATTTCTTTGTAAAAATAGTGTTTGAATATAGACTTTTTTTGTAGTGACTCTCATGACATGTATTTACAATTATACGTAGATTATTACTTTAAAGTATACACCTCAATTTTTTCAGGGGTAATTTAAAAAAAATAAAAATAATTTATACTATATGATTTAGTTTTTTTTAATGGTCGATCCAATTTTTCTTTTAATTCCACTGGATAGAGGCAAACACATATGTTATCGTATTTTTTGTCTGTATTTTGATGTTCAAATAATACAATTATAATTTAAATAATTTATTTTATCAATATTTATTACGTCTCTCTTACTTTGATTATCGAACGTACATGTTAATTTATTTATAATTTCTTTCAATAATTGACCAATAATTTGAAAGAACCTTTATCTATAAAAGAAAAGCACTAGCAAATGTTTCACAAAAATGAATTAAACGTGAAAATGTCCTATTCAAGCTGTGCTAGAACAGGATCACATACAAAACAGGAATACAAAGAGCTGGAAAAGTCAAATATGATTCATATGAAGGTTAAGAAAATGATTACGTGCATGAGCTGCCAATTATATTAAAAGTAGTTGCACATGCGAGAGAGAGAGAGCTTACAATTTTGAATTGACAATTCCTTATCCTAATCATTGGTTAACCATGCAATTCAATCCGCCGTAACTCTTCACAGAGATATGTTTTTGGCAAGCCAAAAAATTAGTTTTTAGTTTTTGTATTATGATTTATAAGTTAAAAGACCTGTTTGGTAACAGTCTCTTCAGAAAGAGTTTTTAGCTTATTTTACTGACTTATAGTTTCTTTTTCAGAAGCTATTTCAAGTAGCTTATGAGCTTATAACTTCTAGTTTTTCATTTTTTCTTCCTCTTTTACCTTTATTATTTTAACTAAAATCCATATTTACCCTTTATAATTTATTATCATTAGAATTTAAAATAAAATAAGTAAATGCATGTTTTAACGTTGCTTCTTTTAAAATCACACGTATATAGTATATTTTAATGTTGGCTTATTATCTATTTTCAAATATGAAGGCTACAACATATTATTTTTTTTTATCAATAGGTCCGTATCTTACTATAATTTTTTTATGAAACAACGTATCTTACTATAATTAACCATTATACTATATTGTGAATTTATTTTGTTGTTATTTTTTCATAAAGTATATCAACCGAAGGGAAAATAATTTTTTTTAAAAAAATATCCAGAATATAAAAATTAGTTTAATAATAAGCCATTAGGTTTGGTCTAGTGGTGAGGGGTTTGGGTAGTATGTTATAGGTCCTAAGTTCGATCCTCAGCTCATTGTAAACAAAAAAAAATAGTTTAATAATATAATATTTGAAAGATATATTTATTGAATTAATAAACTTAAAATATTGTAAAAAAAAAAAACTTAAAATATTAAATTCTAAGTATCTCAAATAGTATTAATTTGATAAAATAAATTATTGAATGAAAGATGTCCTTTAATGTAATTTTACATTTATCAGTCAGTTGTGTTGGTGTTTTATGTTGGCCTCATTTTGCTAAAACAAATATTCAAGCAAGATGTTGGATAGAATGCTTCAACATTGGATACAACATTCATGCTTCAACATTGGATTCCACATCCAGTGCGCTCTGTTTTCGCGAATGATATATTTTTGCGTAAGATCTTTGAAAGATTTGATTGAAGATTTAATCCACGCCTTTTAATTTGTGTGCCAACACACAGGTGTTTCCAGAATCTTCAGTAAGCGATTTATGTGTTATTAGTTCCTCAATATTAAGAGATAAAAGATTTAAATTCTAAATATGGAATCCACAATAAATGTTCGTTTGAGATAAGGAGCGTTGTCACGCATAATTATTAATGGATCTCGTGATCAAGTTTTGCTTGCTAATCAGATCTTCAAGTTAAGGAAACAAAACATTTTAATTGAAGATTATTTCTTGAAGAAACCATTAATCATGTTGTGCTATTGAAGCCTAATTGAAGACCTAGCCTGAGCTCGTGAAGGTTATTTAAAGAAGGTTGACACCATTGTTCAACTCACTGAAACCAGATTTGAATCCTACAAAGCGTGAGTTTAGGTTTTAGTATTGTGTCTATTGTGTTCTAAGTCTTGTGTTGATTTTCCACTAGACTAGGAACTGTGTGTCTTTGTGTTGTAATATCTCTGGAGCTTCTAAGCAAGGAGATAGTGTGTGTATACAATTCCAAAGCTTTTAAGTAAGGAATTGGTGTGTGTTTTATGAAGTGTGTCTTCACCTGTTGAAACTAAAAGTGTACGATCACAGAGGCTGTGATCAAGAGGAGTTGAGCGGAGGTTCTCATACCTAGGTGTGACTTAGGTAGAATATAGCACGGGTGGTGATTAGGTGAGAAGTCATAAACGGGGCGTTTATTGAGGGCTTTGAACTAATACTATCATAGTGGATTCACTCCTGGATTGGTATCCCCCAGAGTAGGCTGTTATGCTGAACTGGGTTAACAAATAACTGTGTTATTCTGTTTCGTGCATTTTATATTTCCTTATTGTTCATCTAGTTCAGTGTTGAACACAGTGTTGGATCATCGGATCAAACATACAGTGTTGGAGCATCGTGTTCAACATCGTGTTACTAGTGTGCCAGAATTTCAATTGGTATCAGAGCAGGCACCCTGTTCTGGATTTAGGGTGAGATCCAGGGAAAATACTTTCTGGTGAAATGGACAAGGAAGGAGGAACAATTTCCAGACCGCCCCTACTGATAGGGCCTGAGAACTATGACTACTGGAAAGCTAAGATGATGGTTTTTCTTAAATCCATTGATAGCAGAACATGGAAAGCTGTAGAAAATGGCTGGGAACCCCCAGTGGTCATTGATAAGGATGGAAAGAAAACCACTGAAATCAAGCCTACAAAAGACTATTCTAAAGACGAGGATGACTTAGCTCTAGGAAACTCAAAAGCCTTAAATGCCATATTCAATGGGGTGGACATCAACATGTTCAGACTTGTCAAACGATGCACTGTGGCTAAACATGCGTGGGAGATACTTAGGAAAGCACATGAAGGAACCAACAAGGTAAAGTTGTCCAAACTTCAGATGCTTCGCACAAACTTTGAAAATCTGAGTATGAAGGAAGAAGAGACTATTCATGATTTTCACATGAATATTTTAGAATTTGCAAATTCATTTGATGCCTTGGGAGAACCCATATCAGATGAAAAGCTTGTGAGCAAAATTCTCAGATCTCTACCTAAGAGGTTTGACATGAAAGTGACAGCAATTGAAGAATCTCAAGATCTGGTCAACATTCAAGTGGATGAACTAATAGGCTCACTTCAAACCTATGAGTTAGGCATGAATCAAAGAAAAGAAAAGAAAAATAAAAGTTTAGCCTTTGCCTCCAACAGTAGAGAAGATGAAGAATCAGATTTGGAGAGTGATGAAAGTTTGTCAGAAGCAATGGTCTTGCTAGGAAGTCAATTCAACAGAATCATGAAAAGAATGGACAAAAAGTCTAAGTTCAATGTGCCAAGCATCAAGCTCGACATCAACAAACAGACCAATGATCAAAGAAGGGCTAAAAGTGATGAGAAAACCAGCCAGTCAGAAGGGGTCCAGTGTCATGAATGTGAAGGATATGGACACATCAAAGCTGAATGTCCTACCTTTCTGAAGAGACAAAAGAAAAGTCTGGCTATCACTTGGTCAGATGAGGATGACTCAGAGGAGGAAACTGAAAGTGGATCTGCAAAACATGTCAATGCGCTGACAGGTCTGTGTGAGTCTGATGCTGAATCATGTGATGAAACATCCTATGAAGAACTGGTTGCCACCTATAAGGATCTTTTCATCAGGAGTAATGAAGTTTGCAAGGCATTGGAAAGACAAAAGAAGGTTAACTGTCAACTACAGGCTGAGAAGAATGACTATCTTACAAAAATTGATGCTCTCAACAAAGAGATTGAAAAACTAAATGTTGACTTGGAGCATGCTAGAAGACAAGTCAGAGTTTATGGATCAGGAGAAGAAAAATTCAAAGCAATGCTATTGAAACAAAGTGCAGGAAAGAAACCAATTGGCTTTGACTATGAGATTGTTGATCAACAAATGGGATACAACAAAGCTACAATCAGTACTCCCATTGAGAAGACTTTTCCTGTCAGTGCTGGTTTTTTACCACCACATCCTCCCACACACCAGGGAACTGACACTTGGTTAAAACCCAAACCTAAGCCTTCTGCACAGACTGAATCGATGCCTCAACATCCTCCTCCACATCGGAATAACTGGTCAAGAACTAAATCTAGAAGAAGGAACTGGAGATGTCACTATTGTGGTAGGAAAGGGCACATAAGGCCTTATTGCTATAAATTGTATGGTTACCCAAAGAATTTCCGGTCACCTGCACCAAAGCCAGAAAATGTGAAGACTAAGAAAGAGTGGAAAGAAAAAGAGAATGATGTATGTCTGATAGCTCACACATCACTACGAGCATCATCTAGACAAGATTGGTACTTTGACAGTGGATGTTCAAGACACATGACTGGAGTGGAAGGATATCTTGCCAACTTAAAATCCTATGCCACAAGTTATGTAACCTTTGGTGATGGAGCTAAGGGAGAGATAAAAGGAATTGGGAATCTAATCAACAATGGATTGCCAAATCTAGATAATGTTCTATTGGTGAAAGGTCTTACAACTAATCTAATCAGCATTAGCCAGTTGTGTGATCAAGGCATGAAAGTAAACTTCACAAAGTCAGAATGTCTTGTTACAAATGAAGAAGGAAGACTCTTGATGAAGGGTGTGATGTCAAAGGACAACTGCTACTTATGGGTCTCTGAAGAAGAAAACCACTTGTCCACTTGTCTCTTAAGCAAAGAGGATAAAGTGAAGCTGTGGCATCAAAAAATGGGTCACTTACATCTGAGAGGTTTGAAAAAGGTCATAGCAGAAGAAGCAACCAAGGGAAATCCAAAGCTCAAGATTGAGGAAGGAACTATATATGGTGAGTGCCAAATAGGCAAGCAAACCATGGTGGCACATCCGAGGCTCCAACATCCGGTTACATCTAGAGCACTTGAACTATTACACATAGATCTGATGGCACCTATGCAGACTGAAAATCTTGGTGGTAAAAGGTATGTTTTTGCTTTGGAAGATGATTTTTCTAGATTCACTTGGATAGATTTCCTTAGAGAAAAATCAGACAGCTTTGAAACTTTTAGAAACTTATGCTTACAACTTCAAAGAGAAAAGGAGGTTGTTATTGTAAGAATAAGAAGTGATCGTGGAAAAGAATTTGAGAATGCAAAATTCTTTGATTCCTGTGCATCAGAAGGCATTTTTCTTGGATACTCCACTAACAGCAGAGCTTACAGAGTTTATAACTCTAGAACTAAAGTTACCGTGGAATTAATGAATGTGGTAGTTGATGATGCATCATCAACCAAAACAGCAGATGATGAATCATCCATTCAACAGTCATATGATATTGTATTTGATGAAGTTTCAGGTTCTAACAATGAATCTGCTGATCCTAAATCAGAACTTGGCCGTGTCAACAAAGTCCCATTTATCAGGGATTTAGTTGAAGAAAATATTGTGAAGCTTGATCATGTTGCTATTGGATGCATATTCAGTAAAGCATTGGATGTTGTTGAGTTTGAAAGACTAAGGGGCAAATTAGGAATTTGCCTGCATATGGAATTGTAGCAGTTAAGGTGTTTTGAGCGTGCAACCATATTTTTCACTTCGCTCCCACCAGTGATGCACGCTAATTCCGGGCAATCATATCAAAATTGCCATAACCGTGTCATAACATGCAATCAACTCTCTTTCACCTACTGTCCCACTGATTGTGCTTTGTTTGAAGTTCAATTCAATCAAAAACTATTTTATTCCAATCAGATCACCATGTTAAACTCTGATAATACTGTTGATGCTACTATACAACCATTTGTAGTTGTGAATGATCATGTGGTTCCATCTGATAAGTCCATCTCTGATTCTGTTGTTGAGCTTGTTACTTTTTCTATCAAGGAGAACATTACTACCCTTGATGTTGCACAGGATGTTGGAACATTCTCTGTCCAGCCTAATCCAAATGCTACCACTATCACTGAGTCTTTTGGTGATAGCTGTGATTTTGAGGCTGCTACTGAAGATGAATTGCAGGACAAAGAAAAGAATGATATTCCTGCTGATGCTATTGAAGACTCTAAAACAGAGGAAAGTATAGAGAAAGTTGTCTCTCTTGGTGATAAAGATACTGAGTCTGAAAAGATAGTAGATGAAGAACAAGAGATGATTGATCTTGATGAGGTTGACTTCTTGGATGAACCTCAGCCAAAGACTGTTCATGGGAGATTGGAACAATGTTTTCTTATGCCCTTGTCATATTATGCAAACAAGGGGAAATGTCTATTTTGTGAATGTTGACTATGTGTTTGTTGTGATGGAGGTAGTAGATATGCTTTACAACTTACAACCTCTAGTTAGCTGGATGAAAAGAAGCTGTAGTTTGAGCGAATGATTCATGCTCTGAAGCTTGAAGAAGCTGCATTAGAAGCAACTGATGCAGGTATTGATGAGAATCTGAGTGTTGATGCAGGTGGTGATAATGAGGAAGAAGACTCTGAGGTTGAAGATGAGGGAAATGATTCCCCAAGACAGTGCCTCTGTGTAATGTTTCTTTTGGATTTATTTTCCATGTGTGGGCTATGATCTAAATTTAAGCACCCTGTGTGCATCTGGACTGTGATATTCTGCACTATGTCTCTGGATTTTCTGCTATTTCTATGAAGACCCTATTTTGTCTAAAAAAAGGGGGAGTAGTTGGTAGTTAGTAGTGTGCAGTATGTTGATGTGCTATCTGATGTTGCAACATCTGATATGTGTCGTAGTACTTATGTTTGCTCTGCAAGAATTAAGGGGGAGTAAGTTTTGATATGCATGTGGTACTTGGATACTTTGTTCTGATATGCACTTTTTTTTTGGGGGGAGTAAAAATGCCTGATTAAATTTTTGTTCATCCTTGATTTTGAGGGGGAGTAAAAATGTTTGATTAAATTTTTGCCCATCTCTGATATTGAGGGGGAGTAGTATTATTTAGTGAGCATGATGTGCTGACAGATGCTCTAACATCTGCTGTAGGCACGGTAGCAGTATGTGATGTATAGTATCTGATGTATATGCTCTGCATATGTTCTGAATGTGCTCTGCATGAGTGGTGTGTGATGTTTTGATACTCTGTTATGCATGTCTTGAAGGGGAGTAGTTATCTGATGTTTTATGATGTGGTGCTTAATGTAGAGACATTTGCCTTTCCTGTTGTGGAGTGTAGTATATGTTATGTATAGCAATGCTGCTGCATTTTTGTATGTGAAGTAATGCTTCTGCTATTCCAAGACTACGGATTGCTAGATACTAATATATGGATTTGTTATGCTCTGATACTCTGCACTATGGATTTCTGTGATACTCTTCGTTCATGAAGCTTCTGTTTGGCATATTTTGTGACTAAAAAGGGGGAGAGTTAGTAAGTCTGCCTGATGTACTGCTGATTGTCTGCTGAATCTGTGAAGAGTAGTATTATGTGCTGAATCTGATTGGTTTGCCTTCAGTGGCCCAATGCTAGATGTTCTAATCGATGCTGAATCACGTTACCTGATGCTCTGTTGAAAATGAACATCTTGATTCCTGAGAGGAATTTATTTTTCCCCGGTGATTCTTTTTATGAGAAATATTTTTCACTCCATTGGCGTTTTCCTGTGAGGCGAGTTGTGTTCACTATTCCGCTGTTGCATGCCTCTGTTATTCTTGTGCGATACAACTATTCTTATTTGCTATTTTCATCTGAGAAGTTCTATTGAAAACTGCATTTAAAGATGTTCTACTTTACTTCATGACTGTGTGCTTATGTTGATTTGAAGAAAGGTAGGTGATGTATCTCTCTAGATTGGTTGAAATGATCTTAAGTTGTTTTAGCCAAAAATTGCCAAAGGGGGAGATTGTTGGTGTTTTATGTTGGCCTCATTTTGCTAAAACAAATATTCAAGCAAGATGTTGGATAGAATGCTTCAACATTGGATACAACATTCATGCTTCAACATTGGATTCCACATCCAGTGCGCTCTGTTTTCGCGAATGATATATTTTTGCGTAAGATCTTTGAAAGATTTGATTGAAGATTTAATCCACGCCTTTTAATTTGTGTGCCAACACACAGGTGTTTCCAGAATCTTCAGTAAGCGATTTATGTGTTATTAGTTCCTCAATATTAAGAGATAAAAGATTTAAATTCTAAATATGGAATCCACAATAAATGTTCGTTTGAGATAAGGAGCGTTGTCACGCATAATTATTAATGGATCTCGTGATCAAGTTTTGCTTGCTAATCAGATCTTCAAGTTAAGGAAACAAAACATTTTAATTGAAGATTATTTCTTGAAGAAACCATTAATCATGTTGTGCTATTGAAGCCTAATTGAAGACCTAGCCTGAGCTCGTGAAGGTTATTTAAAGAAGGTTGACACCATTGTTCAACTCACTGAAACCAGATTTGAATCCTACAAAGCGTGAGTTTAGGTTTTAGTATTGTGTCTATTGTGTTCTAAGTCTTGTGTTGATTTTCCACTAGACTAGGAACTGTGTGTCTTTGTGTTGTAATATCTCTGGAGCTTCTAAGCAAGGAGATAGTGTGTGTATACAATTCCAAAGCTTTTAAGTAAGGAATTGGTGTGTGTTTTATGAAGTGTGTCTTCACCTGTTGAAACTAAAAGTGTACGATCACAGAGGCTGTGATCAAGAGGAGTTGAGCGGAGGTTCTCATACCTAGGTGTGACTTAGGTAGAATATAGCACGGGTGGTGATTAGGTGAGAAGTCATAAACGGGGCGTTTATTGAGGGCTTTGAACTAATACTATCATAGTGGATTCACTCCTGGATTGGTATCCCCCAGAGTAGGCTGTTATGCTGAACTGGGTTAACAAATAACTGTGTTATTCTGTTTCGTGCATTTTATATTTCCTTATTGTTCATCTAGTTCAGTGTTGAACACAGTGTTGGATCATCGGATCAAACATACAGTGTTGGAGCATCGTGTTCAACATCGTGTTACTAGTGTGCCAGAATTTCAAGTTGAACCGCTAATTTTACCAAACACTTCAATCAGCTAGAAGCTATCGGCCATCAGCCATAAGCCATCAGCTAACTTATCAGCCATAAACTATTTTTGCCAAGCAGAGCCTGAATAGTACTCCGGTCATTTGCCACTTAATTTGTATAGATTACATCAATTCTACGATAGTAAATTTTTTTTACATATAAAACCGGAGGGAGTAATAAATTAAGTGCATCCTAAAACTATATTTTGTAGGAACATCTATCGCTTGATTTTCTTATCGAAGAACATGCTTCGAAACTATGAGTTTGAATTTGATTTCCAAAGTTAGCTCAAAAGATAACTAAGAGTGCCTATATACATCCAACATTCCATGAGAAATGTAAAATTCCAAAAAACCTCAAAACAACTTCAACTTCTTAGTTGAGTTGTAAGATATTGTCTCAACTCACAAACTCATGTTCAAGTAATCTCACATTCGAGATGACACTCTTAACACATCTTTCACGTCCAGTACTATTGGACTTGGTGGTGGATATAAATGGTGTGTGATCCAATAACAGAAATTTAACAGTAGATAACACAACAAATATTTAAAAAAACTCTGATACCATCTTATAATTTGAAGTTTAATTCACATCCACAAAAGCAAAGCGCAAATGAGTTTTGGAACAACCATCAATAAGCCCGCAACATTCTTAAAATCACTATAATACATTTTCCAAGAAATAATAGTGATCATTTTATTTCCAAGTATTTTGAAAAAAATGTGTTAGTTAATGATAGTCATTTTCCCAAGAGTTATTTGCAAGAGTAAGTACGTAGGTAGTTATTTTATTTCATTGTTATTCCCTTATTCATGGGAATCTTTTATTCTCACCCATTTTCTTGGGAAAAAAATCATGAAGAAATGGAAGTTACTTTTTTTTTCTATGAATGTTTTATTCCTAGGAGTTAATTTTCTAACTTTGTAACAAACATAAGAATCTATATTTATAACTTCTTCGATGGAATAATTTTTTTAAAATCGTACTCGAAGGTATTTTAGATCATGATATATTCTCCAAAGCTCTGCAATTCCACAGCTGATCATTTCGAAGAAGACCCCTATAAGCAGCTTGTTGCGCAAAATTACCCACCGGTGAATTACAGTTACTATTCAAGATCTCAATTTTTTTTTTCTTTTTAAAATAATTTCTTGATACTCTTTCAGAGGTGTTTGGATTTGGTAGCGTCGTTGCCATGTGCAGCTTAGAGTACTTCGTTGCTAGCCAACATTGTATACGTTATATCACAAGCTTAATAATGCATGTTTGTGTCAAAACGGCTTAAAACAAATTCAAAAAAATAAGTACAAGTTGCTAGTTTGATAAAAGATTTAAAATCACCGACAGTTTGTCATATTCCATTAGTAAGCTTAGTAATATTACCTCATTAGATAGATATTGTTGATTAGGATCTTGGGTCATTAGTTAACGAATAAAACAAAATATATTGAAAACATCATTTTTTATTTTTTTAAAAATTGATTATATAAATTTTAAGTTTTTTTTTTCTTTCTATATTTAGTTTTTTTTAACTACTGTCTCAGAAATTGACTCAAAAAAAAAATGTCTCAGAAAAAATGGAAAAAAAAAAAATATAGTGGTTTAGTGACCACTTGAAACAACTAGCAAAATGAAATCAGAGAGTCAAAGAAATTGTTGAAAGAGCACATTTTGCTAGGCGAGAAAATAAATTTCCTAGAGAAATATAGTGGTTTAGTACGTGACCACTTGGAACAACTAGCAATTACTTCACCCTCAAGAAAGATAATTAGCTAATCGAGAGCATTTTGTTAGGCAAAATGTAAAATGCCCATTTCTAAAAATAATAATGTAAAATGCCCATTCATAACTCATTTTGATGCATTCACTTGGTACACGAGCGAAAATTAGAGGAATTAATAGAAGGTCAAAACAAAGGTGAAGCGTTCATTCCTTGGATTCTCAAGATTGTGGATGTAATGTAATATTCTCTCTGATCTGGTCTTAAATATAAGCAACAGTCAAAATGTATTTAATCTAAATTTGAGCCAAATATATTTTGACTTTTGCTTATATTTAAAATCGGAGGGAGTACTACTACTTTCTCTATGTCTATGTGTAAAGCTACCCATGAGTATTAGTAATTAATATTCCTTTGGAATTAAATGTAGTTAGTTACTCCCTCCGTTTCAAAATGAGTGACCCATTTTAACTCATTTTGTCTTTTTAGAATAAGTGTTTTAGCAACCTTCATATTAAGGTGTATTTATCCACTTTCATTAAGGTGTATTTAACCATTATCTCCATGTATATAATGGCTGAATGCCAAATTAGCATTGATTAAAAAATCTAAAACTTATTTACGTCAGTTTAAGAATTAGATTAGAAGTGGACATCTTTAGGTTGTGTTTGTTTTGGTATTTTCTTCGGTGTTCCGTTTATTTATGGCGCCTTTGTTTTGTAACCCTCTTTTATGGGTCTCTGTTTGTCTTGTGCAAAAACCTGATTATTAATAATAATATATTTGTCGTCCAACAAAATATATATCTAAAGTTCTTTTGAGAGACATGTAAACGCTAACAAAAAATTATTTATCTCGTGAATTAAACTCGAATTCTTTTAAACAACTTATTCTTAATTAGGAAAACTAATTGACCACTTAATTATATAATTGTTCATCATATTTTTGTCTCTTGTTCTTGCCATATAAAAAACCATGATATTTTTTAATTTAAAATGAGATAGATGTAATTACCTTAATAAGTAATTTGAGAGTACTAATATTTTTTCTGACTTGAACTGATGCATCATCCCTTATCATAAATTGAAAGTTTATCAATATATATATATATATATATATATATATATATATATATAGTTCTGCATCAACGAATTTTATTTTTATTTTATACATTCACATAGATAATTAATTATTGATTATCTCAGGTCCAATAAAAAAATAAATTAATCCATTGTATATGAATTTTAATAGTCTTCCTATGCATTATTTTGGATGGAAGCAACCCCACACAACGATCAAAGTACTATGATCCTCTTGATTTTTTTTTGATATTTAACTTTTGACAGTTACACTCTACTAGTTAACATCTATCCGATTCAAATACAACAACTAAATTATTGTACGTGTAGCTCTTTTTCTATATGAGCCAAGGATTATGTCTTTTCTCTCATCGCATGTGGATTCTTATTGCTTAATTTTCTATTACTATAATATTAAGTATCATATATACCAATAATTATAAATTAAAATAATATGGTGCCCAGCTGTATAGAATCGACCATCGTCTCATCAACAGGTCAAAACTATCTAATTTACTTTTCAAATAAGGTTCATATGATATCAGTATAAGACACAAATATCAGTCCATAAAAAGGAAGACACAAATTTCATTACTCTTCCTCGGAAGTGGACATGGCCAGCACATGCAGAGACCTAAAATAAAATTTTAGTGATACTTAAAAAAAAAATGATTTATAAAAATAAAAAAAAAATATCAATTGATTAAGGTCAAGTATATACAATCCTTTAAATAAAGAAGTATATCATACAATCCTTTAAATAAGGCCAAGTTAAGTATTATAGTATATTTATAAGGTCAAGTATATCATACAATCCTTTAAATAAAGAAGTTTATAATGTAATAAATTGATTAAGTTGTTTTTTATTTATAATTTTTTGGCTTAAATGCAGTTTTACCTCTACTATTTTGAATAAATTGGAATTTTACCCATCCTATTTTAAAATTCGGAATTTTACTCCCCCTATTTTATAATTCTTTGGATCTTATGTGGTCGTTTAATGTTGAGTTGGAAGATTCAAAATGTGCTATAACATGGTTGCTGTTAGTCGTGGGTACGTAGTATGATAAAGTCTTTCTTTCATTCAAAAATAGGGCCTTGGTCGGTCACTTTTCTGGGCCGATCTGCAAAGATTCGTCTCTTGTATATGCGGATCTGAAAACTGAGGCCACTTCTTATATTCACGGTGACACTAGAACACCAAATATGATTACTTACACACATAAATCACCAACATGAGCCTAACACTACTCTTCTCTCAAAATTTAATAAAAATATCATTAACATCATAAATCAAGTAATTGGATGATTTTATTTAAAACAAATATAATACACATTTAAACATCAATTTTGAGAATACTGAATTTGTACTTGTCCCTTTAATATTAAACAGACACATAAACACCTTTTGCCACAAATTTGTTACTTTGCCTAACTTTATTAATTGGATCAAATCAATTTTTTTTAAAGAAGTCATTCAATTTCAAAGAGGTCCAAGGTGAAGATGTCTAGTTTAATTATAGGTGAGTCTTACACTACCTCTTGAAAATTTTAAGGTGTTTATCAAACAACCAGTGAGAACATATAACAAACGTTTATTTCACATGCATGAGTTATTCTCATTGATTGTTAGAAAAATACCCAAATTATCAAGGAGTTGAGTAAAAAAACTTAATCATGTGATTTTTATTTCAAAATTATACAAATCGCTCCTCAAACACATTAGCAATTGCTCCTTAAAATATGTTAATTGTGAGAATACGATTTAATTACTATGTTGGTCGCCTTTATTTTGTAGTTTCGTTTATCTTGATCTCTGTTCGTGTTGTGCAGAGACCCCAGTTAGTATTTCGCAAAATCGCTTTCTTTTACTTAAACACTGCAATTTCCTACTTAAAACTAAATGATCTTCCCAGAAGCTCTTCCGTAATTCTTATTAAATCATTGAAAGTTGAAGGCGCATATAAATTCAACTGCATGATGAAATATATCATAATTAAAACGGAAATAGATTCCTTGCAGTCAAATAGTGACTACAGATAAATCTCAACCATTCAATTTTGTTGCTTTTTTCATTTATTTGATGAACTTTATATCTGACTCATCAAAGAACAGCGACTGCATGACTGCAAGATTTATTGACTATAGAAAATCCGAAATCCAGTTCTGAATTAGAAAAAAAAAGTTTTAATATATAATAAGAATAAGGAAGTACTTACACTATTTTTACTAGGCTCTATTCATTAGGAACCAAAAATGACTACTAATCCAAATTTTGAACGTGTTGAATTTTTAGCAGCCTATGGCTTTCCCACTTTTTTACTGATTCCAAAAATAATTTCTCAACTTGCTGAACAACCTTTTTAGAATTTAGATTAATTCAAGTAATTCTCCTTCCCAAGTTGTTTCCTCTAACCCCTTGATTTGAATGAGACTATAAGGCGGCTATATAGACACAACCACACCTCAAATATTGTCCCTTTCGAAACCAACACATTTTTACTACCCTTATTATTCAAAGAATATAACTTTTTTGCTGTTAAAGTCATATTATAAAATAAAGTTTTGAATACAACTGGCTCGTGAGTCGTGACCACAACAACTCAAATATACTATACCTCTCTTTTGTATATATACACCTCCCCTCATCACATTTTTTTCAAATTATTAAGCATATTTGAAACCAATATCTCTTCATTTTCTTGTACCCTTTTGAAAAATGGGTCGTTTTAATAATGTTATTCTTGTATGGTCACTCACATTAATGCTATGTTTTATTCCATATACTACTTTTGCTCAGCTTAGTCCAAACCATTATGCTAACATTTGTCCAAATGTTCAAAGCATTGTTAGATCAGCTGTTCAAAAGAAATTTCAACAAACATTTGTTACTGTTCCTGCTACTCTTCGTCTCTTCTTTCATGATTGTTTTGTTCAGGTAACTAATTCATTACTTTAATTTAATCAAGCACAAGGACATACACAGACACCAGACACAACACGAATATTGACATGTCGACGCTAATAATACTATGAAAAAATTAGATAATTCAGTGTAATAATAGGTTTCAGTGTCGTATTGGTATAAGACACGCCTAATCTGAGGAGTGTCAGTGTTTCATAGATTATAACTATAGTGTGTTAATAATTCTGTTTTTTGTTATTGTTATTATTACAGGGTTGTGATGCTTCAGTTTTGGTGGCATCGACCGGAAGTAATAAAGCAGAGAAAGATAACGCTGATAATCTTTCATTGGCTGGTGATGGATTTGACACAGTGATCAAAGCTAAAGCAGCATTAGATGCTGTTCCACAGTGTAGAAACAAAGTTTCTTGTGCTGATATTCTTGCCTTAGCAACCAGAGATGTTATTAATCTGGTTTGTTCTTTAACCTCATTAGTCTTTCTTTGAATTTGAGGTGTTGTACACTAATTAGGCTGTTATAATCTATGTTTGAATATCATTACTAGTATTGAGAATCCGTACATCGCATTAGGAGGAATTCGTCGAAAGGAATATAAACAATTTACGATATATAATTTGTTGTGTTTACTTTACTGTTTAGATATTTACGGACGAAAAGTTAAATTATAATTGACAACAAAATGACTATTATACAAACTGTCTCATCTGATATTTGAATTCTGTATTTTAAGGTTACAAAGTTAAGTTCACAACTAAGATAGCAATTTTACAAGGTCAATTTTATTGTTGATTTTTTTATACCAAATGCATTGTTTCTATAAACTTAATTTAATTTTGGTGATTGATTAGTTAGTTTGGAGTTGAAGTAACTTATCAATTAATCAATGAAATTGTGTACATTTCAGGCTGGTGGACCATCCTATACAGTTGAATTGGGAAGATTTGATGGGTTGGTTTCAAGATCTTCAGATGTTAATGGAAGGCTACCTCAACCAGGCTTCAATTTGAACCAGCTTAATAGCTTATTTGCAGCCAATGGACTTACACAAACAGACATGATTGCCCTCTCAGGTAATTCATGGGCCACCATTTTAAATAGGTCCCATTACCATATATAAGTTCTTAAAAAATTACTCTTTTCTCGCGTTGTTCAGAATCTCCTCAATTTTGCTAAAAAATTATTTTTTGATAGTGTCTTTTTATCGAAAAATATCTTTCTGTCGTGAATTTTGTTTCCTTGAACAATACAGAAGGCGAACAACAATCATCATGTTCTTGTTATATAGTCTTATACTTAAAACTGCATACAAGTGTTTTCAACTTTTAGAAACTTCTTTTATTCAATTTTTTAAACTATGCTTCATTTAGTTTTTAGATAGTTTCTAAAATGTTGTTAGACCAGTAAAGAATTGAAGAATTTTACTCAAAAAGCAAAAAGAGAAGTGAAAATAAGATTGTGCCAGACACACCCTTACCATGTGTTAAAATCCAAGAAAGTTCCTAAATACCTTTTTTTAATGAGAAAATGATAGTTTTTTCATTGACACATAGAAAATGAGAGTTCTTAAGTACATAATAATTTTTTTTGGTGAACAAAATACATAAGTAAATTGAAACATGAAAAGATGATGTATCATTATGATCACATGAATGAAATGGTGCATACTGATTAATACTTAGTCATTATACATAAGAAAGAGATTCCTCTTGACAAAGGATAACTTAAAAATCTTTTAGTTACAAGAACTTGTTTTTTGTATAATTGTAAGGAAATTAATTTATTTTTTTATTATTTTGACATATTATAGACTAATGCATCATACAAATAATTATCATTGATAAGTGGCACTTAATTAAATATCAATTACTACAAAATATTGAGTTTACTTTTTGCATAATCTTTATTTATTTTTGCGTTGGAGTTCAATATAGTGTGGATATATATTTAGATTTTTTTATTTATTTGACAAGAGTGTGGATATTTAGATGTACACTGTATTTTATTTTTTTTGGTCTGTAGGTATATACTGTACTCTATTAGTTTCATAATTTACATCAAATGTCAACTTAATTAAATGATGTCACAATCTTATTGGGTTTTAAATCTCTTCTACTATTTAAATCGTTGAATATAAGTAACAATAATACACTAACATTTTTTTTATTTTAAAATATACACAATTATGGAAAATAAATTTGACACTATTTAACTAACAAATTATTTATAAAAAAAAAAATAGTTGTTTCAAGAAAACTCATCAAGTAGTATACTATATAGTGAATCTCAATAAAAATATGTTGTATTCGGTTCTCTAGTAGCAATCAATCAAAAAAATATAATTGTTTAATTCACTTAAAAAAACAAAAAACTTGAATTGTTTAAAAATTATTCAAGACATCATCCAAATAATTCATGTATTAAATTAATTATAATAAAAACACGATCATTTATCAATTTTAAATTTAAATCTTATCAAATAAATTGATGTACGTCTTTCTTATTTTATAGAATAATTCATGTCTATTATTAGATTGATGGTACAAAAATAGAAATTTTCAAAAACAACAAAAAACTATTATAATCAGAGCATCAAATCCAAATCACTAAAATAACATTAAGAAAAAAGAATCTTATCTTGAAGCCAATGCTAACAAATAAACAAAACAAAACATTATTAATGTGTAGTCTGAATCAAACAGTGTACTTCGTAGTATTATTACACATTTTGTTTCCTCAATGAATGTTAAATTTCACTTTTTTTTTAAGTTGAATAAATAAAAGTATCAGAATTCTAAAAAAAAAAATTATATTCTTACTAGCTGAATTAACCTTACGAGACCGTTTTTTTTTTCAGGTGCACACACTCTTGGATTTTCTCACTGCGACAGGTTCTCCAATAGAATCCAAAGTCCAATTGATCCAACATTGAACAAACAATATGCAGCCCAATTACAACAAATGTGTCCTAGAAATGTTGATCCAAGAATAGCCATCAATATGGACCCAACAACTCCTAGACAATTTGACAATGCTTATTACACAAACCTTCAACAAGGAAAAGGATTATTTACTTCTGATCAAATTCTCTTCACTGATACAAGATCTAGGGCAACGGTTAATTCTTTCGCTTCTAGTGGTAACGTTTTTAACTCCAATTTCATCGCTGCCATGACTAAATTGGGTCGCATTGGAGTTAAAACTGCAAGAAATGGGAAAATCCGTACTGATTGTTCTGTGCTTTAATTGAACATGAAGTCGCAAATAGTGTATCTATATGGAGAAATATAAGCTGGAAAATTCGCAATGGGTGACTAGATTATTATTTGTTAATTGTTAATAAATTTGTTTGCGAATAAATAGAGTGGTTTGGATGTTCCGAGATGGAATTTAAGGGGAGAGAAAAAAGTTGAGTTTTTCTTTAATGTAATGTTTCAAATAATTCAGTGTCCCCTAAATTTATGAACTTTGTTTATTGAAAATGAATATGTTGCCAAAATATATCTCGATCTTTAGTTTTTTACTTTTTTTTAATTAATTTTGTATATGAACTTAATTTAATATTGAACATTTTATTACTTCATTGCATTAATTAAAGGGTTAAAATAGACTATAGACAATTATTTTTACATCATAAATCGAATGTTGACACTTCACACTAGCCGTAAATTGAGTTCAAATCCATAATTCTCATTGCCTATAAAAAAAACATAATGATTTCAAACAAGTAGAATTTATGTAAACACTGATCTAAATTGTATCTATATAAAAATACAACTTGAGGACTTGACCAAAAAAATAAAATACAACTTGAGGATAATAATATATTGTTATTAATATAATGTAGTATTATTTTATTGTAAAAAGAGTTTGGGCTTGGGCTAAGTAGAGTATTATTTTTTAGTAACTGAAAAGATGAAGAAGTTAATTATTTTCCCAAATTAAAATAAAACAATTCTTGTAAGAAAATATATTAATTTTTGCTGTATTTTAAAAAATTTCTCCATAAATAAACTTTCAAAGAGCTTTATAGGCCAAATTTTATTAAGTCAAGATATTTGTTCACCTGTGATAATCAGCTTAACCGCAAGAATACAACAGCATAACAACCGACCACAGTTGTATTTAACTACTTATTATCATTTCAATCAACTTCAATATCTTGTATTAAAAACAATATTGCACACAATAAGTTAAGGACAACTTGAGATAAATATGCTGTAAGTAATGAAGGCCATCAACCGTTTTTTTTTTTTTTAGTATGTTATGAATACGAAATTTTTACCGTCGTTTAACGGTCATTAATCTCATTTGAGAAATTTGTGGACATTCAAAGTGGATTCTCCTCTGAAACAAATTTTCTCCAGAGTCTCAGAGATCAAATAATCCAAATCTGCTTAACATAGAAAGTAGACAAATACTTTGATCAATGCCAAGATAAACAACATCCATATTCAACTTTAACAGTCGAAACTCTAAGCATGGTGTAGAGGATCGTTGCAAAGAGTCTAGAATCACTAAAACTTGTAGCAGTAGCACACATAAACAATTGTATCTATTTTGTTCAAGTACAATTTGAAACAGAAAGATAATAATACATAAAATTAATGTTATATTTCAGCTGGTAGAGCATGAAGCTTGCTGTTCACCCTACCAGTGAAAATGTCAACATTTTATTCCATCAAGATTCTTAGCATCTCAAATTTGAATCACATAGGTGTCTCAATATGACCAGCATGCCTCACCACCAAAATTCAACTCAATAAATAAATGAATGAACTTATGTTTAGAATCTAAAAGTCTAAACATCAAATTTTAGTTTCAATACTTGCAAAGTAAATAGATACTTCAACAAGTTAAAACCATCCATGTTGAGGACTTGCAAACAATATCAAATGCGACTAATTGCTTAGTATCTAAATCAAAGCATGTAATTGCACATTAATGTCTTTATCCCCAACCAAAAAATTACATTTTTTCTTCTTAGATTAGTTGGCATTAAATTCAATCCCTAGTCCCTACAACAACAAAAAATCAAAGAACCCCCAACCAATAATTATATTACTTATAGGCAAACTCTAAAAAAAGATAATTGTTACAGACACGGCATTCACATTTCTAGATCCATAAGCAGCACAAATAATATCAGAAAACTTACCTACTGGTTAAATATACAATCTTTAATAACAAAATTGTTATTTTTTAGATATTTGAATTCTTTTATGGTTATTAGGGACATTAAAACAAGCATAACCACGGAAGAATCGTAATTTTTTATGGTTTTGGATATTTCATATTACTTCATTCTTTGCTATTAGGACATTAACAAAATAGGAGGAATAAGAGAGAAGTATGATGATATTATAAGTATGAAAACTTGGGGCCTGTTTGGAAAAAGAACTTATTTGTAGCTTATAGCACAAGCTCTTATGTATAAGCTATTTCTATAGTAAAAGTTAAAATAAAGTTAAATTGTTTGCGTATAAGCTGTTTTCATAAACTATCTTGAAAACAAGATGACCACAAGTTGTTTTCGTAAGTTCTTCCAAACAGTCTCACAAACTTTATACTAGTGGAAAAGCTCAAATAAGCCAATCCAAACAGGCTCTAGATTATATGCAATCAAAGCAAAGTAACAGGATGACCGCATCCTTACAGATATGAATTCACGAGTGGCTTTTATATAAACAGGTATAAAAGAAAAGTTTTAATTTTTCACACACCCACACCAATGACTATTAATTCAAACACAGAGGAACATGATTTTAGATCTGAAGAGACTGAATATAAGATTTATTCAAAAATTTCTTAATAAAATGAAGAAATACTACAGATATTGTTAAGAGATTCCCGCATCTATTCACTAAACTTGACTCAAACCTTAGTTAAGATTTTTATGATATACAATGTCTGAAGCCAAACCATCCAATACTGAAACCTATACATGATACTATGGTCACCAACTTCAAAACTTTCTATATTTCCACCTCTATGTATGTCGGCAATATCTATCTGCAAAAAACGGTCAGTCTCCAATATCATTATTTTGAGGAAACATCATATTTGTAACTTGGATCAATACAATGTTGAGCCAGTTTAACTCATTCTTCTGATGCAAGAAAGCAAACCCTCTCATAATGTAAAGACCAATCTACCCCTAGTATGGTAGGATTCAACTCCATTGCTGTTTTAAAGTCAGAGATTGATGCAGAAGCAGGTCCAATTATCTTCTGCATACACCTATTCCGCGGCAACTCATTCAAACCAGGCTGGATTTGGCTACTCACTTTTTTAACAGATTTTGAAGTGGCTAAATCCAAACAGGGTTTTATCAGTCTTTTGAGGTAAACATTAAGTGCATTATTCAACACATTGACTGCATCCGCTGATACCTTAAATCCCTCAGTCTCCATGTTATGCTCCAACCTTTTCATCAAAGAACCTGTATCAGGTAAATGACCAATACTTTGACAGGTATCAGAGACAATACCAGACAATAATCTTTTGTGTGTAAGTCTTTGTGCTCTATTATCATAGGTTGGAAGACCAAGAGGAGCTTGTATAGGACTCATTCTACTAATGGCCAGGCTCTCGGAATCCCGATCGACCTCTTCCTCATATTCCATAGACACAGGAAGCCTGTTGACTGCACAATGTGGATCTGTATGACGTTGCTCCCTGTCTTGAGCAAGAGGTGCTCGTATAGGACTCCTAATAATGGGCAGGCTCTCAGAATCCCGATCAACCTCTTCCCCATTTTCCACAGACACAGGAAGCCTGTTGACTGCACAATGTGGATCTGTATGACGTAGCTGCTCTTGAATTTTAGGAGTTGAATCACATGGCTGCTCTTGAGTTTTAGGAGTTAAATCATGTTGCTGCTCTTGAACTTTAGGAGTTGAATCATGTTGCTGCTCTTGAATTTTAAGAGCTGAATTTTCAACTCCAATGCTGCTGTTCTTTCCATGAGGACCTAGAGGGCTGAGACGCTCGCTGAATCTACTACGGTCACGCGAATTTGGAGTCCTACATTTTCGAGGAGATTGAGGAAAATCCTTGCATAGAGGAGGAAGACCGTTACACCCATTTGGCGTTTTCACGTTCAAAGGAGCTTGAACTCTGCTCTGTTTTTGCAGGGGGAGACATGCTTTCTTCAAGATTGACTTGATGAAATGATTATGAAGGGGGATATTTTCTCTCCCAATAGTTTGTATGCAGACCCTGTCAAACTCAATTTTGGAAATTTTGAGATTGAGATAACGCCTGATAAGATGAAAGTACGTGCACGATTTCACACCACCAAGCCTCCTTTGAATCTGTAACTTTTGTTCCAATGTGTTTACAGGCGAAAAATACCGCGCTGCTGGCATCTGTTTCCAAAGTTATCACTATAATCAAAATCCAAACATCATCTCATTAAAGAGAAACACGACACAACCGACATATATGGACAAATTCATAGTTCTATTTCGATCATTAAAGAGAAACACGACACAACCATAATATATAACGAAAAGTTCATAATTCCCTTTCAATCATTAAAGAGAAACACGTCACAACCCTCATATATCGATAAATTCATAATTCGATCTCAAATATCGACAAACCCAACTACACATTCATTAAATTCAACAATAAAACTTAACATTGACAGCTGAATCAAGTTGACACGCTACTTAAAGATCAAATAACCCAAACCCTAAAAATTAAAAATTTCAATTTTCAATTTTCAAAGCTAAAAAAAGTAAACCACACAACTTAATTTCCATTCACCCCCAATTAAAATCAGAATTTCCACTACTCTCAATCTCGATCACACTCATCACAGAGTAAACTAACTAACTAACTTACTATAATTAAATCAAATGCAAAACAGTTTCGAAGTTCAACTAATTTAACAGAAACGATAAACACAAGCAACAATTCAATAATCAATGCATCAAAACAGTAATTAATTACTTAAAATCGATAATTGGGGAAATAACAAAATCGACGCACAAAATTGATCAAGTAACGAAAAACAAAAGTAACAAGTAGCAATTAATAGCGGGAAAAATGAGAGAATTGAAGTAAAAGATGAGAATGCGAAACCTTGAAATTGAAATGAAGAGTGAAGTGTTGGAAGAATTGGGATTAGGGCTTTGTTACGAAAAAGAGAAAATTTTGTTGACAATTATTATCGAAGGTACGAAACTAACTTCTAAAGTCGTAACTTAATTAATAGTCAAAGGCACGTGTGAGTGAGTTTTGGTACGTGTGTGTGTGTGTGTTTGTGCCGTCGAGCCAAGATTAAAGGGGTTTGTATGTTGCCAATCATATAAGATGAGAATTTTGCTAAAAATACATGACATATGTGTATATGTGACTTGGAAGTTAGATGGAAGAATCTTATGGAACATAGATTCATATAAACCCCTCAAGCCCAACATCCCAATCAATCAAATCAAATTAATTGAGTTTAATAAAAAAAAAAAATTATTGAATTTTAAATTGAATTTTTATTTAAAAAATTATAAATTTTAATTTTACCGACATTAAATTGGTCTGAATAGACTCAAATTTCTTAAACAAAATTTTGAATTCGCATTTCTTTTTTTGAAAAAATGTGTTTGGGAAATAAAATTTTACTAAAGATGGTTAAAAGACGAGAGTGGATCCTCTCTCATGTAAATTTTCTCCAATTAAATCTGGACCATTCATTTAAAATTCAAAAAAAAAACATAGGAAAATGCTCTTTTAATGGTAGAGATGCACATAGGGGTGTTCGCGGTTTGGTTTGGTTTTGAGCATAAAAATCATCCTAACAGCGAGATAAAAATGCATGCGGTTCGGTTTGGTTCGGTTGATTTTTAAAAAGTCATCCAAACCAAACCAATGCGGTTAGGGTTGGTTCGGTTTGTGCGGTTTATCACGATATAAAAATTATGACAATATATTCAACTTGTTACAAAATAAACATGAAATTTTAATTTATTTTATTGTTTACATGATACAATATGTATATACAGAAATTGCATATACATAATAACTTACTTTTAATACCAACAATATAGTTCTCGATCACGTGAAATGATATGTTTTGACAGCCTATCGTTTTATGGACTCAATTTAGGTTGATTGCTAGTAGTTGATAGAGCTAAGTTAAGTATTGCGGTTTGGTTTGGTTCGGTTTTTTGAAATGAAAACCGCAAACCTAACCAAACCGTGCAGTTTGGAAGAAAAATGATCCGTGCGGTTAAAACTAAATGCGGTTTTTTGCGGTTTCGATTTGGATTGGTTCGGTTTGCGGTTTTACTTTTGGATTGATTCGGATAAGATCATCCCTAGATGCACACTGTTGTCTCCAGTCAATTTTAAAATTGAGGGGATCCTGTCTCGTTAAAAGATCACCTAGGCCTACCTTTTGAAGGTGTGAAAACACAAGAAGGGGGGGGTTGAATTGTGTTTTAGCTAAGTTAAAACTTTTTTAAGTTCTTAACTCAACTACGTTAGCAGCGGATAAATAACACAAATAATAACAAGAGAGAGAGAGAGATCACACAAGCAATTTATACTGGTTCCTCTCACAAAACGAGAGTAGTCCAGTCCCCTTGCACTACCAAGGGATTTCACAATAATCACACAAGATTACACCTGCTCAAGCACACAAGCAAGAGACTTCTCAACAATGCTCAAGCACACAAGCTTAAGACTTCACACTTAAGCACACAAGCTTAAGAATTCACACTTAAGCACACAAGCTTAAGTTTCCTCAAGTAATGGTAAAGTATATGAAAATATACAAATGCTCTTAGATGAACCTAAAGAGAGCAAATACGAATAGTACAGAGTATTTGACTAAAGTGCAAAAACACTTAACAGAGGTTCAGAGCTTGTATATCACAGAGTTCAGAGGTTGTTCAGCGCACGTTCAATCCTTAATAAAATTATATCTGTTGTAGCTGATTCTTCTAGTATATATACCACTAGAAAAGAGTCGTTGCAAAAAGAACCGTTGGAGTTGATAAACTTTTGTCTTCAAGCAGTCTGTCTTGATGCAGATTGGTTGTATCCAAAACTAAGAAAGAGTTTCAGGTACTTTGACTACTGCAGAGAAGACTTTCCTTATTTAGCTAACAAGTCTGAAGACCCACGTTCTCAAAAGAGAACAGACAAAACAAGAGTAGCTGAACTAATCAGGCTTGAAAGGTCCTTTTCTTCATTGGTAGAAGAGTTGACTTGCAAAGGGAATCTTTACAGCTTTCAAAAAGATCTTCAGAGGTTGATGAAGCTTTAGTCACTTAAGAAGTTCTGAAGAATTCATCATCTGAAGGTTGTAACTTCTGAAGTCCAACATCTTCTGAGCGCTTATGAACTTCTGAATTCACATCCTCTGAGCTTCACTCAGAGCTTATCTAATGCTTATATCTGCGCACTTAAAATAAATTTTTAGTCCTTCCAATTGTTTATTAATACTTTGTTATCATCAAAACCTTTATAGATTTAGGGGCAAACATTTTTAAATCAATTTTGTTCCAACAATCTCCCCCTTTTTGATGATGACAAACATCAGTATTAATTGACAATTGTTGTTAAATTAACTTATCATGTTTCTCTTAGGTTTATGAGGTTTGCAAGCTCCCCCTAAGATTGATACTCCTTAAAGCCAAGGCTTTAAGTTTTATCCATGATATTTTAATTTAGTATAAGATTAAGATAATTTGAAATAAAACAAATTTCATATTTTTCTTCAGAGTGAGAGGTTTGCAAGCTCTCCCCCTAAGTCTCATAAGGCTAAGTTAAAATTGCACTCTTAACTTATCCTTACTTATGAAATTTATTTCAGTTTCAACTAACTTAGTCTCCACCTTGAAATACGTAAAACAACTTAAAAGTAACAACTTTTTAATTTAATGGATAAAAGCGAGATAAAAGGCGTGGTTTCAGTTTTGAAACTTATCACTTATCAATTAATGCGTAACTACTCCCCCTTTTGTCATTATCAAAAAGTAAAAAAAAATTTATATAATCAAGACAGTCAAAGAAGAAGAGTGGTTGTTACAGAGGTGAATTAATTTCAAAAACAGAAAAAACAACACGCTAAAGAGTTTATAAAAAGGTAAACGAGTTAACATGCCTTCTTCAAGGAAAAACAAGAATACACGAGTAAATCAAGAGAGATTAGGAAGAATGAGAAGGTTTAGTTCACGCATTGCAGAGTTTAGGAGAAAGAAAGAAAGCGAAAAACGCGAAGAAGAGGAGAAAAATAAAGAAGACAACAAGAAACCACAAGATGCGGAGATAATAATCATCTCATCAGATTCTGAAGCTGAAGAGAATGAAGATGATGCTGACTATGTTGAGTTCTTGGCTAGCTATGTTCCAGAAGAAGAACAAGAAGAAGAAGAAGAAGAACCAAACCCAGATCCCATAGAAATTTCATTAGAGGATGCTGAGGAGAAATCTGAGATTTCTTCTGAGTATTATCCATCTGATTAGGATTAGGTTGTCCTTTTCTTTTTCTTTTTACCAATGTACTCAACATGGTTAGAGCATTAATAAAAGTTTTCGTTTTAAAAGCATCTTGTGTTCTTATGGTTTTTTTTTTAACAGAGAAAGTTTGCAAAAAGAAAAAAATAATACCAAATCACATAACTAACAAAAGAAATTGTTTAGACAAAATATGAATACCAAGTTCAGAAAACAAACAACAAAAAAGTATAATCAAGCAAAACATAAAAACATAAAGAAAATGTGCATAGAATCCTAGGGTTTCTTAAGGAAAGCTAAGAGTTGGTCAAATTTGTCATTCAAGGATCCCACATTGGAAACTAAACCATCCACCTTGGTTTCCAATGTTTGGTGAGCAGCTCTTTGCCTTTCCAAACCTTCCTGCTGTTCCCTCAGGGCTTCTTGAAAGATCTGCAACTGATTAACCACAGGAGCTTGATCTTGAACCAAAGGCGCTTGTTCTTCAACCAAAGGTGCCTTGCCTTTATCAGAGGGTTCACCTTCCTCTGGATAGTCAATCATCAGCACATCCTCTTGATTCTGAAAAGCAAGCACATCATCCTCTGAAATGTTCTCTGGTTGCAACTCATTTGCCAACAGGGCAACTCTTGCAGCAGCTTCCTCTAACCTTTCAGACTCAGACCTCTGAGCTTCAAGACTCTGAAACAGCTTGGAGTCTATCCAGATGACTTTAAAAGCGTTCAGACGTTGTTCAGCAGCAGCAAGTGCTTCCAGCTTAGCATGTTCAGATTCAGCATGATTAAAAGTGGTTAACCTTTTCAATTCAGCCCTAGCCAGACTTTCCCTCATGAAGCTTATCACATCCAAGTCTCTTCTTCCAACCACAGCCTTAATTTCCTCAGCAGCACCATCCAAAGCATTGCAAATTCTTGCCTTAATGCTTGAAACTTCCAAATCCACATCAGAAGGACAAACTAGAAACCTGTCCTTTAGCAAAGATAATCTAACCAAGTCTTTATGCAATTGAGTGGATAGATTATTGAATGGGTTAGATGATGAGGGTGAAGGATTGGGAATGGTAGAGAGGTTGGTTGATTCATTAGCAGGATTGTCAATAATGACAACTTCTGCCTCTGAAGGCTTGGGGGCACAAGTATGAATACGCTCAGGAGAAGCAAATTCAGCACTTGGTTGAGGTTCAGAAATTGTTTCAGGAATTGGATTATCTGTTGGTTCAGAGTTAGATGGTTCAGGATTTTGATGTTGTGGGGATGCAGGTTCAAATGATTGAATTGGAGATGGTTGTTTAGTGGGAGAAGCTTTGTCAGGGTTTGGAGTGTGTGATATAGGTTCAGATGATGATATGATAGGTGTTTCTTTTTGTGGTTGAATTTGAGGTGAATTAGATTTGGGAGGTGATGAAGGTTTCTGGGTGAAGGTTTGGTTATTCAGAGGGTCTGGACTAAGATGTTTTTCTAATTCAGATAGGGGGTTATCAGAGGTTGGAGTTTCAGAGGCTGGTAAAACAGTTCTGAGAGGTTTGGTGTAACCTATTCCAATCTCTTTTGCATTAAAGACATACTTAGTAGACTTACCTTTATCTTTAGGAGTAGGAGCAGAGTCTCTTCATCAGATTCAGTCTCATCTTCTGACTCAGACTCTTCAGATGAGCTGGATACTTCAACAAAAACAGGCTCTTTCGAAGCTTCTTCAGTAGCCTTGGTAGCAGATTCTTCATGTTTTCTCTTAGTCCTTTGCTCAGCCATGGATTGTTCAACTTTAACTTTCTTTTGAGCCAAAAGATCTGGCTTAGGTAGATCATCTTGAGCTTCAGCCTTTCTCTTTTGCTTCCTAGAAGGGTTATACTGGTTTGCAGGAGCCTTTGGAACCATACTCCTATCAACAATAAAACCTTCTCCTCTGAGCACTTCTAAGTTGTCCTGAATCACATGCTCAGCATCAGCTTCAGAAATAACTGGGTAGCCTTCTATGTACAGACGATCTTCAAGCCTAACAGAGAATTCTTGAGGAGGAGCAACAGGCTTAGATGCAATCAACCGCATCTTGGACAGAAAACTAGCATTCAGAATCTCAGGATAGAACTTCTTCTGAACCAGTTCTGGGTGGAACTTCTGCAGGTTCTGAACCACGTGACCTTGATATAGAAGGTCTGACAGCAACCTGGGATAAACTATAGTAGTTTTCCTCTGAGCCTTACTTGCCAAAATTGCTTCACAAATCCGTTCAAAAAAGTAATCTCCAAGATTAACTCTCTTCCTTGTCAGAAGGAAATATAACAAATGACGATGCGTCTAGGAGATTGTATCAGTCCCTCCAACTCTTGGACTGATAGAAGCAAGGATTATCTTGAACATCACTCTGCACTCGTCAGTCAATCCTTTGACTTTGCCTTTCAGATTCAAATCAGTGCAGATGAGATGCAGAAGATCATCTCTATATCTGGTATCCTTTTCAAAAGCATCTAACTCTATCCCAGAGTTAGGTAGACCAAGGAGAGCATTGAAATGAATTGGTGAGAAAGCCATATTCATCCCACAGATGTTAGACCTAATCTGAACACCTGTAAATTCTAGTAAGCCCATCTCCTTCCTAGTTTTACCCTTCAGACTAGGATTCCTCTCAATAGCAGCAATCTCTTCCTTCTTTGCTTCATGTTTATCAAACACTCTTGCTTTCATCCAAAATTTCTTAAGCAAGTCTGGGTAGATAGGACCGTTAAGCATGTCGAAGTACTTATCCCATCTTTGTGATGTAAAGTACTGCTTAACTTCAAAACCGTTTGCAGAAAGACTATCAAAGTCCACAATCTTCTCAGACAGAAAGCATAGTTCAGATTCAGGAAACTCCATCTCGTTCCCAACAATCTGAAGATTCTTGAACATAAACGGTGGAATCTTTGATGAAGAAGATGACGAAGGTCCGGCCATTGTTGGAGATTAGGGTAGGGTTTGGAAAACTAACGAGAGAGAAAGAAAGTGTGTTGGAGGTTTAGAGAGAATATGAAAGTGTAGGTTGTGAAAGTGAATAGTGTGCAAGTGTATTGTGTAAGATTATTTAAATGAGTACAGTTAACACAAAAATGGCAAATTTGGGAAGTTACGCTAATTGACAGAAAGTTGAATACCAAAAATCATCATTAACCACCCACTACCTGACACACGTAGACCACGTGCAGAAATTTACTCGGTAACTGCTATTTTAATGGACAACTGTTCAGCAGTGAATACTAAACGTTTCCCACTTAAATAGTTCAGAGCCTCTGAGATATTTAAAATTCTCTATCAGAGTTAGGTACTTCAGAGCTTGTGTTTCAGATGATCTGAATCATAAGTTCTGATATGCATAACTTCTTACACTTTAATTGCCAAAAAAAATTTTCATTCAGAGATTGAAAACATGTTCAGATGTTTCTTTATAAAATCAAATCTTTCAACAGGTAAGGCTTTAGTAAATATGTCAGCCCATTGATTTTCAGTATCAACAAACTTAATATCTATAATTCCTCTCTGAACATAATCTCTGATAAAATGGTGTTTAATTTCAATGTGTTTGGCTCTAGAGTGTAGGATAGGATTTTTGGATAAATGAATGGCTGCAGTATTGTCACAATATAAAGGAATATTGTTACTGCTTACCTGATAATCTTCTAACTGATATTTTAACCAGAGTAGTTGTGTGCAACACTTAGCTGCTGAGATGTATTCTGCTTCTGCTGTAGACAAAGCTATAGTAGTTTGTCTTTTACTAGCCCAGGAGATAAGGTTTTCACCAACAAATTGACAATTGCCACTTGTGGATTTTCTTTCAATTTTATCTCCAGCATAGTCAGCATCACAGAATCCATTTAGCACATAATCATTGGATTTCTTATAGAGAAGTCCAAGATCAGTTGTTCCTTTCAGATACCTAAAGATTCTCTTTACAGCTGTAAGATGAGATTCTCTGGGATCTGACTGGAATCTTGCACATAAGCAAACACTGAATAAAATATCTGGTCTAGACGCAGTCAGATAGAGTAAGGAACCAATCATACCTCTGTAGACCTTTTGATCTACTTTTCCTTCATCATCTGACTTGCTCATGTTGGTAGTTGAATGCATAGGAGTGTTCATTATCTTGCAGTCATCTAGATTGAATTTCTTCAGAAGTTCCTTGGTATATTTTGATTGATGAACATAAGTTCCTTCCTTCTTCTGATTAATTTGAATTCCAAGAAAGAACTTCAACTCTCCCA
This sequence comes from Trifolium pratense, assembly GCF_020283565.1. Classification (NCBI taxonomy): domain Eukaryota; kingdom Viridiplantae; phylum Streptophyta; class Magnoliopsida; order Fabales; family Fabaceae; genus Trifolium; species Trifolium pratense. Next base: position 46,052,584 of record NC_060062.1, on the reverse strand, counting down.
TCATGCTCATTTCAAATTCATCCTGCATTATCTTAGAAAAACTCTTGCACAAAGAAGCATTAGTTGACCCAAAAATAATATCATCAACATAAATTTGAATGATTAAAATGTCTTCTTTGGTTGTTTTTCTAAAGAGTGTGCAGTCAACCTTTCCTTTCTCAAAACCCTTTTCAAGAAGGAAATTACTGAGTCTATCATACCAAGCTCTTGGAGCTTGTTTCAGACCATACAGTGATTTCTTCAGTTTAAAAACATGTTCTGGGTTTGAGACATCTTCAAAACCAGGAGGTTGCTTAACATACACTTCTTCAGAAATGAAACCATTTAAGAAGGCACTCTTCACATCCATCTGATATAAGGTTATTCCATGATTAACAGCATAAGATAGAAGTAACCTGATTGCTTCAAGTCTAGCAACTGGTGCAAAGGTTTCAGTATAGTCAATCCCCTCTTGTTGACTATAACCTTGTGCAACCAATCTAGCCTTGTTTCTTACCACTTCACCTTGTTCATTCAGCTTGTTTCTGAATACCCATTTTGTTCCAACAATGTTCTTGTGTGAAGGTTTAGGCACTAAAGTCCAGACATCATTTCTTTGAAATTGATTCAGCTCTTCTTGCATTGCTACAATCCAAGCATCATCCTTCAGAGCTTCATCAATCTTTGAAGGTTCCATCATTGAGATAAGACCAACTAAAGATTCTTCATTTCTCAGTTGAGATCTTGTCTTCCTTGGACTATCCTTGTTGCCTAATATCAGTTCCTCTGGATGTGATGATTTGTATTTGAAAGTATTTCTTGGGGGCTCATCATCTTCAGACTCATCAACATCAGGTTCAGCGGTTGCTTCAGTTCTTTGTTGTTCAGAGTCAGTAGAAACTGTTGTGTTCAGAGGTTCTTCAGAGAATGGATGTTCTGAGTAGTTTGGAATATCTGAATATTGATCCTCTGATACCTGAAATCTAGACAAACCTTCCACAAGCTCTGACACTTGGTCAGACTCTTTGTCATCAAATTTGACATGCATACTTTCTTCCACAGTGTGTGTTTCAGAAATATACAGTCTGTATGCTTTTGAGCGTTCAGAGTATCCTATAAAGATACCCTTATAACCTCTAGCATCAAATTTCTTTAGATGGACTTTGTTGTTTAAGATGTAACATGTACATCCAAACTGATGAAAATAAGAAATATCAGGTTTTCTTCCTTTGAACAATTCATAAGCAGTTTTGTTCAACTTAGATCTGATATAGATTCTATTTTGAACATAACATGCTGTGTTTACAGCTTCTGCCCATAAAAACTTTGCTACATTTGTTTCATGCATCATGGTTCTGGCCATTTCTTGCAGAGTTCTATTCTTCCTTTCTACAACCCCATTTTGTTGAGGAGTTCTAGGAGAAGAGAATTCATGCAAGATGCCATATTTTTCACAAAAGTTTTCAAAAGGTTCATTTTCAAATTCTCCACCATGATCACTTCTAACTTTTAAAATAGTGTAGCCTTTTTCATTTTGAATTTGTTTGCAGAAGATGCTAAACTCATCATAAGCTTCATCTTTTGTTCTTAGGAATTTTACCCAAGTCCATCTACTGTAATCATCAACAATTACTAATCCATACTTCTTTCCATTGATAGAGGCAGTGTGAACTGGCCCAAAAAGATCAATGTGAAGAAGTTCCAATGGTCTTGAGGTAGAGACAATGTTCTTAGGTTTAAAAGATGATTTTGTAATTTTTCCTTTTTGACAAGAACCACAAAGTGTGTTTGAGTGATATTTGATTTTAGGTAAACCTCTGACAAGGTCAAGCTTGCTAAGCTTAGAGATTAACCTCCAGTTAGCATGGCCTAACCTCTTATGCCAGATCCATTTTTCCTCACTCAAGGTCAAAAGACACATCACTTTTTGTTCATTCAAATCAGAAAGATTAATTTTATAAACATTGTTCTTTCTCAGACCTTTGAATATAATGGAGTTATCAGATTGTTTAGATACAGTACATGATTCCTTATTAAAGACAACTACATAACCATTGTCGCAAAATTGACTTATGCTCAATAGGTTATGTTTAAGTCCATCTACTAACCAAACATCATTAATAGATAGGGAAGAATTACCTACTGTACCTGTACCTATTATCTTTCCTTTTTGATTGCCTCCAAAGCCAACAGATCCTCCTTCTTTCATAGTCAGCTTAGAAAATAGTTGTTTGTCACCAGTCATATGCCTTGAACATCCACTATCCAGATACCATGAGTGTTTCATGATATTTCTTTGAGTGGCAGGCTGTATGAGAAACAACTTTAATCATTGCGATAGAACTCTTCATCAAGGTTAATGATAAAGTCATCCCAATATTCTTCCTCTTCATTTATCAAGTTCTGATTGTTAACTTGAGAACTTGTCAGCCATTGGTCTAGGACATAAGCCCTTCTTCCTTTGCATAGGACTTGTTTCCACACTCTAGGTAGGACATATCCTTTCCTAGTTGGTAAATCTGAATGATACATTATTTCAGCTTTTGGTACCCATCTTCTGGGTCCACGCTTGTTAGTCCATACATGCTTATTATGTTGTCTAGTGTTAGAAAAAGATCTTGGTTTGGAATAATGACCTTTTTGAAACCTTTTCTTTTGAAATCTGTTATTATTCCAGGATTTGGATTGTTTATGATTCCAGGGTTTGTATTTATTACCAATCCCATGTTCTGATTGATTATATCTACTGACTCTAGAATCATAAATAATCTGAGTCCTGTACTCCATCTGAGATTTAGAATTTTTTCTTTTAAAAACTTCTGATCTTTTAGATTGACTAGCTTCAGGTACTGAAGTTCCTTTGGATCCAGAATTTGAAGTCTCAGATGTTGAAGCTTTCAGAACTTCTGAACTGATGTTCTCAGGTTCTGAACAACTTCTATCTTCTGAACTTCTTTCTCCAGATCCTGAGGAACTGGGTTCCTCTGAGCTGTCAGCTTCTAAATCACTCAGATCATCTTTGTCATTTTCATCACTACCAAAATTCTTTCCCTCTTCACTTTGTGGAACAACATAATAAACCCAAGATTTTCCAACCTTTTTGGCAGAGGTCTTCAGCTTTGAATATGTTCTACCATATTCATAGCCAAGTCCCTCTCCTCTATGTCTCATGACATTATAAACAAGATTAGCAGCTTTGCTCTTACCAAGGTTGAGATGCAGAAACTGTTGAAGAGCTATTTCCTGCTCATCAATAGGTTTGTGACAAACAGCACAACCCTTTTCAAAGTCATTTACTCTATTCAGAGTTTCTTGATATAGACCTTGAAAATGTTCTGCTTGTTCAGTCAGAGTGTTAAGCTTTTCTTGTAAAACTTTTTGTTTACTTAACACTCTGAGATGTTTCTCAATGACCTTGTTAAGTGCAGTTATAAGTTGAGATTTAGAACAGTCAGAAAATACCTCATCAGTTACTTCTGAATCTGATTCTGATTCATCGTCTGAGTCTGCATCTGAGTCAGTTGAAGCCATCAGGGCTAGATTTGCCTCTTCTTCTTCCTCAACTTCTTCCTCAGATGATAGCTCTTCAAAGGTAGCCATCAGACTCTTTCTCAATTTACTCTTGAATTGTTGCTTCTTTGAGCTGTATCTTTTGCTTTTGTCTTTAGCAGACATTTCTGGACAATCAGCAATAAAGTGTCCTGGCTTCTTACAGTTGAAGCAGTTCTTCTGATCATCCTTTTTGCTGACAAAATTTCTGGAGCTGTTACCTCTGAAATTTCTTTTGTTAAATATGTTCCATTGCTGAAACTTGGTGAATAAAGCAAACTCATCCTCATTCATCTCATCCTCTTGACCATCAGCAGAAGATTCTTCTTCAATATCAAGAAGCTGAGTCTTAAGAGCCTTAGAAGTAGTCCTAGTTGACTGTAAAGCCACTGACTTGGACTTCTTCTTAGTTTCTGAGTCAGCATCCAGAACCATCTCATGGCTTCTGAGATTGCTTATCAGAGCTTCAAGACTCAGAGTCTTGAGATTTTGAGCTTCCTCTATTGCAGTGACCTTGGGTCTCCAAGCAATAGGAAGACTTCTCAGAATCTTCTGAACATGGTCATAGGTGGAATAACTTCTCTTAAGAGCTTTAAGACCAGATACAAGGATTTGAAACCTTGTAAACATAGTCTCAATGTTTTCATCTTGTTGCATAGTGAATAGTTCATATTGCCTTATCAAAAGACTAGCTTTAGCCTCTTGAACCTTCTCATTACCATCATAGGTAGCACACATAGAATCAAAGATAGATTTAGCAGTAGACTTGTTCTCTATTCTGACATAATCCTCATGTCTAATAGCACCAACAACAATGTCCTTTACTCTATGATGCTTAGTGTAGGTTTTTAAGTTAGCTGGTGTGAGTAACTTTCTATGCTCAATGGACAATCTTCCATGTTCATTTAAGTTTTCAAAAGTTACTCCCAGCTCAACCAAATCCCACAACTCATGATCAATAGCAGTAATATTGCTATACAGTCTTTCCTTCCACCACTCAAATAATGATGCATCACCATTGAATATAGGGGCTTTTCTATTGCCACTATGTTCATGTGATTCATTACTTAAGTAGTCAAAACCAAAAGCATTTCTAGGACCACCACCAGCACCACTGGCCTCACCGGCTTCACCGGTTGTTCTAGTACTACTATCGTCTCCTCCAGACATAGTGTTCTCACAAGATCTTTACTGTCTCACTGTTAAGTGAAAGTAACAGACCAGAGCTCTGATACCAATTGAAGGTGTGAAAACACAAGAAGGGGGGGGGGGGTTGAATTGTGTTTTAGCTAAGTTAAAACTTTTTTAAGTTCTTAACTCAACTACGTTAGCAGCGGATAAATAACACAAATAATAACAAGAGAGAGAGAGAGATCACACAAGCAATTTATACTGGTTCCTCTCACAAAACGAGAGTAGTCCAGTCCCCTTGCACTACCAAGGGATTTCACAATAATCACACAAGATTACACCTGCTCAAGCACACAAGCAAGAGACTTCTCAACAATGCTCAAGCACACAAGCTTAAGACTTCACACTTAAGCACACAAGCTTAAGAATTCACACTTAAGCACACAAGCTTAAGTTTCCTCAAGTAATGGTAAAGTATATGAAAATATACAAATGCTCTTAGATGAACCTAAAGAGAGCAAATACGAATAGTACAGAGTATTTGACTAAAGTGCAAAAACACTTAACAGAGGTTCAGAGCTTGTATATCACAGAGTTCAGAGGTTGTTCAGCGCACGTTCAATCCTTAATAAAATTATATCTGTTGTAGCTGATTCTTCTAGTATATATACCACTAGAAAAGAGTCGTTGCAAAAAGAACCGTTGGAGTTGATAAACTTTTGTCTTCAAGCAGTCTGTCTTGATGCAGATTGGTTGTATCCAAAACTAAGAAAGAGTTTCAGGTACTTTGACTACTGCAGAGAAGACTTTCCTTATTTAGCTAACAAGTCTGAAGACCCACGTTCTCAAAAGAGAACAGACAAAACAAGAGTAGCTGAACTAATCAGGCTTGAAAGGTCCTTTTCTTCATTGGTAGAAGAGTTGACTTGCAAAGGGAATCTTTACAGCTTTCAAAAAGATCTTCAGAGGTTGATGAAGCTTTAGTCACTTAAGAAGTTCTGAAGAATTCATCATCTGAAGGTTGTAACTTCTGAAGTCCAACATCTTCTGAGCGCTTATGAACTTCTGAATTCACATCCTCTGAGCTTCACTCAGAGCTTATCTGATGCTTATATCTGCGCACTTAAAATAAATTTTTAGTCCTTCCAATTGTTTATTAATACTTTGTTATCATCAAAACCTTTATAGATTTAGGGGCAAACATTTTTAAATCAATTTTGTTCCAACACCTTTAACTTTATGAAAGACAAATTTCGGCGTAAAATTAATTTATGAAGTAATAAGTGTTTATCCAAAGTAGGTTGTGTTGTGATGATTAAATCGGTGTTCTAATAAATTCCTTCTTATGTTATGATGATATATCATCTTCCTAGTTTATTCTTTAACAATATATTTTTATTATTTATTTTATTTATTTATTTATCCATTAAACAGTTTAACCGATTCAACTGTGGTTCAACCGATTGGATCAATGGAACCATGAACCGAAAGTTTAATCGATTCGATCTTCGGTCTGATTTTTAAAATTTGTCTTGGATGGCTCATGTATTTTAATCTCTATCTCAGGCCCGGTTTTGGGCCAGGGCAGGCAGGGCCCAAGCCCAGGGCCTCCAATTTTTGGGGGCCTCAATATTTTTTTCAGGCCCAACAAGTAAGTTGTAGTTAATTAGTGTTTCCGCTAAATTGTAACACAAAATTATGGTTGCTCTAGTGGTTGGTGATTGAGTACCAACTACAAAGGTGTTGTGAGTTCAAATCCCACCTGTGTACTTTTATTTTAATCCATTTAAAATGAATATTTCAATACTATTTTTAAAATTGTTTGCTTTGTGAGTTGTTTCTATAAATAATAAATATAAATAAAATTACTCTATAACTTATAAATAACTTCACTACTTTATTTTTCTAAAAAAACCTACATTTTGTTATTTCTTTAAAAATAAAGAATTAATTTCTAAAATTAAGTTGCAATTTTTATTAAAAATACTATCAATTTTTAATGATATCGTCTTGAAAGTGTATTTTGTTATTATTGATTTGAAAGTGATTTTTTTTTACATCATTGATGTTGTTTACATTTTCAATAAAAGTTTTTTCTTTTTTAAAAATTATCGGATATTTTCAATGGATCACTTAGTTTTTTATTCACCGGTTCAATTTCAACGTTGTGGAATGACATTTTCTTTATGTTAGTTACACAGATAAATGATTACTTTTTATGTTGTTGATACTATTTTTTTTTTGGTACATTGTTGTTGATACTATTTATAATTTAAATAAATGTTGGACTTCGGCCCTCTTTTGTACAATAAATAAATAATTTTTTTTAATTTTTTTTTATTAGGGGTCCATTTTTATTATTTGTCTTGAGCCTCCAAAATCTCGGAACCGGCCCTGCTCTATCTACGGTGCATCTCTATTCCATGATGGTAAAGTGACTCAACTCCGCAATAATCCTATCAAAGTAATCAAACTGTGGAACCATGATATACTAGGAATAAACCCGTGCGTTGCACGGGTTCGATTAAAATATATAATTAAAATATTTTTATAAATAAAAAAATAATGATTGTGATAACTATAATCACATATAGTTAAATAATATATATTATTTAAAAATATGATTATGTTTAATATTAGTATATGAGTAAAAAAAAGGTTGTTTAGAAATATTAGATTTTTTATTATATCGTAGTTTGTTTATATTTTAATGTAATAGATCTCTTATAATATTTCATAAGTTTGAAAGGATGTATCATTTTTTATTTTATTAGTGTAATCATATAAGATTTTAGTTTTCTTTATATGAATTGCAATTTTATAGTCAAATGTCACTTTGTTTTTTATTTTTGATGTATTCCTTATTTTATTATTTTCAATAAGAGTTGGAGGCATACCTAATTATACTTGTAGACAATATTGCTCATGAGAAATGTTAAAATAAGTTTTGATTATAGAATATGATTCATATATGGTGGCTTTGCCTATTTGTTCCGCGTGATCTCATTTTTTGAAAATTATGTATCAAATAGTGTATTTGCTTACTACGTTCTATGCAATTTAAGGTTCCAAATAGCTTATCTACTTACTCATCTCTCGTTCTCTTGGAGTTTATTCTCACTATTCACTTGGTGAAATTTTATTCCAACTTTATTAGTCTCAATTTTTTAGTCTATTGTTTGGTTCACATTTTTTTTTGCTTGGTCCTTTTGTTTTTGGTTTGTTTTTCTTTTTCTTGGCGAGGTTTGTGTCTCTTCAAAATTATTGTTAGTTTTTGTCCCTCTTATTTAATATTTTCTTGAACATTTATTTTATTTTTCTTATTATATTATATAAACTCGAATATTTGTTGTTGTTAATATATAAGTTTGGACGAAGATTTTATATATTTGAATTTAGGTTTAGTTATTTGGTTAAGGTAAAGAAAGTCTTATAGATGAATTTAAGATTTAACATGTGTCATCTTCTTATTTGCTTAAAGAAATGTCATCTTATTCTTATAAATATTCCACTATTTTATTTTCAGTCGTAACGTAAACAATCTTTTAGAATATGTACTTAATTTATCCAAAAAATTATATTATTATGTAAATTAAATTAATAATTTTTGAATTATTGGTGAATTTTAGTTGTGTGTAAATATGTTTAAATATATGTGTGATTATATTTTCTAAATATATGTAAATATATTTTAACATCTACGGTTTTAATAGTTTCTAAAATTTATTTTGACAAATGAGCATCAACAATTTTTATTTAATAATTTTTGTCTTTTTTTAATTTAATTTAGAAAGTTTTTAGTACAATTCTAAGTGGGAGGAAAAAGTATTTAGCACAATTCTTTTCATCGATTCATTTTATGGTTGTAAGAATAAGATGACATGCGTAGATTAAAATAGGACCGTCTATTAAAATTCATATATATTCATATTGAACCATCCAGGATTAGGCAAATGTTATACGATAAATGCATGAAGATTATATATTTGGACAACCTCTAAGTCAAGTTGAATCAATATACTTCTTGCATGTATTACAATTATAAGAACCGCATGACTTGAGTGTCAACTACAAAAAAAAAACTTATTTTAATTTCTACTTTGTTTTTGTTTCTATATTTCTCTTGATCAAGATCAAGTAGATCACCTACACATTGTAGACAATATAATATTTAAAAATGAGACACATATTTATATTTCTAAATTATTTGGATTGTCCTCTTTTATTTGAATGCCTCCAACATCAATATACCCTCGATCTATATAAATTTTAAGGCACTTCAAAATCAATAAATAGAAGTCTCTTTTATCCTCTTCAACTTATTCACATGAAAAAAAAAAATTATATTCCTATTAATCAACAATTTTTTATACAAATCTTCTACCTTATATAAAATAATAAATGAAAAAGAAAATAAGAAACAAATAAGCTAAAACATTAGACTAATAAAATAATAAATGAAAAAGAAAAGTTGTCTAATTACAAACATTATATCAATAAAAAAAATGATGGTTTACAAACTCCCATTAGAGTTAAATACACATCCTTACATGAGGTGTCATTTCATAGGCTTTATAAGGAGCAAAGATGCAACGTAAGCAAAAATAGAAGTATGTTTTATCATGTTCTCCTCCTTCACATGAAAAAATAGTCATATTCATATTAATCGATTCAACTCAAAGTTTAATTAATCATCGAACAAAACACCGGTTGATATTTAAAAAAAATATCCAACCTAAAAAAGAAATATAAAAAATTATTAGAGATGTTCTTTTTTTTTTTTTTTTTTTTGAAAACTTGGTATCCGGCCTTAGGACCGACTAATCCAAGGGGACCAATCCCACCGCCCACTTGTGGGGGCCCCATTTAAAGCCAGAGTTTTTTTTGCTCTGTATGGACTTGGCCCACCGAAATTGGCACCAGTGGGAATCGAACCTGAGACCTTGAGAGGAGCATACTCCAAGGGCCCAAGCCAACACCACTCGACCAACCCCAAGTGGGTTTATTAGAGATGTTCTAAACTCAGAGTAGTAGAAAAATTCCAATTTACAAACATATTAATAGGCAACTATCACATATATGTATATCAATTTCTTAATCAACCACATGTAGACATACCTGATATTCTAAGAGGTTAGACACCATCACCTACCAAGGACAAAAACCAATATACTTATGATGTAACTATATATATGCACACGATAGCTTTTAAATCAATTCAAGAGACTATAATGTGTAACTTTAACATATGGAAGGTGAAGATGCATAACTTTTTCTCATGGAGATGTCAGACAAAGAAACCATAGAGTTTTTGCCATGAGATAGATAAATTAAAATTTTGTTAAAACATAGAAGCTAGACTTCAATGTAAATTTACATATTCAATATGGTGGTGATAATTAGCTTTTGGGTTAACTTTATATAGAGCTTGTGTTTGATAATTAGCTAAATTTACATATTCAATATTAGTGTCTCCAAGAATTCTTTGTTTTCAATTGCATTAATAGGGAATTGTAACATACAATATATATTTTAATAATATATTGCAATGCAATTAATAAAACAATAACATGATGCATCGTTCCACCTTTCATTGCTTGCAATTCATTTTTGTCTCAATTCAACAACAATAAATTGTGTTAGTTTTTTTTTTAATATATTATTATTGTTTATTATTTATTATTAGAGTAACTCTATTATATGAAATATGAAAAGGTTTTAATAGAGATTGTAAACTTTTTTTATAGAGTGCCACATCCAATTTCTTTTGAAAATCCATCCAATTTTTGATAATTATCTAATGGATATGTATAAATCGATATCGATAGTTGGTCCCTTTTAATTAAATTTTTCGTTTGTCATTTAGGGACCAATTAACTATGAAATGAAGAGAATTCCAATAGTCTTAGACACTTTTTTTTTCTTTCTTAGTATTGAAAGAATATATTTTGTGGTTATATTGGTCCCTTTTAATTAAATTTTTCATTTAGGAACCAATTAACTATGCAATGAAGAGAGACACACGTTTTTTTTTTATTAGTATTGAAAGAATTTCAATAGTCATGAATATTTTGTGGTTATATAAATCTTATATATTAGTTGGTCCCTTTTAATTTAATTTTTCATTTTAGTTAGTTGGTCCCTTGTGTAAGAAGTTATATAGTGATAATTTGATATATTGATAATTAAAATTAAAATGATTTAATTAAAGATAATTAAAATTAAAATGATTTAATTTAATTAAAAGAGATGATGAAAAGGTTTTTTAATAGAGATTGTAAACTTTTCTTATAGTATAAAGGTGATAAAAAAAATTTGGGGCCTAAATCCTTTACCAAAAAAATTATTTTTGGGGGGTCTAAATATAGGGCTTCAACACCCTCCACCTGTTCGAAAGTACAAAGATTAAGAAATACTATTCTTCTTTTTTTAGTTTGCATGATATTATAAGAATTTAACATTCAACATGTCATCTTATTCTTAAGACTATCTCACTATGTACTCACTCATAACTATAATATCTTATCTCCTAAATACTATTATGCTTAGAGAGTAATTTAAATAATAAAATAGATAAATATAATATAACATTTTATATTACTTATTAAGATTTCTTTGCCTTTTATTTGTCAGAATTATTTAGCTAGTGGTTTCGTTTATCATTTTCACCATATGCTTAATTCTTTTTCTTTTCTATTTTGGTTTAATTTTATTTTTCTTAGTGAGGTTTATGCCACTATCCTCTCTTTAATTTGTTTGCATCTTTAATTTTATGTGTCTTTTTAAGCAATGGAATATCAAAATTAGTAGTTAAAATGTTGGTGTAATAAAAAAGTATAAATTGTAAAGTAGTGACTAAATTGCTACGCCACTTTTCCTTCATCAATCAAACAAAATATTTGTCTTAGAAACTAAATGGAATCTTACGATTTTTCTTAGTGACTTAAATGAGTTTATTCTAAAAGTAATAAAGAAATTAAAATACAACTTAGCTCAATTGCAAACTTGAAAACCTTCGTACCAGCCCAATCCACTTATTTGAATCCTAACCAAGATGATTAAGCATATGAAAACACCTCTAACCAAGTAGAGATTAAATTCTTCCAAATTTGCTTCATACGACCAACTTGTATTACATTTCCAAATCTTCTCTATTAAAACCAAGTACCACTAAAAAAAAGTTAAGAAATTGCAGTTATATATATTTTTCATTGTCGCAATGTTATTCTTGAATATACATTTCATTGCTATATTTGAAAGAAAAAAAAGAACCTATCCCAAAAACAATGAGGAAAATACATTTGAAAATAGAATTACATTTTTCCTTGAAACAATAAGATAGTGTAGTTGATTTACTCAAGAGTAGACATGACTTGATGAAATTACTACAAAGAAGGTTAGAAAACACAAAAAAGAAAAAAATAAGATTACAAAATATGAGACCATGGGCAAGTAGTGATGTGTGAGTATCAATATTTATAAAGACCATTGTGGTAAAACATACAGTTTTTTTTTATATATAATTATTGAAAGGAACTCCAACAATCATGAGGGTTAATTGTATAATAAAATAATAATAATTTTGCAGTTATAGTTGCATCATATGAATACCTAAGGGTCAATCATAATTGTTTTTATCCCTTGTAATTAATCGTTTGATTGTTTTTTTTTTGATAAGCTAATCGTTTGATTGTTGATTTAACCTCTTGCAATGTGTAATAATATATTAATATGATTTATCTTGGTTTTTTTACGTATGAATGTTTTATTGATCCATATATACGAATTAAGTTTTTTATTTGGGCAAGTATATGGATATTTAGGTTACTCTTAATTATTTAGTCATTTACGTTTTTTATTAATCCATATTTATCATTTTATATATGCCAAAATATAGTCTTTTGGAATTATGGGGGTTTCTTTTTCTATTCATGTATTAATCATTAGACATGAAATTTAATTTGTGGAGGATAAATTTTATTTTAGATATTTTTAATAATAATTAAGAGAAGTTGGTAAATTTTCAATAAAAATATGGAGTTTTTTTAGAGGTGCCACATCATCACAATGAAGGCCTATGAGCAATTCAACCTTCCTTTTACTAGTAAAAGATTTTTTTATCAATGCATGCATAGCGTATAGAGCATTATGAGAACTCCTTTATTTCATCAGGTTAGAAGATAAACCGATTTCGAAAGTGGAGAAAAATAGACACTACTCGATCAATATCACACATCATTTGTGTGTTAATGAGTCAAATGATCATATAGATCTCTTATGTTGGTGACAGTTTGGAGTATATGCAAACAAACTTGAAGCTTTGGCAAAATGTTTCATGAGAAATTCTTTCATGAGCACGACCCTAAATAAATATCATTTGGGCATATTCAAACTAACAAAATTAAATAAAAAGTACATCAATTGATATATTATAATTTTGTTTTCCTTTAAATTTTGCATGCCCAAATATTTTCATTTGGGGTTGTGCCCAACCAAGTGTGCTTCATGTTTCATAAACTAGTGCATAAATTATGGATAGAGAACTGTGTCTATCGGAGGGTTGACATTTATTCTATGAATGTGAACACATAAAGAGACATTGTCAATGCATGTAAGTTCTAATAATATTTTACTAATTTGAGGGGACCAATTTCACTGCTCACTTCATATAATAATTAATGGCTCTTGCTGTTAATTAAATTTTCTTTCCGATTCAAACCTATGACAATTTGCTAACAGTTAGAATTGTTATTTCTTAGCATAGACGAGTTATTGGTATCGTATGAGTCTTGCTAAAGTGAAACCTAAAATAAATTTAAAAATAGGGATTTTGTTTTACATAAATCTAGTGATTTTTTTTTTTTTGTTAATGGGCCTAAACTAGAACTTTAGTATATATAGCTTTACTCTTAGACTAACTCTTTCAAAATATAGACTTAGCCATCAAAACTCAACAATCTAAAACAAAGCCTAAAGGGATATAGGTCTGATTCATGGGTATGGGTGCATGATACCACACTCAAGGATTTATTGTGAAATCATCTCATAGAAAGAAAAGAAAAAAAATGAAACCTGATCAATAACCCTGCAGTTCTTTATAATGTATCTTTCTCTTGATTCTTTCATGTCTCTTCTTCCTCATATCTTCTCTTTTTTTAATTTCTCTCAATCTTATTCCTCCTCTCACCATTTATTGTGAGACTATATGATTGTTTATTTATGGAAACAAAATAAACTAATAATATATAAAAATAAAACCTAAAACAACATAAAAACATAAACATCTCATCTACTTATTTACTTACTAATATACACTAAAAATAACCAAAGTCATTGGGCTCAAGGTTCGGGAGAACCCGAGTTCGATCTCTAGGTAGAACAATTTCTTGACCAAACTTTACTACCTCGCAGCCGAACTCTGGATTACTAGGACTTCTTCTCCTATGAACCAGAGGGTTATAAACCAAAAAACAAATACACTAAAAATAACTACTATAAAAACCAAAAGACTAAAAATAGCAAAACAATAACTTTATTAATTATTCATACAAAATACAAAGAAACTAACAAAAATTAATGTTCAACTAATTAATTAAGCAGGTAACCAAGCAGAAGCAAAAACAACATTATGCCCTTTCCAGGTAAGCACAATACATTCATCTTCTTTCTTCAATCCCCAACCAGCAGCATGTTCATCAAGCATAGCTTTCACTTCACCAACACATTCTTCACCAAATCCAATCCCTTGAAAATTTGCATTTCTCATTCTTTGTTCCCATTTTCCTATAGGTTCATCTCTCTCAACTCTTTGAACTCCTTCATGAGCTATCACATTCTCAATCTTCCAACAAATATCTGCTTCATACCATTGTCTTTGTTTACTTCCACGTGGCAGAAAAGTGTCCACAGTATCATAAGGTATCCATAGATAATTGAATGCTGACCTTAATCTATTGACCAAGTTATTTGAAGTTAAATCAACATCTTCATCTACTAAAATAACAAGTGTTGGATCTAAACCTCGAAGCGCGGTAAGAAACAATGATCTCAGAGACGTAGTAGTAGCAGTAGTAGTAGTAGTAGTGGTAGTAGTAGATACAGAAGACATGGAATCATAAACATAAGAGTTTGAATTTGATAGGGTTTCATCTGGAATATAATGAAGCATCATGTGACAATTTATAACCAAAGCTTCACCTGAATAAACCATACGTTGAACACTTAAATGTTCGATCAAAGAAGCAAAACCGTTTGTGTAACTCGAAGAAACTACTCTGAATTCTAATGTCACGTTTCTAGACCTAGCGAAATTAACCAACTTAGAACCTAATTCTTGATAAGAAAGATCAAGTTTAGGTGGAATTTGATCAATGTTATTATCATGATCAGAAACTGTGAGTTTGATTAAAGGAGGAACTTCATGGCGATTCGCTATAGCATCGATTAATGTAGGAATCTGCATGCAATGAGTTGAACTTAAATCAACAATATGTATCACTGAGAAACCTTCTGTTGCTTCAAGAATAGCTGCATTAGCAGCTGCATAACCGAATCGATGCCATGGTGTTAAATCGACAAAGTTAGCTAGTTCAATGACTGAGAATCTATGAGTTTCTATGGTAAGATTGTTATGAGCATTTGAATAAACTTGTTCTACTAGCATTTTACAGGTACCGGTTTTCGCTGCGCGATTTGTGAGGGCTCTTAGGAAACTATAAGCTAAGCGTTGATTTGAATCGCCATCTTGTGGTGCTATATTGTTAAGAACCCAAAGGATTTGTTGAGCAAGTGTTACATCGTTTGTTTCGATTGCGTTTGCGCAATGAACAAGTAACTGTTCCATGCAGTTTGTGTCACCAAAAGTAGTTAAAGCTTTGGATGTTGGAAACCATGGTTTAGTTGGTATTTGATTGTTTTTGTTCATGGAAGAAGAAGGGTTTGAAAAGGTTGTTGTTGTTTGGTGCAAATAAGGTAGTGAAGGTGTAAATTGCGTCATAGAGAGATAGATAAATTAAAAAAAGGAAAAGAAGTGAAGAAATTATAACAAGCTAGAGGGTGGAAACTTGAAAAGAGATTTGATTAATGAGAGAAAAATGAGGAAGAAAAAGAGTGGATACCCTAGTTTTAAATAGTGGTTGCAGACCGCAACTCAATCGGGAGGGAGCTAGAACCACTTGATGACAGAACTGACCTCCAAACCAGATTAGTAATAATGGTTGCAGATACCCTGCGAACTATTATATTGCAAAATGAAGCTAATACAATGAAAGTTCTGTTTGTGGTTCTAATATTGTTGCATAGACTTCAAAAACCTATATGTCATGGCTGCAGTTGCGGACCACAATTTAAAACCATGGTGGATACTGGATAGATACCCTTGAATTGTCGCACGGAGACAGGATCCAATTTTTGGAGTAGAGTATTTATGTAGGAGAAATTCTGCACATGAATAAAAAGAAGGAAAGAAAAAGGACGTTTCAATTATGGTTGATGCTAAAAGAGACTATTCATGAATAAACTCACATCCCCAAAAAATATATCTGAAGTCAAATTGGGCAAAAGAGACCGTTCTTAAAAAAGTAAACAGGCTTTTACAGATATGTGCAAGAGTTTATGAAAAGAAAATCATTTTCATGGCTACAAAAGGTTGTGATCCAGCTCTTGAGAGAGAAAGAGAGAGAGAGATACCTTTGTTAAGAAAGAGAAGAAAGAGAACTGAGAGAGATGTGTCTGATATAAGATGGAGAGAGTACCTATATTTGGTGGCATGTGAAGTAGCCGGCCACCAAATTGTTTGTATTTGGGAGTTGTGTTTTTGTCTTCTACTTGGCTCACTACTCTTTCATTCTCACGGGTTATTGTATAATCAACAAATCATTTTAGGCCACTTTGTATCTTTTTTGCAGCTCCTTTCTCAGCTCTCTCTGCCTGATATGTGTGTATACTGTATATATTAGTACTGTTTAGGGTATTCTGTTTTGTTTAACTTCTCTTCTTACTACTTTGATGTTGAAAATATTGCTCAAAATATACCTAACTATATAGCTAGGTTGCCAAGGTTGATACGGCAAGATAACTTGGATATATAGTTTTTAATTGTTATATTTAACCTTTGTTTGTTTGCCCTCAAATGTTATATTATATATCGGATTTGGACACGGTAACTGTTGTTGGCCGTCCGATCAAATTATAAGGGTTAAGATCAAGTACAGTAATAAACTATGAAATTTATCTTGCATAAATCTGAACAATTTGATAATAAATCGACAACCAAGCTCGACTATTGCATGCAACTATAACAGCAATCGATCCAAGTTTATTATATCTTCTAATACATCTGACAAATCTAAAATTAGTAGACCAAACACTTTTATCTAAATTTGAACTCTAAATTTTATAGTCGTGTGTGAATTTCAAGTGACGTTTATAACTTCGAATAAAAATCAAGGGAAAAAACATTGGACAAGTACAGATTTGCATTCTCATAACTTATTTAATAATATTCGGCTATAATACAGATTTAACAGTCAAGAATTTGGCTGCACAGAACAGGTGCAGCAATTATATATAGAGTAGTGCTTAGACTTAGGTACTGTTGGTTCTATGTCATGGATAGATCAAGAACTCTCTAGTCTCTATACTAGCGCGCCTATATGCAGCAGCCATATTCTTAATAAAAAAAAGCTTAAGGGCTCGTTTGGATTAGCTTATTTTTGAGCTTATGCAAACAGCTTATGTAATATAAATTAGGTTTTATGCTATTTTATAAGTTCATACTAGTGAAAATTATATTTTTATAAGCTATTTTATCATAAACTACCTTGACAAACTTATAATAATACATAAAAATTGCATAAGTTATTTGCATAAGCTCAAAAATAAGTTAATCTAAACGGACCCTAAATATATTTGTAAAGGTGTGTCAAGTATGAATTTCTAAAAAATTGTTTAAAGTTGTACTCTTACTATTTATAATAATAAAAAAAATGAAAAAAAAATTAAAATTTACTAAAACTAATAGGGTACAATTTTGGACTAAATTCATATTAGACATACCTTACTTGTAGTCCTATAAAATTATGGACTTTTCAGTTTAGTCTCTATAATATTTTTTATAGTTTTTAATCCCCATATTTAATAACAACAAGTGTTTTGGAGTCTCCCCAACTAAAAGATTACTCTTTTTTATTTATTTTTAAGAAAGGTAAATAAGATGAACAATAAATTGATCTAAGTGATAAGAAATTCAGGCCTATTAAATAAGTGATTTGGATTTTGGAGTTTGACCCCTAACTCTAAGAAATTAGTGGGTTGGAGAAAAACTTCATACTTTTAACATATTAACACAAAAAATGAAAAAATATATTGACAAAAATTATGCACGATGAATACTTTATTTATACCTATACTAGCGGCCAGACAGGTGTGGACAGGGGGCGTTTCGCGCCTGTCTGTGTCTATTATGCAAATTTATGTAAAAAAAAACATGTCTTATGTTATCTATCAAAAAAACATGTCTTATGTTACGGTGAGTTTGTTGATTTGTTAATAAAAAAACATGCCTTATGTTATGCAAATGTTTTATTAATAAATTCACTGTAACATAAGGCATGTCTTTTTTTTTAGCGGTAAAAATATTTTATTAACAAACTCACCATAACATAAGACTTTTTTTATTTTTTTAACATTAACATAAATTTACATAATAGACAGAGACAGACGTGGAACGCGCCTTGCCTAGCCGCTAGTAATTATTAAAAAACATATTTAAGGCTATAAAAAACTTTGCAACAACCAAAAATACAAACTTCAAATAAATATATAATTTTGGTTAAATTAAATATGATTTTATTTTTTAAAAATATACTATTTTTGTTGTTGGTCTATGTAAAAATATGCTTTGCAAATATACAACTTTTTATTTTTTTATCCTTGCTATTTCGTTTTAGTATCTACGTACAAAGCATGTTAATATTGAAATTGGTTTCAATTATATTCATAATCCTTATATTGAGGAATTAAAATTAAATATGCCACATATTACATATACCAATTCCAATATGAATAAAATTTGCAGGACTAAAACAAAATATTAGAGATCCAAAGCAAAAAATGATATATTTACAAGGACTAATAAGTGATTTTTTTATTTATGATGGAGTTGAGGATTGAAATCGTGACCTTTAACATACTATTTAAATCTCTCGTCATTAGACCAAACCTAATGAATTAGATTTTTACATTGTTGATAATATATTTATGTTGTTTCCTTAAAAAAATATATATTCATGGATCAAATGACACCAACTAGTTTGACATCAAATGTTACACCTCTCAATAATGTTTTAACCGATATGAATTTTATAAAATCCACCTTTGGATTGAAAGTTTATATCATATAAATCATTTATGTAAAATTTCAGAGAAATACAAAATCATTTGATATGCTATTGCGACACATAAAGATTAACGGCATATAAAAAAAGACGCAAACCGTTAATTTTGATGTATCTCAATAACATATCAAATAATTTTCGATTTGTGTGAAGTTTTACATGGATGATCTATATGATATAAACTTTCAATCAAACAGTTGATTTTATAAAATTCATATCGGTTAAAACGTTATTGAGAGGTGTAACATTTTGTGTCAAACTAGTTTGTGTCATTTGATCCCTCATTTATGTTTGTTGATCAATGTATATTTTTTTTTTGGTACAGATCAATGTATATATTTACTTGGACATTTTTATCCCATGAGCTAGTTTTTTACGTAAGATTTAAATTCATTTAATATGATAATAAAGTTGGGTTACAGATATGTACCAAAAACAAAATGTCGAGTTAAAATGTTTCAATGAACTTAACTCAGTTTATTCAACTTAAAACTAGAATTTCTAGCCATTATACTATTATACAAAAAGAAGTCGGATTAAAGATCACATTGTATAAATTGGAAATCAAGCTAGGCATGTGGTATAATGTATTTAAATTGTATTAGAGTTTGAATTGTGTATATGTGATTCACATCCTCATCTAAATCCAAGTCCATTTAAAAAGTATTGAGACCAAAATTCGTTGGATATTTATACATTTTGATTTTGTCCACTTTGTTGTCTACCATATATATATAGTATAGTATTTTCTTAATAATTCAAAATGTGACTCTACTTTTCAACAAACCCTGGAGTCTAGCTGATAGTATAAACTAAACTAAGGTTTTGTACACATGCATATATCAAATAAAAATTACAAGAATGAATTAATCAAAAAAATATATTGCATGATTAAGTTGCATAAATAAAATAAATATAAATCTACGCAGCCTTTTCAACGTAATCGAGTATAAGACAATCCCCAATACATCTCGAAAACTTAGTGTACAATAATACAATTGGGGACCTTGATTAATTAACTTAACCTCTATCGTTACATCAAGGTTCAAATGATAAAAGAGACAAAACAAATTATATGAGAATCCTTGGTCAAATAACTACTATTTTTATTTTTGTATATATATTAATCTCAATTCTAATCTCCTTGGTCCCCACATTTTATGGAATTTATCCATTTTCTTTGTTTTAAAATATCAAAATGAAGAACAGAACATCTTATCCTTGTACTTATATAGCATGTTACCCAATGCATGACTACAACTTCCCATAGAGTACATTAATTTATTTAAACATTCTCTAATTTCTCCCGCCCCCCACTCAGAATCCAGTGCTTATGTGTATGAGATTTTGGAACTAGATGATTTAAAACATATAATTATATATAACAAGTGTTAATTGTATTGTTGAATGAAATTGATCTATTAAGTACTACACATAAAATGATCTTTAACTGGTGATCATAACAGGTAGATGGCCAGCTAGCAGTCCGTTGAGCATGTGGTTGACGGCGGGTCGAGCAGCTGATCCACGGAGGGAAATTGTACCTGCAGGTGCTCCGATGTCAAAGTCAGAGAGGAAAGAGAGCAGAGAGATACTAGAGAGATAAAGTAATTGAGTGAATGAATAGTGTTACATTGCTCTCCTGAATAGGAGAGCTTATATAGCCCTCAGCTCTGGGCCAAAGGTCCTCTTATTGGGCCTTATTGAATTGGCCCAATAAGATGGACTGCCAAGATATTCCCCTTAGATAGTGGGAAGGGCAGTGATTTGCTCTTATCTTGGTAGAGAGGTTCCACCATGTTCTGCTGACATGGATGTGGTGGGCAAGCATTATGGACCTAGAGAGTATGTCGTTGGACTAATTCTAGTCTAGTCTAGAACATAAAACAATGACTTAAATGCCAAAGAGAGACTTAGTTTAAGTGGATAGACGTGTAATCTACTATCCTTGTGATTTTTTAGCAACATATTTTTTTTTTTTTTGAAAACTTGGTATCCAGTCTTAGGACCGACTAATCCAAGGGGACCAATCCCACCGCCCACTTTTGGGGGCCCCATTTAAAGCCAGAGTTTTTTTGCTCTGTATGGACTTAGCCCACCGAAATTGGCACCAGTGGGAATCGAACTTGAGACCTTGAGAGGAGCATACTCCAAGGGCCCAAGCCAACACCACTCGACCAACCCCAAGTGGATACATTTTTTAGCAACATATAAATTTGAGGATACATTTTTTTTTACGCAAAAGTGATGGCTAAAAAAATTAAACAAAGACATTCCAAGTATGTTGACATCTCTTTCTTTAGCTAAAAAAGTGAGTCAGAACACAAATATTATAAAAGAGAAATAATGAAATAAAAAATTTAGAGAGATTAGACCAAAACCCAAATGGAGACTCAGTTTAAGTAAGCGGATAGACGTGTGAGCTATGAACGTTGTGATTTTTTAGCAACATCGGGTGCGTCAGACAATTGTTGTAGTGCAACGCAAAAGCAATGTACAAGAGACCCAATAGCAAACTATTGCGATGGACTCCCCTTAAGAAATAAATTTAATATCATGTGACTCAATGAGTCACATATATCAAATATTAAACTGATAAGAACAAATATTAGAGGACAACATATATGATATAACCAATATTTTAAGATTTTAGTTAAAATGTATTCCTCCATTTAAAAATGGGTCTTGTTAACATGTGCATATATGGCACATGATAAAGTATCTTAATATAGAAATTAACATTTAATGATACAAAACATTTAATGCTTGAAAAGTTAAAATGTACAAATTCTAAAACATAATTTCTATATTTGGTTCCTTAACATGTGACATATATGCACATCTTAACATTAAATAACTAGCTTATACATGAATACATCACACCGATCAAATGATATATCCAATATTTTAAGATTTTAGCTAAAATGTATTCCTCCATTTAAAAAAAGCCATCAATAGAAGGAGAACACTAAATACATGAATGAATCACACTTGATAAGTAGATTGTTGGAGTGCTAAGTATGAGTATGAATATCTACATCGCAGATACCACTTCGATCACTATTCAAAATCTTAATTTACCACATCTATTTTATGAGATCTCTAATCTTCGTCAGCCCTTCCTGAACCAATAACTAGAATTAAAAAAAGGGGAATGTCAATACATCCGAGAATAAACGATTGATTTCTATCAAGAGACCTGCTAGAGCCGCGAATCATAGAGTAAGGGGACAAATAATTTTTCAAATTCAATCTTCTTTCTTTTTTTCTAAAAGAAATTTAGAATGAGAGGATGATGTCTCAGTCTAAAGCAGAGAAGACCTTAAAGTTCAAATATCACTTACAAATATATTTACATCCCTTCGAAGTTACTAGAAGTCAGGACTTAATTAGTCTATCAAATTTAATGTATGTCTTATCTTTTCGGTATATGTTGTGATAACACTTAATATTAAAAATATAATAATCATAAGCATGCATTTATCATTATCTACAAAATCTCTCCAAAAAATGTAAAAGACTTCCCGATGTTAGAATTGGATATTGGATCAAATAATCCTATAAAATCGGCTTGTAAGATGAGAATTGCCCTCACTTATAATTATATATTCAATTCATCTTGCAACCGATGTGAGACTCTTAACACATGCTCTCGCACCCAGTACTATTTCGCTTGAAGCACGGATATAAATGGTGGGTCGTCTAATCATAAACTTGATAGCAGATGGCACAGTGGATCGTGGAGGAGTCTCTGATACTATCTTAAAATTGAGAGCTGAGTTTAACTCAACCCTAATAAACCCGCTTGTAAGGCGAGGTTACGCCCACTTATAAACACATTTTCAGAGCATATTTTAACCGATATGGGACTCTTAACAATTTTATTCCCTACTCTCTCCCTCCAGACTCGCCCACTCGGAGTTTAGTGCCTTATGACCGGTTATGTATTACACATATCCAACGACATTTAGTTCATCAAAATTTTTGTGAGACTTAATCACTCACATTTAAATCTAACAATCTCGATCTCAAGTGTGAATCTCTTGTATCCTATTCGATGATCCAATATGACCAAATATGAAAATATATCCAATATTTTAAACTCTCCTCATGACCAAAGAATACTATCACGCTCAACAATCTCATTATGTATATCGGTCACACATATCCAACATTTAGCTCTTCATAATTAATATAAGACGTAACCACTCACATTTGTACCCAAAAATCTCCCTCTCAAAGTGTGAATCTCTTATATCCTATAGGAGAATATCCTATATGATCAAACATGAAAATATCTCCAATATTTATTTTAGACTCTCCTCATGACCAAAAAATACTATCACTGATTTTTTGTCTATTGTAGTGACAATTTTGTCTTATCTTCTTAGACATATATATATCAAAAGCCTGTTTTTACATGGTTCCTATACATATTTCATATAGTACTTCATTCTTTTAATCTAGTCACTAGTCATACAACTATAGGATAAAAATACCAACTGGCTGTTAAAAGCTATCAGTATAAAATTGAGCTACCAAAGCCTTTGGTCATACAATATCACTAAAATTCCAAAAAACTCCAACATCCAAATTTGTTTTTTACCATTCATCTCTTCATTGGCTAACTAATTTTTCCTGTTTCAGGCGTACTTGAATGGAATCTTACAACTAAAAAGCTGACTAACTTTTTCTCATCTTAGTTATTTAACTAATTTATCTTATTATTAAATAATTAAATGTCATAAATATGTGTGAATTAATGGCTCAGTTGAAGAGAAGAATGAGAAGAATCTTAAGGGAAGCACAAAAGGAGAACAACAAAAGTTAAGGAACCATAATTAAAATATTTGTGCATGAGATTTTTGAGCAGAGGATTCCTAGACATGTTACAAGAACTAAAGGACATATGGGATAAAGCAAATTTTTTTGAAGCAGTGTTTGGAATTTTTCTTACAAGAAAATTCTCTGGCAATGACTAAAATAACACCTAAAAACAAAAAATGCAAGCATGAAAGTAAGGTATGTAACCATGTGCGTTTAGATTTAGATACCTCTATTAATATATTTCACTTGCTGAGTGGATTTTGTTAATCTTTTAGGAACTGAAGTTACCCAAAACATAAAGCAAGCCATAGGTATTAGATGCTCTTTATTTCCGTCCCTTATATCTTATTATAAGAACCAACAAAAATCACAGGTATATTATAAGAGAAATAATTGTAATAATAAATGAAAAATGCTAACTAGTGTACCTAAAATATGATAAATAAGTTTTGAAATTTGTGTATAGTGCCCCTTAAAAATATGATAGCTAAGGGTATAAGTCGAAAGACGAAATTTTTTGTTGTAAGATCTACTTGCTAAGCTTATAAATGACCAAGATTTTGGGAGAACTTTTTCGGGCACCCCCAAGTCTTCTAGCGCATCCTGTGAATTTTTCAAAATACTTTTGTCCGCCACTTAAGTAGCGAACTGAATTTGTTACATAAGTACCAGATGTGTAAAAAATATTTAGCTTCAACAATGTTTTAAGATTTCATGTCCCCAAGAAAAAATTTGATTTTTTTTTTGACATGTATTGATTTGTTCTTTATCGCTTTTTTTTTATTTGTATAATTCACTACTTAATTAACAAATTGGGTTCGTTGCCTAGTTGATATGACTGATGAGGAATAACCGATGATGGATTATGCAGTCGTTTACACACAAAATGACAAAAACTAACAAACCAAACTAACTATAAAAGAAGGAGAGGAGTGGTGAATGAGAGAAGAGAAGAAACGAGGGTATTTATAGGAAATTTGGGGTGCTCTGATTAGCAAATGTCATGTTATGGCCGCACAAGTGGCTAATCAAAATTGACCACTTGACAACTCATTAACTGACGCAGTCCACAAAATAGGAGAACAAAATTAGAAACGAGAAAGACGCACGAAAAGCACAGGGGGCGCCAAAAGAAATTATCGAATTTCTATTTTATTTTTTACTCAAGATGTTCATAGGCTTACCATATCCCAGTTTCAAGATTCTAATGGACGTGGATAACCGATTGTGAGATTGGGCCTTGGATTTTGACCCAAAACATCTGTAATTCCCTAGTGAGTCTAATCCATATTGAACATGGGCCGTGTTTGGAACAGTACGTTACAAGCTCTTAAAAGTTCATAACTTATAGAATTAATTACGTAAGATTTACAAGCTCTTATAGAATTAAGATAAATGGTAAAATTTTGTCAAAAAAAAAAAAGATAAATGGTAAATTATATACTTTTTTTTTAAGGATAGTAAATTACATACTTCTTATGTATTTTCTCCGTGACAACATATAAGCAAAATTTATCTTTTTAGATTCGTTGCATGATAATTAATTTATGACTATATACATTAATTATTATGTAATGAGTCTATAAAAGTGAACTAGTATCCGGACCCGTGCCAAGCACGGGTAAAATGAGACTACAAAAATAACATTTTAATATTAAAATTTTCAAAATTCTCAAATAAAAAGAATGGCAATTTATAAACATAAAAAAAAAAGATCCCGTATTAGTAAAAAAATAAAACAAATGATATTGTATTAATATTAAAAACATATTTGGTGAATTTTGCTTATATATTATCAAGAAGGGAGTATCAATTCTAATTTTTTTTCTCCTTCGTATTTTATCTTTTATATTTGTGTCTTACGCTTGTTGCTAGTCAATTTGTAATAGAATGACTTAATTACAAGATTTTTTGGTTTAGTAACTTATTTATAAATATATAAACCCCAAAAAATTGTACCAAAAAATAAAATAAATATATATATATATATATATATATATATATATATATATATATATATATAAACCCCAAAAAAAGAAAAATCAAAGTGTTAACACAATAATTTTTATTCCCAATAAATATGAAAGACTTTGATAAATTACACACAAGAAAGTAAGAATTAATAATGGGCTTAGGCCCCTTTTGTAGCAAAAAAAAAAGTAACAATTAATAAATAGTTATGTTACGTAATTTCTATGGAACAAAATTAAATACCGAAAAGACAAGACCACCGGAGAGAAATCACATTCTAATAAGAACTTGTAACATTTATAATGTAATTGCCTCTAATTCTCTTTACAAAGCATAGGATGATACCAACATAAAAAATAAAGCAACTTGCGACCGAACCACTTCAAACCAAAAAAAATTGAATAATAGATGTAGCTTTAGGAGGAGGAAAAGCGAGGGAAAATATTATTTTACATTTTTACAAGGAGAGAAAAATATTTTAAAATTTAAAATTCATGAATTGTAAAATACATCATTTTTTTTGGTCAAAGTCCCACTAAAAGAAGTGGAAGTAAACATCATATTAAAACCTAATATAATCGAACTATAAATTGTTGTTGAATATGATAGAATTTTCATAGAACCTTATTTTCAGAAAGTGTTGATACTTGTAGCTATTAAAACTACTTGAACCTGAGGACTCCAATTATTTCTGAATCAGAACTATGTCAACTCCAAAGTACCCTACAAAACATGCACTAAAAAACAAATGGTAAGAATTGAAGATTCCTTGTTTGATGATATAGGATGCAAATTGACAACAATACACCTACAACTTTTTAAATTGTCGATAATGGGCATATGATTGTGTAAAAATTTCCATGCAACAAAAGAATTTCAAAGGAAGAATATATTTGGCTCAATCTGGCCAGACTAGGAAAGGGTGATGAACATGATGAATTTAAACAAATACATAAGCCACAATTGGAAAATATTATGTAATGAATGAAAAATACACATGTATAATGCAACATATTTTTCAAGATAATACAACTTTAGTTTAATACTCCTTTGTCATAAAATATAATTATTTGATTTGGATCTTGGTTAATCAATTTTTTTTTTTTTGTGAATCGAATGTATCCTCCACTCATAACTGTAGGGACTAATCTCTTTGAGATAACTAATATTCATTTAAGGGGTTAACCTCTCTTAACAAATGTTTCTCCATAGCACTAGCCAGAGATCAAATTCAGGACTAAATGGTTAAGAGATTCAAGTATATATCTACCACTTGTGTCACACTATGTTGGTTGGTTAATAAATTTTAAATAATGTAAAATTGAGTTTAATTTCAGTTTAAACCTATATAAACATGAAAATTTAAATTATTTCATAAAAAAGTTTTAAATTAATTTAATTGATTTATATCAATTGTCATTGTGTATGATCATTGGTTTGTTACTACTGCTTAGCTCAGCATATTATTTTAATGAAAACTCATCAAACGCATTAAAATTAAAAACTTAAAAGGAATCTAAAAAAGGTCAACATGAGGAAGTGGAGCAACGTCATCTAGAATCCTTTTCAAGTAGACCCCATGTGGCAATTTGCTTCACAACTTGCGAGTTGCAATAAACAAAAATCCAAATAGTTTATTTTATTTTATTTTTTGGTAAAAAATTCCAAATAGTTTAAATAAAAAGATCAAATTGGCGAGATCTCTCATTAATGGTTTAATGCATTTATCACTGTTTTTTTTTTTTAAGAAAAACAATAAATAAATAAATAAATAGGTCAAAATATATTAGATTTTTCTTTCTTCAAGAAAAATATTAGTACTTAGATTTTAAAGAAAGTACTCCCTCCGGACCTTTTTATAATAAATACTTTGGAAAAAAAATTTGTCATTTTTATAAGAAATTTTGACCAATTTTCAAATGTTTTAAATGTTCAATTTCACTTATACCATTATTTATTATGAAAGAAAATTTAAAAAATAAGTAAGTTAGTTGAATAAAAAGTAATTAAATAGGGGTATACATGAAATAAATTGAAATTTATAAGAGTATTAAATGAAAATAACTATGTTAAATATATTTTCTTGGTCTGTGTGATTTTTTCAAAGTATTCCTTATAAAAAGAACCGGAAGGAGTATATATTATCCCTCTGCCCCTTTATATAAGAACTTTTTCAAAAATCATGGATAATAATAAAAAGTTGTTGGAATAATAATAGAATAATGCTAGCAACACACTTTTTAACAAACACACTACACCACACTCTTTTTTATTGGTTGAAATTCCCATGGGTCCCGTAAAAAAATATATAATTTTGTCATAAAAGTGTGTTACTATTTATTACTAAATTTGTGTATTAATACATTCATTGTTGATTTTTCATATTTCAAGACAAATTGATAATATTAATAAGGGGGTATGTTTGAAAAATGTGAAATAAAGTATCTAAAAATTTGTAAGGATGGAGGGAGTAAATATTTAAGAATACTTAGATAAAACGTAGTTAGAGATTATGAATTAAAATACAATTATGAGAATGCAACGGTATTAATATTTTTTAAGGGAGAATTTTTCCAACCATTAACTTAACTTGAGAAATTAATCCTATAGTTGTGTGCATAGACTAGCAGCAGAGGATATCCGATTTCTACAAACTAGAAAAATAGTATATAAATATTGGTATAGGATCAAGTGCAATTTAACTGTTGCATGTCCAACTATTTCAATCTTAGTTCAATCTTCAATGAGACTAGTACGAAGGTTAGATTTACAAGCACTACTACATGTTTCTTAGAAACCAAGTAGAAAGAAAGAAAGAAAAGATTGAAAAATGAATGAATAGAATTTTAATTTGGGTTAAATATGTTTTTTGTCTTTATATTTGCTAATTTTTTAACCACAGTCTTATATTTTAAAAAGTATTTTTAAAAATTCTAGAGTTTATTTCAGTTAACAAATTTAGTTCATCTATTTATTATTTTAAACGGAAAGTTGACGCAGATCCGACTAACTATGTTTTTGGTCCACATATTTTACTCCTTCTTTTAACAATAATTTCTACATTGATTATCAAAAAATATATATATAATTCCTACATTTCAAAAATGTTTTAAAAAATCCTAGAATTTACTCCTATTATGTACCAAATTTAGAACTTCATCAAAATATATTATAACAGTAATTTTATAAAACTCGCTGTAATTTTAAATTAGGATATGATATGAGAATGAGATTTCTATCCACACCAAGAAGCTTGGAATTTTTGGTGTTGCCCTTAAATGGCTAAGATCATTGAAAAAGAACTGTGGTGTAATCCGCGTCACACCTTTGCTCCTTTTTTGTCCTCTACGGAATAATTATGCTGGCCACATCCAGTTTTCATGTTTCATTTTTGGTTCTATTGATTCGTCACCTTTTGCTCTAATTATCCATTCAATGCTCTTCTAACACATCACTCATTGCTTCATTTGTGAGAATTGTGACTCAACTTTTTCTTTTTTTTCTTCATGTTGATAATGACTGGATGTTTTTCTTATCAATTCCTTTTACTTTTTTTTTTTTGACAATCATTTTTGTTTTATAGAAAATTTAGATTAGGAGAGATAAAGTTCATGCTAAGAAATTAGATTATAGTAGACACATTTTATGTAAGGTTATAGAAAAATATCGACTAATATTTGTACTTGTGTACGGAGTTCAGAATTATCCGAAGAGATAGATATATATGATTCTCCAATTTAGTTATATAACTCAATATTTTGCGAGATAAATCTCTAATATATTACACGCAGATGATACTTTATAGTTTACAACAATAAAATGAATATGATCATGTGAATCAAGGAACTACATCTTAACTTTATTACTTTCAATTGACTCTTGTCTGATTTAAATTTGTTTTCATATACCAACAACATATAGCTTAGGCTTCTTTACCATTTGATTCAAGGTAGAAACCCTAACCGAAAAAATTAATATCTATAGTTGTACACGGATGATATTTTGAGTTACCAAAATTAATTGTCTTCATATCCAATTTATTTTTTCAAATACATAATTAATTTTTTTTCCATTAAAAAAAACATAATTAATTATTTTTTCTCAACTTGCAATAATAACTTGTGACATTTAAGCATTCAATTCACAACATTGATTTCTGAATCATCATTTAGTATCAAAGATTTGTGATCTTTAATTAATAAGAATTGCTTACTCCCTCGAACTATGCAAGTCCTCATTTTTTTTTATTTTTTTGTTACAAAATTTGCCCCATGTAAGTCCTCATTTATAAGCATATATAATTACTTACATGGTTTTAAAAAACTTGGACCATCTGTTGTCAAAAAAATCGGACCATCTAGTAAGTTAATTTATAAATTAGGATTTTAAAAAGTTGGACCATCTATAAGAATTGCCTACCACCATCCACATCACTCTCATTGTTGTTGACTGCAGTTGTCAAAATCCGATTTTGATTCCAAAATAATAACAATAACAGTACTAGCTTTAAGATATGATTTTGCCAAGATCTGGTTTTGATCCGGTTTGTTGGAAAGCTTCGTGTGGTCAGTTCGTAAAAGTTAATACAGATGGTTCTTTAATTAGTTCATCTTCAGCTTGTGGAGCTATTTTTCGTGACAAGCATGGTACGTACTTGGGGAGTTTTTCATGCAAGTTAAATTTTCATTCGATTTTGCATACAGAATTGATGGCGATCATTTTGGCCATTGAACAAGCGTTGGAAAGGGGTTGGTTGCATCTTTGGATTGAAAGTGACTCTCGAGTGGCCATTCAAGCCTCTAAGAACTTCTCCATAGTCCCTTGGGACCTAAGAAATAGGTGGAACAATTGCTTTTCTCACAATATGCAATTATTGTTTTCACACATTTTTAGGGAAGGTAATTGTTGCGCGGACAAGTTGGCGAACCACGGTCATAACATTACGGATTTTCATTGGTGGGATTCCCTGCCTCCTTTCTTGCATGAGGATTTCTCTCGTGATAGATTTGGTGCTCCTATTTTTCGTAGAACTTAGCGTTCTGTTTGGCTTTTTGTTGTTTTGTCTGTTTTTTTTTTCGCTCTTTTTTTATTATTATTATTTTTTTTGGGTAAGGTTTGGCCCCCCATTTGTACTTTTTTTTCTTCTTTTTTTTTTATATATATATTATTATGAGCACTTGACAGAGGATTAGGGATACAAGGGGTGCCAACATAGTTGGGATGTCTTCTATTCTCTTTAATGTCATTATGCTCTTAGTTCACCTAAAAAAAAATAATAAAAAAAATTGCAAAAATTATAGCAAAAACGTCCACGAAAAGCATAGAGTGATCAGAGACAACAATGGTCAGAGAGAGCGAGAGACATTGGTCGAAGAGGAGAGAAGCGGTGGTCGGAGAGAGAGAGATATGAAAAGAAAAATAAAAAAGAAAATGGAGGTACAAATGAACACGAAAATACATGGTGTGGTATATTTGTTTGGAAAACTTTGTTCCAAATTCCAATAACATTTTTTCCGAAACAATTGCTTAAAAATGTACTCCTTATTTCAAAATATCATATAATGGATTTTTTTTCACTACATGTAGTTGGTTCACTGGATCGTATAATCTGATTTGGGGTCAATTCTAATATTCTCTTCTAATCGTAGTTGCGGAAGATCGAATTGTAATATTTCATACCAAATATAGTGCCGATCAACACTGAACCATGTAAGTTTTATAATTGATTTCTTGATATATTTGAATGTCGTTTTTTTATGCAAGTATGAAATGTGATTAAAAGTTAAAACCTTGCATTATTGGAAAGTTTTGGAAAAGAAGAGGCAAGGAATCTGTAAATTATGATAGGCACCAATAACATATCATAAACAAAATAGTAGAAAAATGTAAATTAATATTAGTGGACCAGATCATAGAGCAATTAATTAATTTGAACGAAGGAGGAAACAAGAGAGTGGATAGAACCCAACCAAGGTTAGAGAGTATTGAGATTGATTGATTGAAGAATTAGTGGAAGCTGAGGTATATGTGGGCACCACAATGTAAAGTGGGGGAAGGTTCGGTGGGGTCCATAGCAAATGCGGCGAGACGCAGCATACCAGAAATAAGAAGAAAATAATAAAAGATAAAAATACTAGAAGCCGTTTGCATTTGCGTCATTGCGTTGGCTTCAACCTTTCCATTTCAATCTCTCAAGTATTCGACCAAACTTATGTGGTAATTAACGTTAGAAATGAGAAGGGTAATACAAGTTGAGAGCAAAGTAACAAGCTCATTCACATATAAATAATTACTACGCAAAACACTTATAACCTGTTGATAGTCACTTTTAAATATAACTCTCTCAAAGTAATTAGATAAAATAAGCGCAATAGCATGCTTCATTGTAGTAGCTTTACATTTAGTGGCAATAACTACAAAGGAAAATATCATAGTACATGCTTGGACAAAGCAATCCATACTATCACGATTCACGAAAGCATATATCAATACCGAATTTCCCTTCTGCCATGAAAGTAACTCCATCAAAATTACACTTCAGCCAATTTGTAGAAGGTTTCTCCCAAGTAAGCACGTGAGCAGGTGTAGGGACTGTATTAAGCATATTGCGACACCAATTAAAGTTTCGAATCAAGTCGGAAGCAAACCTACAAGAGGTCACCGAATTCACTTGTTTATTCTCTCAAATGCATTCATTACGCGCACGCAACAGCGGAACTAGGGGGTGGCTGAGGTGGGCCACGGCCCACCCCCATCCCCAAAAAATAATATTTTTATAAGTATAGAGTATTAGTTTAAGTATATTATTAATGATTTTAAATTTATTCAGTATATATATTAGTACAAATATTAATGAAAATATTAATTTGGAGTTTATTATCGATGATTGTAAGTTACTCGGTACGCATATTAGTTCAAGTGCAAGTGAACATATTAGTTCGTAAACTATATATAAATTAGTAAGCTATAAGCTCATGAAAAAATGTTACCAATTTTTTTTTTCAATACAAACTTATAAATTATAAGCCATAAATTTTTTAGCGGCCCACCCAATAAATTTTTCCTGGTTCCGC
This sequence comes from Trifolium pratense, assembly GCF_020283565.1. Classification (NCBI taxonomy): domain Eukaryota; kingdom Viridiplantae; phylum Streptophyta; class Magnoliopsida; order Fabales; family Fabaceae; genus Trifolium; species Trifolium pratense. The sequence goes on along the minus strand of NC_060062.1, from coordinate 46,019,658 downwards.
CATTGCGCGCACGCCAAATATTCCAAAGTACAACAGCAAAGAGAGGTATCATACAATAAAGTTATTTAGCTACTCGTAATTATCTTTTTATATAATTGTGAAAATATTAAAGTTAATGATGTAGTAATTTTTGGGAAAAAGAAAAAAAAATACCGGCTCTCTTATAAGGTTAATGACCTTTTTGTAGAAAGAATTAGTCTCTCAAAATAACTGACTTTTCAATTTTTAATAAAATATTAATTATATTTTTTCAATTATACTTTTTCATTAATATTACTTACATAAATTTTTAATTCAATTATTATTCTCTTTTATGGGCACTTGTTAGCACAACCTTTTTTAATGTGTGAAATGATCAAGTAGGTCATTTATTTTAGGACGAAATGAGTTTTTGTATATTAGGATTTTGTTTTAATAAACCAATATTTGAAAAAACATTACAAAATATAATACATCGAAAAAATTAAGGGTGTAGTCGTGAGAGGTTTTAGTGTATGCATGATGTTATAGATTCAATTCTTATTATCTTTATTGTAAAAATAAAAAATAAAACACCTACAATTCGGTGACACGTGAGAACAGTTATCTGTATCTTTATTATCTTTATCTTTATTGTAAAAATAAAACAGTACAACACGTTATCTGTATTAGACATAACAGTACAACACGTGAGAAATTTTAAGGTATTAAACAAATTTTGTCTTATACAATATTTGATAGACAAGTTTATTTTGATATTATAGACAACTTCTACAAAGGACAAAAAGTTGTCATGTAGTTCAATAGGGAACAATAATTTCAGTTTTTGTCCGGTCCCTTGACCCTCAATTTGTCCATTCTCGGGAACAGTTTTAAAATCAAACACAGTACAACTGATATTGTCTTGTCCAGTGTCTTATTTTTTTAGCTGATCAAACGCACCGTTAAACAACTTATAAGTTACTATAAGTTAATTAATTTCTTTGTTGGTTGATTACAAGCATAATTAATTATATATTGGTATGGAACGATGCCTTAAAATATTCTACAACTTTTTATGAAACTCATATTGCCACGTAAATGTACTCGAAATTCAGGGTATTGAAATTACAAAAATATTCTCAAATATGCCTATTCTTAGTAATTTTTAGACAAATAGACTAACACAAAGTATATTTGAGGATCAAACTAATAAATGAAAGATACATTTGAGAATCAAAATAAATGTTCTTATATTAACATATTATAAATATATTAATATAATTATAAATAAATTAGTTTTGTTATATTCCAATTTTCGGACCCCGTATAATAAGTTTCTAGAATCATTGAAGCATCTTCAATGGAAACAAAAATCATGATATCGTTGCATAGTATTTTGAAACTCAATGATAAAACTTTTGTTAGAGATGCTCTTAGTAGTACATTGGTATTATTCTGGACTAGGCATAAACCCAACTTGGCGTCAAGCTCGGCCCAGTTGCATATTGGCCCAAGGCAACACGTCTCTGCTCAACGACCAAGAAAGCGTAGCTTCCGTAACAACAAACATCAAAATTATTGACATTTATTATTAATCATGACTTTTAAACCGTTATTCCGACATTCATTAATGTCGAGGATGCGAGATATATATATATATATATCGTTCTACGGCGAAAGAGTCAGATATTCTATTCTTACTCTTTAAAATCTCACTTTACTCAAACATTAACTCGAGTGTCAGAATGTTTTACAGGTACATGATACACCCCTTTCACCATAGTCTTCAAGAGACATTTCATCAGCCGCGATTAAAGATTAAATATCTTATATTATTTTACCAATGAAAAGAGGCACACTTGGCTGAGCACAATCCCAAACAATTTTTTTTGGGCACACGTACAAAACCAAGAAAAATTTAAAGGTAAATAAAATTACAATATATCAATTGATGTGACTAAATATTTTTTATTTAATTTTATTAGTTTTATGTGAGTGTGTCCAAATAATATTTATTGGGTCTTGTTAACATGTGCCCTTAGGGCACATGTTAAGATATACCAAAATAGAAACTCAACATTTAATGATACAAGAAATTTAATGCTTCAAAAGTCAAAATGCACAAATTAGCATTTAATAATTTCTATTTTTGCTTCCTTAACATGTGCCTTAAGGGCACAAGTTAACATTCTCCATATTTATTTAGGGTTGTGCCCATGAAACACTTTCTCTGAAATAAAATATATATGAGTGGTAAAAATATAATGTAAGACAAAAACCATCGGATAATGGATAAACTCGTGAATGTTGTGTTGTGCTTGAGTAACACACAGCTGTAACCAACCTATGAGGAGTTGACAAGAAAGCCAAAACTCGACGCCGAAGCGAGCCGTATATTTTGGCTTTACTACCCCCTGCTTGTGTTGTGCTTGCTTGGTGGAGACTGGAGGAGAGATATATACGCACCTACACAAGAGGCAAATCACAGCTTTAATATTTTGTAGGTCCAATATTATTATTAAATTATCATATGATATGATGAATTTTTAATCTATTTCCTTGATTCCTTCTCCTTCTTTGTACGTCTCTTTGCATTCTCCAAAAGTCGCTTACCATTTCTTGGCGCTACCAAATTCTCCAACAAAATAATCCAACTTGTTTCCACGTAAACAAAATAAAATAAATTGTGTTCATTTTATTTTCAGTGTTCCAAGTTTACAATGAGCTGTGTCGTGTGTCCTATTTCTCTGACGTCAAATAGCTACCTTCCAATATTCTTATCTTTAATCCTACTACTACATTGCATAAGGTCAAGGTCAAATATTGTTCACGATGGCTGAATCATTAATTTGTAGCAGCTTCAAATATAACGTCTATAGTTTAATGTACCATATCAGATCATATTAACAATTACGAGTATCAATTTTTATGTAGTAAATAAACAGTTGGGGACTTTGGTTCATTTGCCTTAATAGTTGTGTTATTCAAGCATAATTTTAGATTGCATAAGATATAGCTTTTATCTCGAAGAAGATTCTCTAGTAATGTTCATTCCTCATCGATTTTTAAGATTAAACGGTGCAAATTACACTGTACATACGCCTAGTTGTAAATGCGTCAAGGAATCTATTTTCCATTTGTCTCTATCTATCGCTTATTTCTATTGTATTGTAAAAATACAAAAAACAAATAAACAACGTTTTTTTTTTTGTTAATTTTGTGTGGTTAACATTTTTCTTTGGTTAAAGCCTAATGAATATGCAAAAATCTGATTTCATTAATAATGTTAGGGGAAGAACTGATTTGTCACTAATTAATCTGTTGTGACTTGTGAGTAATACATTTAATTAAACAAATTAACCTACAGCAATGGATTAGTTAGAGTGATATGTACAGCAATGGATTGGTTAGAGTGATTATGACATGGTATCAGATTAAAATTAAAATTAAACTAAAATAACTGAATATATTACGCAACTAAATATTAAAAAAGCTACTCTTTATTTATATTTGATTTAAAATTTCAACAGTTACAGGTTTACATGTCTCATATTTGGATAAACAAGAAAAAAAAGTGAAGAAAAAAAAAATCACCGACGAACCATCATCTTTCTCTCAAGAGAAATCCTGAACCACCGGTAACTCACGAAAACTCACCGAACTACAAAACCGTTTTATCCCTCTTCACCACAATGAGTATTGTGATCAGAAGGTTACAAAACGCGCGTGAGACACACGCGCAATAGAAACACAGAGAGTTCTCATATGAAAAGGTTGAGAACTTTCCGTTCACCACCGTGAGCCAATCGATCTGCAATTCCAGTCTCCAAACACGCCGTCGTCGTCACGGATTCCTCCGAATTCATCGACGGAGAACCCGGTAGACGATTCTCCATCTCTTTCTGCAGGAAAATAGGTGTAAGCCTAAGATCAAGATTAGTCGCCGGTGGAACCTTTACAAACTCCTCCGATCGTCGGCGTTTAACTCCAGATGAGACTTTATTATTAGATCGTGAGCTTGTGAACCGGAAATTCGGATTCGGATCTCGGATCCTCCAAATGGCGTCAACACCACCGTCTTCCGCCTCAGATGCTTCATCAGCAGCAACAGGTGGCGCGTCCATGAGTGTCAGCTCCGGTAAAGGTCGAAGAACACCGCCTCGAAGAACCGTCTCAACCGCTGCCTGACACACGTGCCAGTTTCCAGTCCATAATAGCCCCACCGCACCGTTCACAGGGTTAACCGTTCTTCCACACGCTTCAAATAATAGAGACTGAAACAGAGCTGAAAACAGAACACGCAATTAATACACTAAAATTAATAAGCATTATTAATTAATTTTTGTTGTTAATTATAATTATAATTCAATTAAATTTGTTAATTATTTAAATTAATTTAATTACCTGGTCTTTGTGGTTCAGGGACGTTGGAAATGAAAGACATGAGACCAGCGCGACCGAAGAATTTAGCTACGAAAACAGTAGCGTGGCCTTGAGCTTCTGGTGTTTCGATCCATTGTAAACAAGGTCGAAGAATACATGTTTCGCTACAACCTTTGCGAAGAACTCGGCAACCATTGCAACTCATGTTTCTGTATTAATCAGATTAATCACTCTCGCATGAAAGAGAAGAGAAATAATATATGTTAATAGAAAGAGGGGTTGAGAAAATTTAACTATGATGGTTAAGGAATAATGGGATAGGAGAATGCGAATTGAGGTGAAGTTGGGATATAAATAAAGGGGAAGAAGAAGGAGAAGTGTGGTTTGGTTAACTGTGGTTGAGTTAAGAGCAAGTGGGAGAGAGACGTGAAGGAGCGTGAGTGTGTGTGTTTGTTTCAGAGGGCAGTGTACTTTTTTGTTTGTATGGGAGGGTGTAAGATTCCAATGTCTTGGGTGTGAGCGGCTCCGTGTTTCCGCGCATGAATGTTCCTCCACCGTTGGATAATTTTTTATTTTTAATTATTTTTTATCAATAAAAGGTCGTAGGTCCCAACACTATAAAAACAAGAATCCCCAAAAGAAAAAAACAATAGGAGCATTCTATTATGGGCAAAAATGTTATTTTTTGTATTAACTTAGAATTATTATTTTTATATGAATTGAATTCGTGTTTTGTCGAATGATTTATTTTAAAGAGAATTTATTGATAACTTGAGCAAAATATTTTGGTTTTTATTTGATGCATATGCAATCACCCACCATAATACTATTGGTTAATATATTTATTTTTCATCTTTCACTCATCACTCTCTCTCACCGGACACCTCCATCTCCTCCACCGATGCTCTAAGATGAGAAGAACAGTTAACCAACAACAATATAAACAATATAATAAAAAGAGATAGACTACTCTCTAGTTCCATCATTAGCGTCCGATTTAGAATTAGATCTTCATTCCATCGATCTTCCGTTGTCATAACTCTTCAATCAATATCATTAAAATTTTGTTCCATGTTAATGAGAATAGCTAGGCAATGAGAGGGGGCTAGCATGAAAGATAGAAAGAGACGACGACGGTGACCGGTGGTTGACGGCGGAGTGGAGAGAGGATGAAGTTGCAAGCCGCAGGAAAAGAGAAGGAGATATAATGAGTTGGTATTGTGTTTATCCTTTTTGAAAAAATTGTCCCTCTTTTTAAAGTTAAAATAACAATATTGTCTGTTTGTTGTATTTGTGTTGTTTCTTGTGTTATCATTATTGACAAAATCGAAGAAATGTTATTTTAACACAAATACAACTCAATGTATTTACTATTCATTAATGCTTTTTTTCTTCTTTTCATCTCTCATCGTTCTCTTTCACTCTCTCACTAGATCCTCCATCACCAACCACACCAATCTCCGTTTTCCATTAGCGGCCACACACCAATCTTCGTCCTCATCCTTTCTCCACCAAACCCTTCACACAAAAGGTAAGAAATGCAAAGTTAGAGAATAATCTTCCAGAAAGGGGAAGGTGAAACGTTTGGGCTGGAAAAAACTGCCCCTCTTTTTTTATTGGTAAATATATTCTTGTGTCAAGTATGTGTCTCCAATATTATGTCTCAATAACATAATTGTATCACAAATTTTAGTAAGGCTAACAAGAGACTAAATCACCATGAGAATCCTACAAGTCAAGATCCTGGTAATGATTTTGTATGACCCATTAAACAAACCCATGAAACATCTACCGTGGTGATCAAAGTAATGATAGTTTCATTTGAAAGACAAAATTTGGACAGCCTTCTTGAAAATACTGAAGTTCATAATAACAAAATAATCTTCAACCACATTCCACTAGATTGATAGAACATAACATGAAAACCATCCAAATTTGGAGCTTTGAAAGCGCTCATAATACGCACAATGTTAAAGATTTCAACCCTAGTAACAACAATATTGAGCATAACCAAATCATCCCAATTTAGAATAAGGAAACTATGGTGCAAACTTCAAAGCTTCGTCAATAGCAAAAATGTGGTAATACGTAGTTACCATCCTTTCCATAAGATACCCCCGACATAGGGGTGACAGTTTGATTGTTGGTCCGTTATCAATCCAATCTATCCACTAACTTTTTTTGAGAATCTATTGATAAATAAAAAATATTAGTTAATGGATTGGATCCATCTATTTAATTATAAATGGATTATCCAATTCGTCCACCTAAGTTTAAAATCCAATGAATCGTTGTATATTATTTATTTCAAATACAACGTGTTGGTGTATGGAAAATTTGGCATCTACCGCAGAAAAAATTGGCATCTGCCGTCGTCCGCCGCCATGCTGGTGTCGGAGGTCCGGTGTTGACTATGTCGTTGACCGGCCATCCACAACCACATTTTTTTTATTAAAAATAGTGTTATTAAAAATTTAAGTTTTGATAAAAATGATTTAGGGAGGTGTAGAAAATAAGTTTCAAACAATGTTTTGGGCTCACGGTCACGGAAACATGTTTGGACTTGGTGAAAAAAGGAATTTAGTTTTTTTTTTTTTTTTTAAAAAAACTAAATCCAGGTTGATTATATACAATTCAGATTTTCTTATTCACCAGTCCACATATATTACTTAGTCAAGGAAATTGATTAGATGCAATCAAAATTGATGCAGTCAGTGTGTAGTCAACACTTTATTACCGTCCGATTTTGATCAGACAATTCAGATATTAAAAGTTTAATATAAAATCTAAGATTAAAATCTAGACTGTCTGATCTCAATTAGATCAAGAGGTCACTGATTAATGACAATGTGACTGTGTGCTCCATTCGACCGCACATAATCCATATCCCATAGTCAAGCTAACACTTACGTATTTAATCTTAACAAGGAAATTAGGGGGCACCGGAAATATATAGTAAGACACCCTCGATCCATCTAAAGATGATGAGTCCTTCCGAATTTTCCTAACATTTATAGGTGGCTCACCGCATCCACAACTCTTTTGTCAAATAAAATTATGTGTCTTGTATGTGTAACACCTCAATATTTACCATTTCTTCATAAGCTAAGTATTCATTAGAGAGATACCATGGGATGAGTTTTCATTAGTCACTATTTTTAGAGTCTTTTTAATAAGTTTTAACATATTTTTTCTATTAAAATAATATTTTGTGTAATTTTTATTTTCTTGGTTGGCCCATCGAAAGAAATGGAATGTTTGTGACCATTGCTGGGCCAAGTGCTTGAGTGAAGAGCTGAACAGTACCAGGAAAATGAAATAGAGAATTGAAGGAGATGGCTGCAACTTGGTGACACACTACTTGCAATTTTATTGGTTTTCTTTCTTTTCCCATTTTATTTACTTATTTTGTCGTGAGTAGCTAAACTCTAGATTAGGTTTTGTAGATGAATTTAATGCTATGTTGCTCGACTCTATGTAGTATTTGAGTACTGATTTAATTAATTACGAAGTTAGTACTTAGTATCATTTAATCATGCTTTGTTTGATCACATGTGAAATGATTCTAAATAGAGATTCGCTACTAGCATTAGGTTTTGATATTAGATCTAGCATGATTATTCAATTAGTAATTGTTTTTGAGATATCGGGTTGTTGATTGTGATTTTAGGAATTAACATTCAATCAAACCTTCTTCAATTATGATTTCGCCTAAGAGATTAGGGGATTATAATTGAGGAAGAGGGTTATGACCCAACCGATTGGTCATAACTATTATGTTAATTCATCGTGATGTTAATGAAATAATTAATTGAAATAGACCGTACTTTCAAACAACTTAAATTAGATGATTCGAAGAGACCTAATCGTTTTTACCTTTATTGAATTAAACTAATTTTAATTTCAAGTATTAACCCAATTGACACAAACCCCCCAATTGTTTTTATATTTTCTCCCAAGTAATTGTTTATTATTTTGTTACAAGTTAATCTCAATCCCTGATGATCGATATCTTTTTATTACTTGACGATAATTGGTGCACTTGCCAATAATCCATCATGATACATGAAATAATTATTAATAGTCTTGTTTTAATGTAAATGTGTGCTTTTGACCGATCGTTAGTTGATTCAGTGGAGATTGTCGCTGAACTTGGTAGGGAGGACCGCGGTTCGATCCCCCGCAACTGCGATCAGGAGGGGGCTGGAACCACTTGATACCAGAACTGATCCCCGAACCAGATTCGACTGATGGTGGAAAAAACAATGTGGGCTTTTGAGTATGGTTGATATTGCATACCATACCTTTGAATTTGAGGTGCATCAAAAGCCAATTCAGTAAGTGTGTTTGGATAAGGGATTCTAGAAATTTAATGGATTTTAAATACTAGGCAATTTAATTGATTCAATTGAATTCCCTTGATTTTTAAATTCCATTGTTTGGATAAAGTGGTGAAATTCCATCACTTGTAAAATTCTTTGTTTAATGTAATTAAATTTTTTTCGCTTAATTTTATTTATCTTAATAAAATTGACCCTATATATATAACGGTTTGTACCTTTTCAAATTGACCCTATAGATATAAAATTGACCCTTTTCAAATCTCAATCAGACTGTCAGACGCATGCACTCTAATTTCACCTATATATATAACTGTTGTACCTTGTTAAAGTATCACAGAAAAATGGCTCCCTATGGTTCAAGATTGGTAGTGCCTGTAGACTTGAAAAAGAAGCCATGGGAGCAAGAACTACTACTTCACAACAGGTGGCATCCAGAGATACCTCCAGTTGCAGAGGCTACAACAGGTGAACTCTTTAGAGTTGAAATGATAGATTGCAGTGGAGGTGCTATCACTCAGAATTACACTGCTGAAGATGCCAAGCACGTTGATCTCTCTGCTGTCTGTGAGTTTCCTATTCAATTACAATTTTCATAGTGTATTCAATTACAAAAGCTATCTGGTACTTTGAAGGAATATATGCTTATTCACCTCAGATACCAGGTTAAAGGACTGATATATTTAACTTTTGGTTTATATAATCTGTCAAATATTTCCTATGTTACCGTATATTTTGTATGCTGAGACAGTGTCTAATCAGCAAAATGTAATATCGCGTATGAAACATTTGACGAACTCAAATAAAAAATTATTATAAATGACCAAAGTGTTTAATTTAGATTTAAGAGACCAAATGGAACAAAAACAAAAAACCTTAAGGGACCAACGCGTATAATGTTTTTAACTTAAATTATCACAATCAAGTGAAAACAACTTAAGAGACCAAAATCAAACCTAAGAATATCTTAATGAACCAATGTGTGATTTAGCAAATGGATTGCACAAGGCACTTTCTACATGTTTTGTCACTCATGTGATCCTTTTTGTTGGACAGGAGTGAGGTTTGCAGGCATAACACACCCAGGTATAATTGGAACTGCACCATCAATGGAACTCCTAAACATATGGAATGAAAGAGAAAGAGATGTTGAAGAAAATGGTATTCAGTCTCTCAAACTATGTGAGGTTTTGCATACCAGACCCTTGGCAAACTTACCAACAACAAAAAGTTGACTCCTTGAAAAGGTAATAAATAAATATTTATTGGTGTCAATGCCCTATATTTTTTACATGAATCCCTTTCCTTGACATGGCTGTAGATTGAAAAGGGTACTGATAAATGGGAGAAGATTGCAAGGGAAGCAGCAAGAACAATACCGGGAAGAGAAAATGGTGGCAATTGTGACATAAAAAATCTAAGCAGAGGTTCAAAGGTATACCTCCCTGTTTTTGTAGAAGGAGCAAATCTCAGCACTGGTGACATGCACTTCTCACAGGGTGATGGGGAGGTCTCATTTTGTGGTGCAATAGAAATGAGTGGTTTCTTGGAACTCAAGTTAGTATATAACTTACATTAATTCAAATCTTAGCAAACTTGTTCTGTTCATACAATTTAAGTTGATATATAATACCCTTTTATTGTTATGCCATCATCAGGTGTGACATTATACGGGAGGAATGAAAGAGTACCTTACACCAATGGGCCCTACTCCCCTTCATGTCAACCCAATCTTTGAGATAGGCCCTGTTGAACCAAGATTCTCATAGTGGTTAGTGTTTGAAGGCATTAGTGTGGATGAAAGTGGGAAACAACACTACCTAGATGCAAGTGTTGCTTACAAACGAGCAGTGCTCAATGCTATTGACTACATATCCAAACTTGGTTACTCCAAAGAACAGGTTTAACTACACAACATTAAAATGTCCATGCATATGTTATTTTTCTCCGTATGAAAAATGATTTAATATACACGCACCATCAGTTTTTTACACGTGCATCCGTTGAGATTTCACAATATAGATATTTTAGGAATGGATATAACAAAGTGACATTATAATATAATAATTTGATTTGATGCATCTGTAAAAAAGTCTTACTCTGTTAGTACATAGAATTGAATCTCTATGAACGGATATCACAAAAGACAACAAAAATGCTAGCTATATATCTAATTGCAATGCCTTGAACATTATGCAGGTGTACCTTCTATTATCTTGTTGTCCTTGTGAAGGAAGAATATCTGGAATTGTTGATGCTCTTAATGCTTGTGCAACACTAGCCATCCCAACAGCTATATTTGATCAGGTAAATATATAACAAAATAAATCATGTCTAATGCATGAACTATTTGTAACAAAAATTCCTAATCATACCAAGATGCTTGATTTGTATAATTGTGCGTGGTCTGCTAAAAAAATAAGGGACCAAGTAGAACAATTTCAATTGTACTATGTTTGATTTGAAAATTGTTACTTGCACTGGACAAACTGGGAGCCCAGAGATTGGATAAAAATTGAAATTTTTGTCCATCACTGAACTACGGGTCAACTTTTTGTCCTATGCAAAAGTTGTCTAAAATATCAAAATAACGTTTTGTCTACCAAATATCGTACAAGGAAAAATTCGTCCAATATTTTAAACATTTGTCCAATACTTACATTTTGCAAAACAAACACTGCATTTTTAAAAATTATTATATTGTATAGTTTGTAATAATAGTTATGCAGCTTGATGTTTTGCAGGATATTCGTTCTAAAAATAACAAAGTACCATTTGAACCCCGTCTTGTTAGGAAACCAGATGTCATCAAATGCACTTATGATGGGAACTTGCCCACCACAAAGAATCCTAGTGCCTCGTGATATGTGTTGGCGCAGCAAAAGCATCAAGCACACACACACTGCACGGTTCATAGGCTCAAGGCAAGCCTATGAGCATAGATCACAGTTTCTGCAAAACTGTTGAAGGAATGAAAGGGATTTGTGTTCTTGTTTTGTGAGGTAGAAGAAGATGAGAAACTAAGAAAGAAAATCAAATTTTATTCATCCACTAATGGGCCAAGCAAAGAGCATATTACAAGTGATACACACAAGAGTATTTACATGAGTTACTTAAGCTACAAGTAACTGATCACTAGGCCTAGAAACTAACTTCTAACTAACTAACTACCTAAAAACTATCTTAACCAACTTTCAATTGATCAAAACTAACTAACAACAAGTAAGATCAGTTATGAATTACACATTCTCAACAATATGTATTATAGTTTGGATTTAAATCACATGCTTCTCAGCTTCTGTAACATATTCCGAAATCTTTATGACTTAATAGTATGCCATAAAAATAAAGCTCGTTGGAAACATTTTGACTTTTGTATTGTATGAATTGTTGAAATAACGTCAGGAACTTATGACATGGTTGGGTGAAATTTATTTTTGATTTAATCGTTGTTTGGTTTCACGTTAAAGTCGAAGCTACCTTTTGTAGCTTCATAATCATCGCGCATCTATGGATGTTCACACCAATGTCATGAAAACAAACACATACTTAAACTTGTACCAACACAGGCCTCGAACAATTAGGGCTGGGTAATCATCATATTGAATGCTTTGAAATGCCTGCAATATAATAATGAAGTTTTTATTTAAAGTGCGTAAATAGGAATTTTGGAAACTCGCTAGCAAAATTAAGACATTGTTATTTTTCACGCTAGAAGTTTTTGGTACAATAGACAACAACAGAAACTCTAGATTTGTAAGCCACTAGGTTTGGTCTAGTGGTGAGGGGTTTGGGCTGGGTGAGTAGTAAGTTATAGGTCATGGGTTCGATTCTCAGCTCATTGTAAACTCTAGATTTGTTGTGGTTAAATTAAATGTTGAAGTTAGTTGTTTTGATAACTCTCACTGATTTGGTTTAGCCTTCTTTTGGACGGTCTTCATTTGAACCATGATGGTGATTGGATCTTTATTTTTACATTCCTTTTGTTGATCACAATACCGGGAAGAGAGAATGGTGGAAATTGTGACTTAAAAAATCTAATTCCTTAATTCGTGTTGATGCTCTATCCGGCGACTTTCTGAAGTACAATGCCGTCGTTGGTTTCAACACCTTCTACTTCGTTCTCCGACACGACCTCTATCTGTATTCCTATGACCTAGCTTATAGTCAAATTAATTTGAATTATGATAAATTTCTATCTGCTTCTCTATGAATTTTTTTTCCTTTCTTGTTTTTCATGTTTTCTTTGAATTGCAGTGAAAGTGTTTGATAAAAGTACTCATTGAATATTTTGTTTATTTCATAGTGATCTTGTTGATAATTGGATACAAATTGAAATGCTTTTTATAATGTCAGTTAGATAATTTTTGCATCAATAATTTTCTACTGCTAAGGATAAGGATTTGTGCTTTTGTTTTGTGAGAGTATTATTGTGATTATTTGTTTCTGAGGGCAGAACATGCATTCTGGTAATCTGGTTGTGTCAAGACAAATTTAGATCTTAACATCCTCTAGGGTGGTATAAGTTGGGAAAGTGTTGAGAATATGAAGTATGTTATGGTTACTTTCTTATAGCTTATATATGCATTTCATACTGATCATAAGCCAATTGAGGAAAGTGTTGAGAATAGGAAGTATGTTAGTGTTGATTCATGCTTAATTTTAGTCTAGGTTGGATGCACAAATCAGGGCTTAGTGGTTTAGGGTTGAACTTAGTGTTTTGCAAAATTTTAAAGCTAATAGTAGTGAGTCACTCACTTAGCCTTAAAAATGTACTTCAAAATTTTGCAAAATTTGAACTTAAAAATGTACTGTGAGCGGTACATTCAACCTGTTCTAATGTTATGATTGTGTACTAACTTATCCTTAAAAATGAACTTCAAAGTTCAGGAACCTCAGCTGAAGCATGGGTTGGTGATACAGGAGGGGCTTACAGTTGTGGCCATCATCTTGTGTCTGATGCATTTGATCAACAAGGTCTTTTAATTTATTATTTATCTATTGGTGTTAGTATGAAATTCACATACTCTTAATTTTTCTTAAAGACCAAGATAAGTGTGTGAATACTAAATTATCTGCGTATTCATGGTTATGGCATAGGTGTTGAGATAGATAGAGAAATATATTAGTTAACGGAAAATTGCTTTGAAGATTTTTCGTGTTCCTTTTTGTTATTGAAGATTGTGGCGACTGTGGTCTTTTTGGAACTTCTTTTAGTTGTAGATACTTGTTGTTGGGTTGGGTGGTTGAAGTGTGGATTCGTTACAACTCTGCAAAATTTGGACAAGTTTATGCAGTAGCTTCTACTCGTCTTGTAAGTTTTCACAATACTTTTGCACATAGTTCATTGTTCCAATATCAAGCTACATGCTAATAGATTCTTATTCCACTATCAAGCTAAATGCTCAGCTTTGACTACATGTATATATCAGTTATGTATTTCTATGCCTATGTATTGAAATAGTTAAGTCCCATAGGCAGTTGATTTCACATTAGAGGAATTAAATTCGTCAAGGGTGTATCGGAGGTATAGCTTCATAGGTGAATAGTATAATTGTTAGTCCCTCCCTACACTTAGAGATATATCAAGGTTTATGAATCAGCATCAATAACTCTAAGTTCAATTGGGGAAGTAAAAAGCATCAAGTTAAGCTACTCTATCTTATATTGAATTGCTAAAATGTGGTTTTTAATGTCCTCGTTGTTTTTTATTTTGTTTACATACATACAGGTTACAGAACAAGTGATTCAGACTCATGTGTTCTAGAGAACAAATCTATTCCTTAATTTGCAAGTATGGAGGTAATGGATAGACTTAACCAATGCTTTATTGTTTTCTAATTAATATGAGCTTGAATTTCAATTTTGTAATAAAACATATGATTACTTGTTGGCACTAATGCTTGTGCTAGCTTATTTACTTTGGCATCCAAAACATTAGTTGAATCTTGCTAATCTGGAATTGTTCCATTTTGGTCATGTTCAAATGCAGGAACAAAACTCTAGAGCAAATCTAGAATGCAGATTAATTGTTACATTGATTGTTGGTCTAGTTGTGTTTCTCTTTTCTGGTTTTTCTGTTGGCCTAATTGTGTGTTTGCATGATTCTTTTGTATTTGTTTAAGCTTCGCGCCTGACTCTGTTATATCATCAGGGGCCGAAGGGTTACACAATCTAGCTTTTTGGATTTGTGCTAGCTCTGTTATGTCATCAGGGGGGCGGAGGGTTACAAAATCAAGCTGCAAGACAAGTATGTGTGTTTTTGTCTTATAGTTTAAGCTTTCAATTGTTGCCTTGATTTGATCTATAAACATTTACTATGATACAATATGCTTTCTGTTCTCTAAATGTCAATTAGACTTCTCATTAGTTTGGCATAGTCAATACACATATCAAACCATTTTTTCTTATCAGTTTTGAAAATCCCTTGATGCAAAACAGAAAGTAGGGATGTTGACGGATTTTATGAATTTTGGTAATATGGACAATGTAGTCTAGAAACTAAAGAAGGGTTAGATGTTGGCCACTGGTATGCTGTCATAATTCTTCTTGATTGCTGCCAATTTTGAATAAGTTATGTGGATGAAACCCACTTGGGTTGGTGCATTGGTATTGGCTTGGGACCTGGGAGTGTGCTCCTCTTGAGGTCTGAGGTTCGATTCTCTCTGGCGCCAATTTGGGTGAGCTAATTTAGCTTCTTCAAAAAAAAAAAGTTATGTGGATGGAAAGTAACTTTTGCCTCTTTTCTAAGACTCCTTGTTCTTAAGTTGTACTATTTTGTTTTTAACGGGTTCCAAATGCCTCTTGTGCCCCTTGCCAAACGAATTCTCTTAACTTGGACACTAACGAATTCTCTTAATCCAAACAAATTTGCATGAGGTTGTCCCAAAATAGTTGTTATCCCTCCAATCTTTAACATAAAAAAAAAAAAAAAAAACTTTTTAGATACATTGAAAGATTGATGTATTTAATTTATGATATAGATCAACTAGATACATTAAACTTTTAATGTATCTAAAGGTAAACATTTTTTTATATTTAATCATAGAGGAAGCGTAAAATGTAATTTCTTTTGTAAGAAATAAAAAAGGTTTTTTTTTTTTTTGAAACAAAATAATAATAAAAAAAAGGTATTTAAACCCTTTAAAAGTGGTTTTTTTTTAATAGAAATAAAAAAATAGATATATAATTAATAAAGGAAGAATATTATATATTTATATGTTAACTTAGTTATTATTTAGATTTTTTTCTACACTATCCCTTGATAATTTTGGGGATTTACTCAACAATCAACATTACTAGAAATCTGTTTATTTTATGTGAATTTTCCTACGAATTTAGACAAAAAATTCTGGTTCCCAGCTAATTAATACATTTGTGGATAATTGTTTCATGCAGATTTTGAAATCTTCAAGAACATTCCCTACAGATTTTCTATAGCAAAATTAACAAATTCCGTATAATAAATCCGCTTCAAATGGGCACGTGTTAACGAAAGTCACATGGTTCATATATTTAAGATAGCTCTCTAAAAATATTGTATTGTAGAATAATTAACTTATTAATTTAAATGTCATTTATCTTCAGTGAATTTATCATTTTTATCTTCATGTTTGTATTGTACTACCTATTTATGTCTTTCTGCAATTAAAAATAAGTTGTCGATAAAATATTTACTTGAATAAATTCTCCTTATTTTATAATTAGTGTGTAAATCATAAATTTTGTTTCGTAATCTGCTATCGCAAAGTGTAACTTAACAATTAACGGCGTAACATTATGACCCGTGCGAATGCACGGGTCTATTACTAGTATTTATATGTTAACTTAGTTATTATTTAGATTTTTTTCTACACTATCCCTTGATAATTTTGGGGATTTACTCAACAATCAACATTACTAGAAATCTGTTTATTTTATGCGAATTTTCCTACGAATTTAGACAAAAAATTCTGGTTCCCAGCTAATTAATACATTTGTGGATAATTGTTTCATGCAGATTTTGAAATCTTCAAGAACATTCCCTACAGATTTTCTGTAGCAAAATTAACAAATTCCGTATATACATCCCCAGAAAAGCCCTTCGATAAATCTTCAGGAAATCCGCAGGAAAGAATTTCCTTTTAAATAGATCTTAGATAAATCCCCAGAAAATATATTCGGCATATAAATCCACATGAAACATTTTGATTAAAAAATATAAGGAAAATATATTCGGCATATAATCCCCGGGGGCACTGTTTAACATTTTCCTATTTAAAATTATCAGAATTTTTAAGGACTGTCAATAATAATTTTTTAAAGGTGGGATATTATTGACGTCAATTTAGTACGAGTTACATTTTTATAATATGTTGTTTTAATCAAATCGATGTCCATTAAGTCATTATTTCAATTATGAAAATAAAATTAACCATGAAGTTATACTTTCAAACAACAACGTATATTATAAATAATATTTTAAATATTTTTAAATATTGATCTATCATGGACCACTTGAAAAAAGTGGTTCATATTAAAATTTTCCGTATAGGAGATAGTCCACCGAGCCTTTACTACTACATTGTCTACTTCTAGTTTTATTTTATTTTATTTTTTAAATAGTATAGTTGTTAAAATGAAAAAAATGGTAATATCATCTTAAAATTGAGAGTTCACTCAACTTTATAAAACCAGTTTATTAACTCTAATGAGGCTCGTTCTCGTGAGTTTAACTCAGTTGGTAGAGACATCGCATAATATGTGTAGGAGTTGAGATTTAAACATTGGACACTTCACTTATTCACTTTTAAGGTGAAATTTCTAGTCACTGTGCTACTTAATAAAAAATAGTAAATAATAAAAAAAACTCTAATGATGTGTTATTTTTAATCAATGTGAAACTTGGTTTTTCCGATAAAAAGTCAAAATCAGTTTGAAATCTTAACCGTTCAAATCATAACATCTTGCATGAGATACACTTGGCTTGTTGCATGTAGTTTCTTTACCACTTGTCTTGTTGTATGTTTTTCTTGTGACACTTGTCTTCATGCATGTAAGCATTTGTAACATAACTTTCCTCCAAAACTTTATTATCTTTCTAGTGTTCTAGTCCTCTTCAACTCTTCTCAACCACTTACAGTAGCCTTTTGTTTTTTCTTACAATTACTAGTATAATTTATTTGCAGAAGAAGCTATTATATTCTAAAATTGCATGCAGTTTTGGAATTTGTATACCTTCAGCGGATCAATTAGCTCGTCTTGTTCAGGTATGAATACATTGAGTACTCAATAGAATTTTGCATGAAGAAGGTCGGTGAATTTGAAAACTTTGAAGTTAACATTTTATACACTTTTGCATTGGATAATATGGAGGTGTAAAAAAAATCTGAAAAGTTGAGTGAACATTTTACACCTCCGGAATTAAAGGTATCTAATCCATTTAGGTTATCGGTTCAGGTGTCAATTAACTTAGTTTGATGGTTATCGGTGCTACCTTCGAAATAAATGGTTATCGGTTTAGGTGTCAAATTACTTCATCCGGTTCTTAATATAAGAGGAAGTTTGTTTTTTTAGATTTATTCAAAATCTAATATATCTGGTCTGTATTATAGGTCAGATACACTAGATTCTCAATAAATCTAGAAAAACAAACAAGAGCTGTAAATGGCAACTCGGACGAAAGCCAGAGAATGTATTTTCTTTGATGTATGTTGCAATCAATCTGTCAAAATCACACAATGATATTACGATTTCGTTGAAGCTCTAAAATATAATTTTTACAATTATTATGATTCACCATGATAAATTTTAAATCAAATACAATTTTTATTGACCCAAGTTTTTCTTCTTCTTATATTTAAGATCATAGGTAGTATCAACGTTTGATTAAAGTTAGCAAAGTGGTCAACGACAAGCAGACAAAAAGAAAAAAGAGAGGGTAGGAATTTTTTTTTGAGGTAGCTAGGAAGTTAAATCAAGGTCATCAAAATGATGGGCATGATTTATCGTTACAATAATGATGGGCATGATTTATTCCCAATTGAAAATGATTTTTTGATACAAGAATGATTAAAAGGAGTCATTGTGTTCCCATAAATGTAGCTCAAATGATAGCTACCAAAAATATTATTGGAGTGAAGTGGTTGGGGTTCGAATCCCGAATTCCACATTTCTCTATATTTAAATGTGTGAGGCCAATTATATACCCAGCCAGTTAACTACTACTATTTTTTTTTTTTTTTAAATCAGTTTTTCACTGTAAAAAGTGGGAATACCATCTTAGAATTATAAGTTGACTCGTAAGATAAGGAGCGTCATCTTATATAAATTCCACCGGGACTTTATGTTTAAACAATGCGAGACTTGATTTTTTGCAATAAAAAATCAAACTCAGTTTAAAATCTTAACCATTCAAATCTCTCTAATTTCTACTATATATATGGTTTGTACCTTGTGGAAATATCATAGGAAAACATGGCTCATTATGGTTCAAGATTGGTAGTGCCTGTAGACTTGAAAAAGAAGCCATGGGAGCAGGAACTACCACTTCACAACCGGTGGCATCCAGAGATACCTCCAGTTGCAGAGGCTACAACTGGTGAACTTTTCAGAGTTGAGATGATAGATTTCAGTGGAGGTGCTATCACTCAAAATTACACTGCTGAAGATGCCAAGCACGTTGATCTCTCAGCTGTGAGTTTCCTATTCATCTTCTGTCTATGTGTTAAAGTATAGACTTTAATTATAGTTTCCAAAGTGTTTTAAGTTTGCTTAAAATCATTAATCAAAATTCCTTTCTTTTTTTTTTCTCAACTTTTTTTCTATGCTTTTACTTTATTTCCATATGCAGAGTGTTTTTATTTATATAATTATCCAATCAAAATGATTAGCATAAACTAATTAATACCACTAAAGTGTTTATACTACCGAAATCCATTGGTCTGGTTGAAATTTAACTTCGATCCCTTCTGCAAAGTTTGAGGTTCGAATTTTGTAAATAAAAATAATGTAATTCGAATGGGAGATTTCACTAAAAGTTGTCAGCCAAATCCTTCAACAAAGATTAATCATTGGCAAAATTAAGATATATTTTATACTAAACTACTAGTTAATTTTACCAAAAAAAACACCAGTATTTTTACCCCAAATATTATTTAAGATTTAATATTTTTAGAATTATAAATATCTAATTCACCTTAATAAACCAGGCAGAATTTAAACCATCAAAATCATCTATAACTACATCTTAAAAATAAATATGAATATTGAATATGCACCACATTTTAAATTATTGTTTGGCATATATACACATAAAAATTCAAATCCACTGTTATGTGGTCCTTCCACCAATGGAAAATCGGTCCCCTTCCTTAGACTAATGCCAAACACTGCTATAACAATATCTAAAGTCTAGACTAAGTCCAACATATGTTTCCAAAATCACTGTACATGTTTGTCCATGGCTCCACCAACTCCAAGACTAGTTGTGCCAATAGACATGAAAAAGAAGCCATGGGAACAAAAACTTCCTCTTCATAATCGATGGCACCCTGACATACCTCATGTGGTAGATGTTACTACTGGTGAAATCTTTAGAGTTGAGATGGTAGATTGGACTGGAGGTGCTATTAAAGATGACAATTCAGCACTTGATATAAAACTTGTAGACCTCTCAGTTGTAAGTTTAAATTAAATCTCATCTCGTCTCCGAATTTGTATTCCTTACAGTCACAATCACGCATTAATTGATTTCAAATGTTAGATCAAGATTGTTACTCGTGTTCTGTTGTATATGACCAATAGTTTACTGATAAGTGGTCAGGCCGCCAAGCTAGGCGAATAACATGTAAAGTATTGAAGTGTTTTTATATAGTTTTTATATATCATGTGAATTATATATGTTTTTCTTTTTTGGAAATTAATTTGGATGTTGTGGGTAAACTGGCCAGGTCCATCACCTTAGTGGGCCAATAAGAATTGTGGATAATGAAGGCATCCCGGCCCATCCCGGAGATTTGCTCGCTGTTGAAATATGCAACTTGGGTCCTCTTCCTGGTGATGAATGGGGCTTCACAGCAACATTTGACAGAGAAAATGGAGGTGGTTTTTTGACAGACCATTTTCCTCATGCCACAAAAGCTATTTGGTACTTTGAAGGAATATATGCTTATTCACCTCAGATACCAGGTATAAGGACTGATATATCACTTTTGGTTTGTGTAATCTATCAAATATTTTCTAAGTTTCCTTACTTTTCTTGCTGAGACAGATGCCTAATCACCAAAAATGTTATATGAAGTATGAAAAACATTTGACAAACTCATATAGAAAATTATCCGAAATGACCAAACTGTTTAGCGTTTATAATTTAAGAGACTAAAATGGAACAATAAACTTAAGGGATCGACGTGCCTAAAGTTTGTAAATTATATGACCATAATGGAGTGAAAACAATTTAAGAGACCAAAATGAAACTTAAGAATAATTTAACGAATCAATGTGTAATTTAGCTAGTTAAAATGAATTATAAGAGATACTTTCTACATGTTTTTTTCACTCATGTGATCATTTTTGTTGGACAGGAGTGAGGTTTCCAGGCATAACACACCCAGGTATAATTGGAACTGCACCATCAATGGAACTCCTAAACATATGGAATGAAAGAGAAAGAGATGTTGAAGAAAATGGTCTTCAGTCTCTCAAACTATGTGAGGTTCTGCATAGTAGACCCTTGGCAAACTTACCAACAACAAAAAGTTGTCTGCTTGGAAAGGTAATAAATAAATATGTATTGATGTCAGTATCCTATATTTTTGACATTAGCAATGTCGACGTGTTATAGCTTATACAAGTTAGCTGAACATACTATATTTGACTAATGTTTAGTTGGTTTGTTAAGAAATCAAACAGATTATTACCTTTTTATTATCATGTGGCCCTTTTCTTGACATGGTTGTAGATTGAAAAAGGAAGTGATCAATGGGAGAAGATTGCAAGGGAAGCAGCAAGAACAATACCGGGAAGAGAAAACGGTGGAAATTGTGACATAAAAAATCTAAGTAGAGGTTCAAAAGTATACCTTCCTGTTTTTGTAGAAGGAGCAAATCTCAGCACTGGTGATATGCACTTTTCACAGGGTGATGGTGAGGTCTCATTATGTGGTGCAATAGAAATGAGTGGTTTCTTGGAACTCAAGTTAGTATAAAACTTACATTAATACAAATCTTAGCAAACTTATTCTGTTCCATCCTTACAATTAAGCTTATACCCTTTTATTTTTATGTCATCATCAGGTGTGACATTATAAGGGGAGGAATGAAAGAGTACCTTACACCAATGGGCCCTACTCCCCTTCATGTCAACCCAATCTTTGAGATAGGCCCTGTTGAACCAAGATTCTCAGAGTGGTTAGTGTTTGAAGGCATTAGTGTGGATGAAAGTGGGAAACAACACTACCTAGATGCAAGTGTTGCTTACAAACGAGCAGTGCTCAATGCTATTGACTACATATCCAAATTTGGTTACTCAAAAGAACAGGTTTAATTGCACACCATTAAATTGTCCAAGCATATGTTATTTTTCTCCGTTGAAAATTTATTCAACTTACATGCATTGTGAGTTTTTTTACACATGCATGCAATCATTGAGATCTCACAATGTAGATATTTTAGGAACAGATATAACAAAGTGACATTGTAATGTGATTTGATCGAATACATCTGTAAAAAAAATAATTTACTCTATTGGTGCATATAAATTAATGTCTATGAAAAAAAAAATGAAGTATGTTTTATCACAAAAAGACAAGAAAAATGCAACCTATGGCTAATTGCTATCCCTTGAACATTATACAGGTGTACCTTCTATTATCTTGTTGTCCTTGTGAAGGAAGAATATCTGGAATTGTTGATGCTCCTAATGCTTGTGCAACACTGGCCATCCCAACTGCTATATTTGATCAGGTAAATATATAAATATAAAAAAATAATCATGTCTAATGCATCAGCTATTTATAACAAAATTATCAATCATACCAAGATTCTTTATATGTATGATTAAGGATTGCATTTTAAAAAAAATATATATATCATTCATGTTATATGTGTCGCTTTGTAATATTAGTTATGTGGATCGATGTTTTTTCAGGATATTCGTCCTAAAAATAACAAGGTACCTATTGGACCCCGTCTTGTAAGGAAACCGGATGTCTTCAAATGCACTTATGATGGGAACTTACCCATCACAAAGAATCCTAGTGCCTCGTCGTGATTTGTATTATAGTTTGAATTTAAATCACATGATTATGTAACATATTCCATAAATCTTTATGATTTACTAGTATGCCATAAAAATAAAGCTCGACGGAAACACTTGGACATTTGTATTGTATGAACTGTTTCATGGAGAATGTTGAAATAAAGTCGGGAACTTATGGCATGGTTGGGTTAAATTTATCTTTGATCTAGTCAGTCGTTTAATTCCACGTTCTTCATATTCACCGCGCATATATGGACTTTCACCAATGTCATGAAAACAAATACATACTTAAACTTGTACCGGCACAAACCTCAGACAATTAGGCATGTTGGATGCTTTGAAATGCCTACAATGATGAAGTTTTTAGTTATAGTAAATAAGAGTTTTGGAAACTCGCTAGCGAAATTAAGACCTTGTAATTTTTCACGCTAGAAGTTTTCGCCATCAATTTAATTTGGTTCGGGGACAGTTTTGACATCAAGCGGTTCCAGCCACCTCCCGATCGCAGTTGCGGGGATCGAACCGTGGTCCTCCCTACCAAGTTCAGCGTCAATCACCACTGAACCAACTAGCGATTAATATAGAAGCACTAGATTTGTTTCTTGCCACTCTCCTCCTGAAAATATGGTTAAATTAAAGGGGCCTTCTATGGTACAATAATAAGATTATGATGTACCGATAATGTATTAACCAATAGTAATTTGACATGCTGTAATGACATTGACAAGCTGGAACAGTTAAGTTTGACTTATATTTGTAAATTTAACACCACAAAACATCTGCATTTTTCACTTTTCACCACCAAATTTTATTGTTGATGATTTTGTTCATCATTAATTCCAAACTCTCCACATTCATACCCGACCAGATGGTTCTGATGTTCATCATCGAAACATCGTCTCTTCCGATGCGCCTCTCTTTGCCGACCAGATCCTCTACCATGGCAGCGACGCCGAGACCTTCAACTCTGTAACTTTGATGGCTACGATTTTCACTTCTGGACTTTTGAATTCCTTTTCTTCATTTAGATGTGCGATTTTCTTCTGGAATTTTGAATTCCTTCATAAGTTCAAATTGAAACTCAATTTTGAATTCCTTTTATTTTATCGCAGTTACCTTTAATTATCAGTTTATTTTCTCTCTTTTCTTCAGATTCTATATTTTTACAATTTCCATTCCTTTTCAAATTGAAACTCAACTTCTATTTATTAATTTTCAATTAAGTTGTTTCAGATCAAATTAAAACCTAATTTTGTATTCTCTAGGAAAATTAATTGTGACTATTTTCTTAAAATTTAGTTGCTACGACTATATGCAATATTCATGCATGGAGATTTTGTAAAGATTCATTCAATATTAATGTACAGGGGAGGGGGACTTTGGGTGATTGTTATTTCTTATGGTTGAATAACTTAGAGATTCCTATATTGAAAGAATACTACTGTGTGTTTGATATTCAGTAGGTATTGACTAGAGATGTTTAGAGGCAGAACCAGAGTTTATTTTGCATCTATTGGCTGAGTGGTTGCTTTGGAAGGTGGTCACCATTGGGAAATAAGAGCTGGAAGGCATCAACAGTCGGGAAAGACAATACATGCACATAGTCTGACATTTTGTTGGCAGATGCTGGGTGGCATTGTAGCTTCTGCTTCCGTCGTATCAGTGATTTCATTATGATAGAGTTAGGTTCTCTCACTATCTAGATCCTGACAGAATTCAGAAAGTAATCTGCGAAGGGTACGATCTATTTGACATGCTGCCGGAGGAGTACACTTTCAAGGAGATCATCGGTAAAATGGGCCAAATACCCCATTCATAATCTGCAGTTCACCTGCCTGCTTTCCTTCTGGAAAATGCAGAGAAGTATAAATTTCTCCTGCCTGGAAATTGTATGAGAGAGAGATGATATGAGAAAACCATTTAAAAGGTACAGGCTTGTTGTTTAGTTTGTTGCTTGTGCTGCTCAAGTGGTTCTTTGTAGGAGGTTTTCACCGAGGTTTTGATGATTGTGTGTGACTCACGTGGGGCAATATTATTGTCCAGTGAGATATTGTTTGGGAAATTCATTGAGTTCTTCAGACAAATTCTTTGATCTAGATGGAATTTTTGTATATAATTTTTTATCTAGAGGGAATTTTTGTATATAATTTAGAGTTGAACTTCATTCAAGGGGGAGAAGCATTATTCTAACCAGCGATCAGAAGTGCCACTTGCCTTTGTGAACTTCTGTGTTTATTTGGTATCAGTGTGGCTGATACCCAGATATACAGTAACGTAGTTTAAAATTCTCCATCTTTTTTTCCTGTTTGGGAAGTTTTCGTTTTGCAGACCCATTTTTATTCTTATTATTCTTTGTCTCTTCATAACACTAGTGTTGGGCGCCGTCAAAAGTGAATGCATTCGCGTGGCAGCTGCAGCATGACCGTATTCCGACTCGGATTAATTTGCACCGACAGGGGATCATTGATGCGGCTGGGGACAGACTTTGTGGTGAGAATACCGAATCTACCTTGCACCTTTTTATTTACTGTAAAGTTAAGGTTTGGGTTCGGGTGTTTGATTGGCTTGGTCTATCTTTCTCTCTACCACATAACTTGTTCTCCATTTTGAACTATCTTATCTCGATCGGGGGAAAGAAATTACGTAAGGGGTTGTGTATGGTTTGGAATGCTGTGATATGGTCATTGTGGCGACATAGAAATTTTGTAATGTTTGATAATGGTATAATTAGTACGGTATAGGTGATTGAAAGAATCATAGTCTCATCTTGGAAGTGGTGGTTAAGTCAATCACAGGTAGCGCATCCCCCCCCCCCCCCCCCCCCCCCCCCCCCCCCCCCCCCCCCCCCCCTTATGAATGGCGCGTTGAACCGAAGCTATGTATGGCGCGTTAAGTTTGCTTCACCCTTGCTTTGGATATTGTATGCTTTCTGTTGTTCCATGTTTGTGTATTTAGGCCTCTGTTTAGGCTTTTGCTTTGCTCATGAGGCTTCTTTCTTCTTGTGCTGGAACATTATTTCTTTGTGAATACAAATTATAGCCTTTCAAAAAACAAAAAACACTGCTGACTCAATTTTATTGTGCATTATATGAAACATAGCTTTGGTGGTTGCCATCAACTGAATACTTCAGACACTTTTTAAGCACTTAAGCGCAGCTTAGTTATTCAGATTTTCCTTTTTAACTATTTTGAACATCATAAGCTGTGCTGAGTTGCTAATACTCCGTACATAATACAACTTATCAGTTCAATATTGTTGTATCAGTAGAACAATTAGAATATAAGACTTTCAATACAAATCTAAATGCACCAATATGTTACTAACAAATTAGCTTTCAATGTTAACATTGAAATTAATTGTAGTGAATGGCATCGTCACCGTCCTCGATTAACATTGATTTTGAAATTTCAGATGGGAGCCACTCCTACAAGTTTCGTCAGCAGGAGAAACTCATTGGTGAGTTGGATCTTTGGTTAATATCATAATATATTGTGAGATTCACAATAAATTTTAATAGATTCATATCATAGAGCGGTGACTATATATACTAGTAACACAACCAGTGGAGATGAGCAAAATTTACCCAATCAGGATATTTTGAACTTTAGAGCAGAGAATGGCATGATTTGTAGGCCTTTTCTTGTTAAGGAGACTGACAAACTTGTTCGATCAGACGTAACTATGGGAATCACTTTTCTGTTTTTGCCGAGTTTCTTTCAGTTTTTAGTGGCAACAATACATGTAGACAAGGTTGAATTGTGTGGCTGTATGAATGATTTGAGTTCAATATTGGTTAAATGAAATATGCACTCTTTGTGTTTAAATGTGCACTTTAAAATATTTTGGGGCAATTTCTTTCTTTGTAGTCATGATTTATCATGTATGTTAGTCTTGCTGTTGAGTCGCATGGTTGTTTCTTATTTGTATCAAGTCAAAACTTGTCAAGTGTATTGGATATGTTTCTTTCATAACCTTTATTTTAATTCTGGCACTCTTTCAGGATGAAAACGGGAACAAGATGTTAAATGAGTATATTCGAGAACATAAGATTGGTTCT
The DNA here is from genome assembly GCF_020283565.1 of Trifolium pratense. Lineage (NCBI taxonomy): Eukaryota > Viridiplantae > Streptophyta > Magnoliopsida > Fabales > Fabaceae > Trifolium > Trifolium pratense. The sequence goes on along the minus strand of NC_060062.1, from coordinate 45,992,678 downwards.
AGTAGCTATGGTAAAGTGGTAAGTAAAGTGTATGCGGAGATATACCATCTCTTTTCTCATTGAGCTTACTTTCCTGAGCCCCTTCCTTATTATTCATTTTGCAGGCTCTTTACAAAAGTAGCGTTGATGGAAAGCATTATGAAATTAAGGTAAGGGCACCTTAGTGTTAGCATTCAAACCACTTTATGATTAGAAAGTTTTTTGTAATAGAGCAGAAGTCACTGTTCCTGACAGCAGGGAAGTGTGACGTAGATAGGTTGTTGGACCTAGCTAGTGTGACTGAGCAATTGTGGACTCTATTATATTAAGAGATTGAAATTGAATAAACACAAACCAATCAAAGGCTCACTACAATATTGCATATTTGTACTGTTATTATCAAGATAAGGACATTGCTGATGATTTATTGACATTAAATCTTTTGAACTGCAGTCCTTTCACAAGTCTCACTTATGGAAGCTTCGAGTTGCTCCATTTGAGACTGCCATGACTGATGTTCTACGTTAGGCAAAGGAAAGTGAAATTTCATAGTTAATTGTACTGTCCAATACTTTTGCTTCTCTTAATGATTGATTAATAAATACACAAACTGACATGTAAAATCAGAAGCTTCAATTTATGGGAAATGCATTGCAGTGTTGGTATTACAGCCATGATTTTTTTACTCCTGTACCCCTGTTTTTGTTCAAAATTTGTGTAATGCCCCTGTTTTGGAAAAATATTGTGTAATACCCCTCTTTTGAGAGGAATTTCGTTGGACAGCGTAAAAGGTAATGGCGGAATCCTGGATTGTGCCATGTCAGGAGCAATGGCGGAAAGGAGAAGTTTGCCATGTCAGTCACATGGCGGAATTGCAGTTTCCGCCATTGACTGCCTCGGTCAGCGCGCGCGTGCAGGCTTTGCAGGGGAGATACAGTTTGTGTTTTTTTTTTTGGCTTTTTGCTGTTTTTTTTGGCTTCGCCAGATTTATCGGGTACTAAAAATTTACCGAAAAAATATAGAAGATACATCCTTAGTTGTTGCATTGCTTGTTCTTCGTTAGGATTGGGTGGCATCGAACTAAGTTGTTCTTTTAGCCATGCTGTCCTAATAGAATATCCATGTGTTGTATCGGGCGGATTGACTCCCAATAATCGTGGAAACTGTTCCCAAACAGAGTCATTTCTTCCACTAACTGCTTGTCCAGAAATCTGTAGATCAAGTAACATGTTGACATCTTGGAGAGTTATCGTGCACTCTCCGCTAGGTAGACGAAATGTATGCGCATCGGGTCTCCATCTAAGTACCATAGCTGTGATTAAGTGAGCATCAATATGGCACTTTCGGAGCCGCACGACATAACCAAAACCACATTGTTCCAAGAGTGGTTTTATTGCATCATTTGGTGGGTCAAATCGGCACTGATTATGCACTTTCAAAGTCTTGTTGTCCTACACATAGGTATAAGTATATATAAGTATAAAAATAAAACCATTTGTCAATTTAAAATTATAACATCAATATATATATGTTATCGAAAAAAGAGAGAATCGTTGTGGCTTATGTCGGGTGCCGGGTCATAAGGCTCGTGACTGTCCTAATAAAGCCGGACCCTCAAATTAAATATAATTTTTTTTTAATGTAATTTCTTCCATACGTGTTTCTATTATGTTATCAATAAATTAATATCATATTTTAAATGACACAAATTATTGTCCACAATCATACGATATCAAAAAATAAACTAAAATTAGTAAATTTAGGATTACATCATTAATAGAATTACACAAACATAAAACATAAAATATTGACATAATATGAAAAATAAACCACATACAATAATTTTATATTTTCTTAATCATTTTCAATCATAATAATTTTTATTTTTATAAATTATTATTATTTTAAGATTTAAAAAAAAAAAATATTTTTTTTGTTGAATGAAAACGAAAAAAAAAAACAGCAAAAAGCCAAAAAAAAAAAAACACAAACTGTATCTCCCCTGCAAAGCCTGCACGCGCGCGCTGACCGAGGCAGTCAATGGCGGAAACTGCAATTCCGCCATGTGACTGACATGGCAAACTTCTCCTTTCCGCCATTGCTCCTGACATGGCACAATCCAGGATTCCGCCATTACCTTTTACGCTGTCCAACGAAATTCCTCTCAAAAGAGGGGTATTACACAATATTTTTCCAAAACAGGGGCATTACACAAATTTTGAACAAAAACAGGGGTACAGGAGTAAAAAAATCTTACAGCCATTCATCTTGAGTGTTCATTATGTTGTTGTTTACACTCGGAATTGAGACTTAAATTTTCATTTCCAATTGTTTGTTTAGATTTGATTTTCTATTTTATTGCTACCTAATTAAATAAATATATTGATAGAAAGACAATGTGCAATGTCTATGTGGGTGTGTTCATACCATTTCCACTAGGATTTTTTTTTGTTGAACTTTGTAAGAATAATATTTTTTGATTGTAAGTGAAATTACATCAAAAGAACCAAACAAATAAGTGAAATTATAAAAACTTTCACTTAGTGGTAGGTACACAATACCAGAACTCTGCAATTTTAGGGAAGGAAGGAAGGCTTCGTTGAAGGAGGGTGTTTGAAACCAAATACTAAGCGAAAGAGAACTTGAGTCTTCATTTGGGCGGTAAGAGCTTAGAATTTGAGTTGCCTGCAGAAAATTTAATTTAAATTGGCATTTGGCAGACTTTGGTACATCTCAAAATTATATTTCCAATGGTTGTTGATGCTTCATATGGTTGTAATATGGTAGACTAGTAATTATATTTTCTTTAAGAGTTAAGTATGACTGTTAGCTATATGCTAGTATTGATATCATAGTACTTTATTTAGAATATAAGTATGACTTTTGGGTTAAGACTTTTCATACAAGTTGAACTCAAGTGTTTTTGGTCTCTTTCTCCTGCCCTGTTGCACAAAAACCTCCGCGTTACAATCAGTCCACTAACATTTCTTACCACAAGATCTTTCCTAACAATGAAACCATTGCATTTTGCATACTTTTCATAGAAACCATAAGCTTATTTTTCACTACCAAAATCAAGACCCTCGATATCATCCACTGTCATGGTATTAATCCTAACAAACCTACCATCTATTACAACGAAATCAGTGGATGATATCGAGGGTCTTGATTTTGGTAGTGAAAAAGAAGCTTATGGTTTCTATGTAAAGTATGCAAAATGCAATGGTTTCATTGTTAGGAAACATCTTGTGGTAAGAAATGTTAGTGGAATGATTGTAACACGGAGGTTTTTGTGCAACAGGGCAGGAGAAAGAGACCAAAAACACTTGAGTTCAACTTGTATGAAAAGTCTTAACCCAAAAGTCATACTTATATCCTAAATAAAGTACTATGATATCAGTACTAGCATATAGCTAACAGCCATACTTAACTCTTAAAGAAAGTATCATTACTAGTCTACCATATGAAGCATCAACAACCATTGGAAATATAATTTTGAGATGTACCAAAGTCTGCCAAATGCCAATTTAAATTAAATTTTCTGCAGGAAACTCAAATTCTAAGCTCTTACCGCCCAAATGAAGACTCAAGTTCTCTTTCGCTTAGTATTTGGTTTCAAACACCCTCCTTCAACGAAGCCTTCCTTCCCTAAAATTCCAGAGTTCTGGTATTGTATACCTACCACTAGGATTGTGTACCTACCACTAAGTGAAAGTTTTTATAATTTCACTTATTTGTTTGGTTCTTTTGATGTAATTTCACTTACAATCAAAAAATATTATTCTTACAAAGTTCAACAAAAAAAATCCTAGTGGAAATGGTATGAACACACCCACATAGACATTGCACATTGTCTTTCTATCAATATATTTATTTAATTAGGTAGCAATAAAATAGAAAATCAAATCTAAACAAACAATTGGAAATGAGAATTTAAGTCTCAATTCCTGCCCTGTTGTCACTAACCCTGTATATAGTTTGGCAAGCCTAATACACTATAACAAATATACTTATTTGAAATATAGAGTTACTGAAATTATAGCTCGACAGGAAAGACTCTGGTCCTACGTATCCCTAAACGATTAGGGAATCAGAGTCACGTAATTCTCTAAGTGTTGTTCCTTGGTCGGTGATGCCCATAGCAAAGGTAGAGAAGAAGATTGAAATCCCTTCTCTTCTCTCTCACGTGTGGATGTTTCTAGAGAGAAAGCTTTTTTTCTTTTTATTTATTTTATTTTTTCCTAAATAATTTCTAAAAAAAAATGGACCAAGTACTTGTTTCCTATAATATAAGCACCCTTAAATTTCCGCTTTATTACTCTTGTGCCATTAATATCTAGGCTTAAATGCAGTTTTACCCCATCTGTTTTAAAAAATGCGGAATTTTACCCTCCCTATTTTAAAATGCGAAATTTTCCAAACTTAATTACTAATTGTTCACTAGCTTAATCTATTGCCATAATACTAATTAAGGTTAATAAAGAAAATTATCATAACTTATTAATTAATTATTCGGGGTATTACATTCTACCCTCTTATGAAAATTTCGTCCTCGAAATTTCGCACTACTCAACAACTTGACCTTTCACTGCGTACTCTGATCAACTAATAACCCTACTTGTCAATTGTCATTATAAGCTTTAACACCTTCCTCTCCAATCTGTACACACACTTTCACAACTACAATAACCAACCGGACATGGTATTTTGAGATATGACCAATAAGCCTAAATCAATCTAAAAATAAACGCAGAAAATCCATTAGCCTCCTAAGCTAGTAGAGATGACACTTACCAACTCGACACTGATAATCATCTACACTACTTATATGATTGTTTTGCAGGCTAATGTTATGGTGGACCACCTTCACAAGTGGTCCACCGTGGACAAGTGATCTACCGAATATGAATTTTACGAAATTCACTGTTGGATTGAAAGTTTATCTCGTATAGATTATCCATAAATTTTTTAAAATTTTTTGAAAATCATTTGATGTATTATTGAGACCCATCAAGATTTACGTTATTTAATAAACCGTTAATCTTGATGTGTCTCTATAACATATCAAATGATTTTCAATTTTTCTATGGATGATCTATATGATATAAACTTTCAATCCAACGGTAGATTTTATAAAATTCGTATTCGTTATAATGTTATTCATGATTGGTCCACCATGGACCACTTGATGAAATGGTTCATATTAGAATTTACACTGTTTTGCATCAACATTTCTCCTAATCCATCGAAATGATACAACCTAAAGGATACTTCCCAACCCAACTTCACCACTAAGTACATCATATTGCTAAATTCTTTCTGCAGGCTGCCACATAAACTTTACAACATTACAATACAATTAAGAAACTTCAGCTAAGCTAGCAAACTAGAAAAAAAAAATTAAAAAATCAATCATAGCCAAAGTCTCCTTTGCTGCACATTAAACAAAACACCAGTAGTCATTATGCTTACTCCCTTGCTTCAACAAGAAAGAATGATGTAAAGAATGTTGTGTGTTATTCATTCATTCAGTATGTATTTATATACAAGTATCTGATCAATCCGATCCTTACATTGTGCTAGTCATTATCACATAATGCTATACTAAGAAACAAATAATACAGTAGACTAAATACAAACTGTAACATTCAACTGTCAATGATACATGATCATGATTAGCATATCAATAATAAATGTGAGAATAATATCATGACATTCCTTAACTCTCCCCCTCAAACTGGTGGTGAGGGAGTCACTCCAAGTTTGTCTCTTAGAAAGTGAAATCTTGAATGAGTGAGAGGTTTAGTCAGGCAATCTGCGATTTGGTCAGCTGTAGGCACATAAGCTATTTTGATTTGATCTTGCAGCACTTGGTCCCTTATGTAGTGAACATCAATTTCAATATGTTTGGAACGAGCATGCATAACAGGATTGGATGCTAGTGCCTTAGCACTCAAGTTATCACACCACAAGGTGGGTTTTCTTGGTAGAGGCAGTTTCAGTTCATTTAGGAGAGATCGAACCCATGCTATCTCAGCTGCCAGATCAGCTAATGCTCTGTATTCAGATTCAGTACTAGACCTTGACACTACTTTTTGTTTTCGTGAGGACCAAGAGATTAATGATTCACCAAGGAATACACACTGACCTCCTATGGATTTTCTATCATCTATGCTTGTAGCCCAATCTGCATCCGAGAATCCAATTATGTCTAAAACGGTAGAAGGCTTAATGTGCAAGCAATAGTTTTTTGTTCCTTGTAGATACCTCAGTATCCTCTTGATTCCTTGCCAATGATCAGTAGTGGGAGAGCTCATGTATTGACTTAACTTGTTAACCGAAAAAGCAATGTCTGGACGTGTGTTGGTTAGATATTGCAATGCTCCTATAGCTTGTCTATATACAGTTGGGTCTGCCATTTTCTCCCCCTCAACTGTGTACTGCCTCCCAGTTATCATTGGAGTTGGACAAGCTGAGGATTTCTCCATGTTGAATTTCCTGAGCAAATCATTTATGTATCTTGACTGTTTTAGATACAATCCTCCTGCATCTCTCTGAACCTCAATGCCTAGGAAATAGTGTAGTTGCCCAAGATCCTTGAGTGAGAAAACTACATTGAGTTGTTTGATGAATGCTTCTAGAAACTTGGAGTTACTTCCGGTCACTATTATATCATCCACATAAATGAGTAGGAAGGTAGTATGATTAGTACCTTTGAGAATGAAGAGAGACGAGTCGCTTTTAGTATTGTGAAATCCCCAATTTAAGAGAGCATTCTTCAAGCTATCAAACCAAGCTCTTGGAGCTTGCTTTAACCCATAGATTGCCTTAGACAACTTGCAGATGTGATGTGGTTTTGTTGGATCTGCATATCCTTCTGGTTGAGACATGTAAACAGTCTCCTTGAGATGTCCATTTAGAAACGCATTGTTTATGTCCAATTGTCGAATGTCCCAATTGAGATGTACAGCAATAGTAAGGATAATTCTCACGGTGTTTGCTCTGACAACAGGACTGAATGTTTCTTCAAAATCCACACCAGCTGTTTGTTGAAAACCTCTTGCAACTAACCTTGCTTTCCTCCTCTCTATTGAGCCATCTGCCTTGAATTTGGTTTTGAACACCCATTTTGAATCAATAATGTTGTCTTGGCCTTGATAAGGTACTAATGTCCAGGTTTGGTTTGACAATAGAGCTTTGAATTCTGAGTCCATTGCCTTCTTCCATTCAGGTCTTGCAAGAGCTTCACTAGCACTTTCAGGCTCCTTGTCATCTGTATGGCCTTGTATCATTCCAATGTATGGTTGCTTTGGTTTGTAGATCCCATCTTTGCTTCTAGTGCGCATCCAGTGTGTGTTGGTGTTGTTTTCTTCATTTGCTACTATGACTCCAGGCTCAATTTGTGTACTCCTTTGGCTTGTTTCAGTTGAGTCATCACTGTGATCATCACTATTATCTCTTGTAGTACCATCAAGTCCCTGAGTTGAGTCCTCTATTGCCATAGATTGTGAGTTATCACCATCATCATTGAAACTGTCACTTGTTGTCAATTGGTTTGTACTTGAATTAGTCTCAGAAGCTGAGTTCTCTTCATTTCCAGTTGGCTCATTTGTAGTGTTGATTATAGCACTTCCTGCAGAAAAAAGAGGAAATAATGTAGTAGTACTTTCAGTTACTGTTTTCAATGGATTTCTTGTGTCAAGAAAGCCATCATGAAAGGGAAAGTGGTCTTCATTGAATACTACATGTCTTGATATAAAGACCCTCCCATGAGAATTCATACACTTGTATCCTTTATGAGAGCTACTGTATCCCAAGAATACGCATCTAGTTGTGTGAAATTGAAGTTTATGCTTGTTGTAGGGTTTGAGACATGGATAACAAGCACATCCAAAAGGCTTTAGGACATTGTAATCTGGATCTTTTTTGTGAATTAAGAAATAGGGACTCTCATTTTCAATTACAGACGATGGCAACCTGTTTATCAAATACACAGCAGTTGAGAAAGCCTCCCACCAATAGTGCAACGGCATATTTGCTTGAGCTAATAAGGTTAGGCCTAGCTCAGCCACATGCCTATGTTTTCTTTCAGCTCTACCATTTTGCTGAGAGGTGTACGGGCATGACATTCTGAATTTAATTCCAGTCTCAAGTGCCACCTTTTGGACAGGTTTGAACTCACCTCCACCATCACACTGAATAATTTTTATCCTTTTATTAAATTGATTTTCAACCATATTCTTGAATTGCATAAATGCATGAATGGTATCAGATTTTTGTTTTAGAGGATAAATCCATGTGAACCTGCTTGAATCATCTATAAAATGCACATAATACTTAAAACCAGAAATTGAATTTATTGGTGCGGGACCCCATACATCAGTGTGAATCAATTCTAGAACTTCCTGAGCATGAGAGGAAGAGGACTTAAACGGTAATAAATGAGATTTTCCTAACTGACATGCTTCACAAAACTTAAATTTGTCACTAGGTGAAGTCTTAACATTACAAATCTTTAACACCTTGTCTAAGACATTATTGCTAGGGTGTCCAAGCTTTCTATGCCAACTTTCCTTGACTGACAAGTAGACACATGAGTCTTTATTTGTTTGAGAGCTGCCATTTGAGAGTTGGTACAGACCATCTTTAAGTATCCCTCTTAGAAGAACCTTCCCTGTCAGTTTGTCCTTCACAAAACAACAATCATTATCAAATTCAACAATGATATTATTATCACTAGTTAACTTTGACACACTTAGCAGGTTTTTGGTGATTTGTGGTACATATAAGACATCATGTAGGTTGAGGTTTTTAAGTTTTGATGAACCTGAAGCAACAATTTTTAATTTTGCACCATTTCCAACTATCAAAGAATTCTTACCACTGTTTTCAGTGAGTTCTTGGAACTTGTCAGCTTGATGTGTCACATGATTGCTAGCACCGCTGTCAAAGTACCACTCATAGTCTTGACTATTGTAGGGTGATGCTAAAAAGGCATTGTGTGTCCTTTGTCTCTCAACATTAGCATTTGAGTAACTGCTACCTGTGTAAGATTTATCATAGCGATGGTCACACTCTATAGCAGTGTGACCGTGTTTGTTGCATACCTGGCAGATATCATTGGAAGGCCTACCTTTTCCTCTGCCTCCTCTCGTGTTTCTGAAGCTTGATCCTCTCCAACTTCCTCTATGATTGTATCTGTTTCCTCTAAACTGAGCTTTGTTAGCAACATTTGTTGTGGCATTCAGATTGAGGTTGTTGAAGCTATTAAGTTGATCAAGTCTGCTTTCAAAAGCAAGTAATTGTGCCTGCAAGTCTACCCAACTGAGATTGATTTGATCAGACAATTTGACAACAATTGGATTGTAGTCAGAGTCTAATCCATTCAATGTCTGAATTATAAGATCAACATTTGTAATTGGTGATCCTGCCATTTTGAGTTTGTCAGCGAGATCTTTCATTTTCATCAGGTAGTCTTCCATTTTCTTCTCTCCTTTCCTAGTGTTGTGAAATTCTGATCTGAGATATATGACTCGTGATCTTGTGTGAGCACCAGCAAGACTTTGTGCCTCTTCCCAAAGTTGTTTAGATGTCTCACAGTGCAACAATTGTGATGCAGTTCCTGTTGTCATTGTGTTGAGTAGCCAACCAAGAACTCGTTGGTCTTCAGCCTGCCAATCCCCAAAATCTGGATTGATCTTCTTGCCACTTGCTTCAGCTGATGTAATGAATTGCTCTGGACACTCCTTTGTCCCGAGTATGTAACCATCGAGTCGGCAACCTCTTATTATTGGTAGTACCAATGATTTCCATAGAGGAAAGTTTTCTCTGTCCAGCATGACAGAAATGCGTGATGGGAGATCATTCTTTTGGGAGGCTTTCTCTTGGTTTGATTGTGCGGCGGAAGCCATGGAAAAGAAAAAAAAATGGATCGAGAGCCTTCAAGCTTAAGAGCTCTGATACCAAGAAAGAATGATGTAAAGAATGTTGTGTGTTATTCATTCATTCAGTATGTATTTATATACAAGTATCAGGATCAATCCGATCCTTACATTGTGCTAGTCATTATCACATAATGCTATACTAAGAAACAAATAATACAGTAGACTAAATACAAACTGTAACATTCAACTGTCAATGATACATGATCATGATTAGCATATCAATAATAAATGTGAGAATAATATCATGACATTCCTTAACTCAACACCCTTCAATGCACTGCTAAATCACCACCAATACATGTATATAAATTGTGAAACTTCAAAGAAACAAATGAGACATGGAAACCACCAAGGGGTCTGTCTTATATTAATATAAGTTCTACAATTCTACTAATGAAAACATTCTTAACTGGCAAAGTAAATGCATCAGAATTCACAAGAGTTCCTAGCCCAATTTCCAGAACCAGATCACCTTCTGTAACCATAGCCATACCACAAATTGTGAAAAAAAATATTCTTCTATCACATCCTCGACACTTACACAAAGCTTCCAAAGTAACAACGAGAAGTAAACAAAGGAAAAGAAATACATAATCAATGTCAAGACACAATTATGATGCTACACTATTCCTCAAACACTCACGAATTATTGCTCTCATAGTTAAGTCATTTGATTCCACCTCAATGTCATATAAATCTCATCTAGCATAGTTCATAACTTATGATTCTAACAAAATCCAAATTAAATTTCCAAACCAATAAAATTTCTTGACTCTTTATCAAAATATTACCAACATCCAGAATATCAATTTCCATATCCTTAGACTTTGCAAAGCAGGGAACTATACAGCTGCTAAAGAGCAGAAAAACCAAAAAACTAGGAACCACCTCAAAGCCTTATCAAGCACGCACAGGCCAACATTTGTATTACAATTGAGCAACCACCTATGGGCCAACATTCTCTTTCAACTAAACAAGATGAGATTGAGGAACCTAATATCTTTCCCTATTCAAATTCTAAATCAATATTACAATTGCTTCATCCCCATAAATCACAATTATTTGCTGAACAAAGTACAAGAATAGTGTACTTTTTTTTTTTTAAATCAACAAAATTTTATATACTTAGGAAAAAAATAGCAAATATTCCAAGCACAAGATGTGCAAAAGAACAAGCATATATAATGTTGTGATTTGCTTAAGTACAACCATCTTAGTAAAAGGGGAAAAATAATTTTACGATAAAAAAACTAGAACAAATAATTTATAAGATAAACTTAAAAAACTAGGAACAGGAAAAAAACTAGAAACAGAACACAGAGAAACCGAAAAAAACTAGAAACAGGAATACGGGAAAAAAATCAGCAAAAGGGGAAAAATAAACTTAAAATTTATACCTGTTGTGTGTTGTAATGCTGTGACCCTGTGTCCTCCATCGTCTCAGACTGAGTCGTCGCCATGTGAAAGAATAGAAGGAACAAAATTGAGAAAACGAACAACCAGAGAATGATCTCTGAGAGAGAAGAGATGGAAGTGGAAGAAGGGTTTGGATAAGGAAATTCCGTCAGGGTTGGAAATAGATGCGGGGAGTTGGGGTGGGGAGAAATTGGAGATGGTGGGGAGTTTCAGAAAGGGGAGTGCGTGATTGAGAAGGAGGTTGATTGTGAAATACCAGTTAGGTTTAGGAGTGGATGAATTTGTTCTTTAATTGTGTTGATGATGAAGATAAATTGATTTTTCAAATTATTAAATTAAATATTGAAATACAATTTGTATAATTTATGGGATTAAATTTGTATATATAAATGTACCAATACTACAAATTTAGTTGACTTTTAAAATATAACCTATAAATAATGATGTAGACAAAAATTAATTTTCTATTGGTTGAATTGGCTATTGTACCGGTACATCAAGTTTTAACAAAAGCACAGTTGAATTTGCCTAAATTAAATGTTGAAATTAGTTATTTTGATATATAACTCTTGCTGATTCGGTGCTGAAGGTCTTCTCTTTGACCATGATGGTGATTAGTGAGTGAATCTTTGGTATATCTAGATTTTGTGGTGAGTGAATCTTTTTTAGCACCACTACTTTTAAATGATAAAAAGAAGTCGAAGAGTGGAGATTTGAAGGAGATGATGAGAGAATGCGTTAAAACTGTGATGTACGGGAAAATAATACATTTGTCGTTTGAAATAAACATGCATGCAATTTATTTTGAAAATTGGAGTATTGAACTTGTTGCTTTTCTTTTTTAATAAAGAAAAATCTTTGATATTTGTATGAAAAATATTTTAAAAACCATAACACTACCGATTCAGTGGATTTTTTGGGTCTGGGTTGGATTTTGCCCGAAACCCTATTATTTTTATGGATTTTACATTTTAAAATCCATACCCACCCAATGACTCCGTCCAACCCACTTTTTTGAGTTAGATTGAGTGGATTTGACTTGGTCGATTGGGTTTATCCAACCCATGTAAACCCCTAACCATGATGGTGAGTGAATCTTTGGTATATCTAGGTTTTGTGGTAACAACTAATATTAATGCCAACTAGAACATTGACCCGTGCGGTGCACGGGTCTGATTAGCTGTAAGATATATAATGATTAAATAAGATATGATAATTCCAATAATGTAAGGTATATGAAAAAAGTTGAGTAACATTAAATGATAGTTCAATAATAATTTTGGATAAATATTCATACAAAGAAAATTATGTTATATTACGGAAAACTTCCTTATAGACCACATTCGAAGTCTTAGTCGTATCTTCACCGTCGTCATCGATGATCAATATTTTTAATCCTTTTCTAGAAGTAACTCTTGAAATTGCAACATATAACTGACCATGTGAAAACACTGGCGACGGAAGATATATCCCAACATGCTTTAAAGATGACTCTTATTAATAGTCATCACAAAAGAAATCATTATAGGAAATTGTCTCCGTTGAAATTTAAAATGAATTCTCACGGTAGATGGTGTCAGAGAAAATCTAGGTATGAAAACCTGATCACCAATATTACTTCATGAAATAATTTTTCCTTCAAGAGCACGTTTTCCCAATCTCGTAATAATAAGTCTTGTTCCATTGCATAATCCTAATTTTTTATTCAAATTCCTTAATAGCATAACTGGAACTCCAACTTTAAGTCTCAACTTGTGATTTGAAAGTCCCGACGTAGAAATCGTGTTCAAAAATTCGGGAGTATGAACATCATCCACTGTTTGACCGTCTACATTTTGTGTGAGTGGAGTATCATAACTCAAATATATTTTTTCTTCACCAGGAAATTAAATCCAACATATAATCATTTATTGTGTCGACTATTGAATTTTTAGGAGCTAGTATAGCTCTATTTTGGAAATACGTTCTATCGTTCATGTGTTGTAAAAGTTGGGGATAGGTGCTTTCAACGATAGAAGCAAGAGGATCACCTGAATTTTGAATCAATAAATCTGATGGAATGTCAAGTTCTAAATCTTCGTCGTTGTCATCTCCAATTTCTCCATCGCCAACACCCAAAATTCATTCATAAAACAATCTTCTTTGTTCAACGTCTGCACTCGAAGCACTACCGAGAAGCCTCATGTTTTTACTCAATGTTAAAACTTCACAAAAATTCCAAAGAACCGAAGAATTAATAGTAGCATGAACAACTTTTGGCCTTGTACCTTTGGGTATTAATGGTAGAATTTGTCTAAAATCTCCGCCAAAAACAATTTTTCCACTGAAGAGAATGTATTTATTTTTTTCATCAACAGACTTGAGAATATCTTTTAAAGTTTGATCAACAACTTTGAAATAGTGTTTGTGCATCATTGGTGCTTCATCCCATATAATGAGCTTTGCTTTTTGTATTAATAGCGCCAAAGGGCTTTTAGGAACTATGGTACATGTTGAAAACTCGTCAACATTTAGAGGAATACAAAACCTTAAATGTGTTGTTCTACCGCCAGGTATAAGCAATGCAGTGATCCCACTTGAGGCAACTGTTAAAACTATCTCACCTTTTGAGCGTAATGCGGCTGACATGACCCTTCAGATAAATGTCTTCCATGTACCGCCATAAATAACCATAACGAAAAAACACACTAGGTTTGTTTTCGTTAACTCTTGTCATGATTGTGTCATATATTTTACGTTGCTCTGAAGTCATAGTTGACATCAATCTAACATGTTCCTCAGCTAATGATTGTCTGTTACAATTCAATTCGTCGTGTATTAAACTATTTTGTATATCAGGAACTAATGATGTGTCTGCTCTAGGCTTTGTAGGATAATCTTTTAAACTCTTCCCACAACTACGTAACATCATCTCAATATCTGCTAGTGCATATTGTATCAATTGATCATCGATTAATATTAAATCTGCAATGTTAAAATCAAAATAATGAATGTGATTAGTGGCATGACTATGGTTGTGTTTGGTTGTATTGCAAAAAAAATTAATTTAGCAGAATTGAGTTTGATAATAACTTTCCAAATCACATGTGATAATAACTTTCCAAATCTCACATGATAATTATTCTCTAAATTTATGATCCGGTAGAAAAAAATCATTGATCAGTTAAGACATAAAAATATTTCGTGATGAATAATATAGTCAACAATAATTTTGATATGATATACTTTTAAAATTGATGGTGCTTATCAATTATTGCACATAATTTTAATCACAATTGGTATACTTGCCATAATGGTTGGAAATATTATCTTGCATTGAAGGGTTGTGAGTTCGAATCTTAGTCAAGACAAAATTATATTATTTTTTAATAAAAATTACAATCTAAAATAGAGGGAAAACAGGGAAAACAAATTAGAGTTTAGGATTTGTTTGTGTATACAAGCTTATAATATAAAAGATTACAAGTTGTTGCTCAAGACATTGTTGTTGTGTCACTAGAGAATGTTGGTTCCATTTAGCCTGCACAAATTGTACAATTTGTGCACTGTGCACAAAAAGTTTTTGAAGGACAGCTGTCCACTCCCACTATATTTTACCTGTCATTGAAAAGAGAAAAATAAAAATAAATAATATATTTTAATTTTTGCTAATTAACCTCACCTTTTTTATGTGTGTAAAAAGCATCATACTAAATTCTCTCTTTTGCCCCTAATCCAGTAATCCTTAGTGAGTCCCTTTTATGTGAAATGACTTAGGTGTTATTGCCGTAACACTGCACATCGAAAAAATATAAACAAAAAGTTGTTATTGCCGTAACTCAGTCATGCGGATCTGTACACCACCATCAAAATAATTTTTACTCCCTCCGGACATAAATATAAGAAAAAGCACTTCAATTTTTGAACACAAATATAAGCAAAATTCAACTACTTTTAAACTAATTAATACTACTATTTATAATATACCTTTATTTAATCATTTCACTTTTCAAAAGTTTATTTGATTTCCAAGGCATAAATCACTTTTCAAAGAGTAATATAGTAAACTTAATTCATGTTTTGCATTAAATCAAGAGAATTAACTACACTTAACTAAATTTTTTAAACATCGCGTAAACAATTATTTTTTCTTATATTTGTGTTTGGAGGGAGTACTCTTTTTTTCTATTGAAATTTTTTATTCATTAAAATGAAGTGAATTTTAAAAAATCGTGAAAAGAATATATTATTTTTTTATTGATGATGCTAGCAATTCATCCTCTTCTCTAAAGTTGAGAGAGGGACACTGTAGCAAACAAATAAACATGAACAGATACCACATAAATGAACACTTGTATGATTCAAATTCTCAAATTAGTACATCAGTTACTACGGCAGAAATTGAAGAAATACAACACCATTACAACTTAAAAAAGTGAACACATAAGTGTCTGAAACATCTTACACAAACTACAACAAATTACTTAAAGAAACAAAAAATTAGCAACAACATAGAGACAATAACAATGGAAATAAACTTGAAAAACCTCAAAAGATTTTTTATGTCTTTGACATCATCTCCAGTATCCTTTAAAACCTTGCTGAATTTCTTGTGTTCCTTCTCCATGTTTGAGTTCAATTGTTCAAGTTTCATATGAACCTCTAAGACTTTGGTCCCATTTTCACATGAATTTAAGTTTAATGGATGTGCCCAATCCCAAAAATCACAAGTTCTGTCTTTGCAAGTGTAAAACAATTTATTTGGATTCATGCCGGTATTCATAATTTTGACATCTGCAAATCGTCCACAGTCACATTGTTTCTTCTCGTATTGTAAAAAATATGCTTGATGATTTGCTTGGCCGCTACAGACCAATTGTAATAACAGTCTCATCGAAAACCTAATTTTTATGAAAGGTAATGAGGTTTCCTAAAACTAGCAATTTTGACCGGAGATTTTTAATTTTATCAATTCAATCATTCAATATTATCTAATTGGACCGTCAAACTAATGTGAATAAATTTTTTGTGTAACTCATGATTATTTTTTGTGTAAAAAAACATTTTATATATTTGGAACACTTTTATATATTTTTTTTTTCTTTTTTTAAGTAATGGAAGGATCAATTTACTTTATACTAAAGATTTATACTTAACATTCTTCATATATAGCAAAATAATATTTTCCCTTCTCTCTCAAAAAAATAAAATAACATTTTCCCTTCAAAATTCATTTGGGCTCGTAAAGACCCAAACTTCTTAGCCCAAAGCACACAAAAAATAACAAAAATTTATATCATTTTAAATAATAGTTTGGTGGGGTCATAATTTTTTTTTTTAGTATGACCAATAAGTCATAAAAAAGTAACAAGTATACAATCCAAATTAATCTTAACCATTTAAATATTATATATTATATTCAATGGTCCATATTGAAACAAACAAATTTGTGCACTCATGCACAAATTCTACAATTTGTGCATGCTAAACCCCACCGAGAATGTTACCGTAATTTTTAGGAAGCTATAAATTGTTGCGGTGGGTGAACCCACAATAACAACATGACCACGAACACACTTAAATATAGTTTCAAATCATGAGTAAAAACATGCTATATGAGAATTAGAATCTCAAATCACACAATGATATAAGATGATGTTATTTCTATTTATTTTTACATTTTTTTCGTTGATCTTTACACTTTCTTCGTTGATCTCATAAAGATGTTTAAATCTTTTTCTTTTCTAATAAAGATACCAACAACAAAACTAAAACACACACTAAGAGACAAACATTAATAATTACATGTTCGAAACCACGACCTAACATGTCAAATCTCTCGGCAACATTTTACAACACAAGATATTACTTACAATAATCTTTTACAACTAGTCCCACACTCGTGCGATGCACGGGTGTTATACGGTATTTTATATTATAATGTTGAAAAATCATTCGTATAAATTGAAACAATAAGTATTATGAAAATTATAATAATAATATCAACAACAACAAAATAATAATAATAATAATAATAATAATAATAATAATAAAAGTGATGTAAATATAAGATAGATATTAAAGATATGTTTATACATTTCGAAAAGATTACAATGGATCCTATTGCATCTACCAAAATAAGTTGGTAATCCATAAATTGTCACTATGAAAACGGTTTGTGGTCATACTCATACATTGTGGTTAGATTAGTGGTTGCACAACTATCTAGGAATTATATATATATATATATATATATATATACATTTAAAAAATTTATTTATACATCACATTTGAAGTTACTTTGGTATCTTTTTCATTAACATTGATTAGCAATATCTTTAATTCATTCTTCAAAATAACTATGGAAATGACAACATATAATTGACCATGGAAAACAATCGATGTTGAAACATAAGTTTTTATTTATATTATAAATCTCATTGAAGGATTATGAGTTGGATAAACTACTTCATTATCTTTTACCAAAAAATTACTGTATCATCGAATTTGATATTTATATTAATTTGAAACTCATTGGAGCAAAGATAAACCAACTTAACTCATACTCAAATATCAAATATGATAAAAATCATACGGGGCATAACAACCATTAATAAATTTTATTTTATCTATTTTTTTTTTACTAACATTAGAAAGTAGTCCTGACAATCGACCAACTTCTTATATTTACAAAGATTAGACAAAATATTATTAGCAAAAATATTAACTTTTTTGAAAAAAAAAAACAATAAAATACACAAAATAATAAAATGAACAAAAAAATTTAAAATGAATAATTAATAACCCCAAACAATAATAATAATAATAATAATAATAATAATAATAATTACAATTATTACCACACATTAAATGGATGTATGTGGATGATGTGGCTAAATGAAAGTTTTTCATTGGTTTATGGATTAGGGTTTAGATAGACAATTCCACAACTATCTAGGATTTATATATATAGATAATCTTTTTGTATTTTATTAATTGCCGCATTCGTCCAAAAAAACATTAATATATATATATATTACAGAATGCAACATTAATTTTTTTGACTAAATATTACCTACCATTAATTATTTTCTGTTATAAAAAAAATAATTATTTTTCCTTGTACAGCCTTAAAATATTAATTTTCCCTTCTTCTCTTTTCAATTTAATGGCCATAAGACAATTCCAATTGAACTTCTCGCGCGATAGATTGGTCTTTCTCTTTCGAACATCTCAATCTCATTCCTTCTTTTACTTTTCTAATAATTTTATTTTTAATAATAAAAAATTCCCCAAATCTCTTCTCTCTTTTCCCTCTTCTTTCTTCCTCCGCCGCTTAGTCGCGTCCGCCACCACAACAACTCCACCACCGCCCTACCACCATCGCCGCCGTCCTCGCCTTCCTCCTCCGGTCTTCATGTCTCAGAAGTTTGGAAAAGCCACTCGCCGCCCTGGCGCTACCTCCAAGGCTAGGGTTTATTCTGACATCAACGTTGTTCGCCCTAAGGAATATTGGGACTACGAAACCCTCACCGTTCAGTGGGGGTAATAATAATTTAATAATCTTTTTCGTTTTTCTTGTTAATATTCGTTCATTTTCAATTCATATATTGTATTTGAATCTTTGTTTTGATTTTGTTGTGTGATTTTTCAGGGAGCAGGATGATTATGAGGTGGTGAGGAAGGTGGGTAGGGGGAAATACAGTGAGGTGTTTGAAGGTGTTCATTGTACTGATAATGAAAAATGTGTTATTAAGATTCTCAAACCTGTCAAGAAGAAGAAGGTGAGTTATGTGTGAGATTTCATGTTTTTTAATTTTGGAATTAGGGGTTTTAATTTGATGAATGGATATATGTCATAATTAGGATTTGGTTTAGGCAATATCAGAATAAACTGGAGATTGTCACTGATAAGTAGTTTATAGATGTTGTTAGGGTAAACTTTTCAACTAGCCGCCCATTACAGATTGCATAAACGATCTTTGCTTGAATTAATCGTCAAGTAGTAATTAAGATATCGTTCTCACGGGGTTTGTGTCAATTCACGCGTAATCGTATCTAAACACTTGGAAAACTGTAAACACATAATTTGGGGGTAATCTTTGAGGTATCAAATTGGTAGAACGTTTGTTTGGAATTCAAATGGAAGAAAACGAGGTCGGATCTTAGAGAATTCATTAAACCATAGCAATCATATGTAATCAACCATAATGTGATGAATTTCTCAAGTGTTACAACTACATTAACACTATGATAAACCTCAATTTCTTGATAGATTCATCCTATCCTTTACCTATAATTCACCAATCTCTTGGTTGAAACTATCGGTAAAGGAGTCTATGAAGCTTGTTAATCTTTAATTACACTAATTCATTCAATTTCTCAATGGAATCAACAAGTGCACAACAAATTCAGATCCGATTTCAATTCATATTCTCATACAAATCAAAATCTAAATTCAATTCAAACATTGATCAAAAGTTGGAAAGCATTAAAAATGGAATTCATTGTATAACACAATTCAAAGAGAAATTCATTACAACTTGGAAGATTACATAGATTACACAGTTCAAATCCTAATCATAGATCCAACCTCAAGAGAATTTAGTTCCTCATGGTTGAGTGATCAAATTGCAGCTCCAACTCCAATGAAATTGCTCCCATGGTGTTGTACAACTTCAATAGTGATCAATCTTGGCCTCTGAAACGAAGGATCTCGCAACACTTCTTGCTCAAAAACTCTCTGAATCAAATCTTACTCCAAAAGTTCCAACCCCTTTCCAGAATCTCAGAATTCTTTTTATACGAATCGGAACCACGCCGCGTGTCAGATCCATCACGTCGCGCGTGGTCTTCAGATAAAATCCAAGATCCTTTTCTCCTTAATTACGCCGCGCGTGATAGAGTCACGCCCTCGGCGTAATACAACTTCCATCATCACGCCGCACGTGATAGAGACTCACGCCGCGCGTGATCGGCAGGGAAATTTCCATCCTCTGAAAGGGTAATGACGCCGCGCGTGGTATCCTACCACGCCGCGCGTAGTCAGCAGGGAATTCTTCACCAGACGAACTAGGAATTACGCCGCGCGTGATAGAGCCACGCCCCCAGCGTAGTACAAAACTTTCTTGTGAACCAAGTAACTTCCATTTCTGAGCCATTTTCTCTTGTTTATTGGCTAAAAGATATCCCAACAGGCCTAATATCTCTCATTTTCTTTTCACATGGAATAACATGGTGTGACGATAGTTCATCAACTATTACAAAGTACTATAGAATAAACTACCAAAATGAAATGAAATGATAATTGTTTGCTATGGCACATTCCGATTGTGTACACATTCCGTGATTGCATGTCAAGCTCAAACACTTAATAGTTCCTTCAAATTTATTCTTGAATGTTCCATACATTAACAACCATTGTACCACAACCAAAAAAAAGTTGAGAGAACTTAGAACTAGAAGTTGAATTCTTAATTTCTCATGAAGAACAAGAACAGAGAGGAAAAAATGTTGGAAATAATTGAAAAGTAGAATCAGAGAGAACAGAGAAGGAAAGACACAATTAGCTGCAAGAGATTACCTAGGAGAATCAAAGATCACAATAGTAGGGGAAAGAAAGGACAGAGGAAACACAGATAGAGAATGGAGTCCATTCAATTTCAGAGATGGATGATTTGCCAAAAATGGTGGTTGTAGAATCTGTTAAGTTTTCAAAGGTCGTTTGAGTGTGATATTGGTTGTGAACTCTTGGAATTTCATGTCCCTTTCAAAAATAGAACAAACGCCTTTTCTTGTAACTATTTATGCTTTGTACTGCTATGGTGGCATGATAGAAGTCGCTACGGCCATTCTTTGCAATGTGCAGCCGGCAATTTCCTGGCATGTCTAATGGCAGTGTGCTCTAATTTCACCTTGCCATGGTGGCTTGTTGATTTTTTTTTTTTGTTTTGAAAACTTGGTATCCGGTCTTAGGACCGACTAATCCAAGGGGACCAATCCCACCGCCCACTTGCGGGGGTCCCATTTAAAGCCAGAGTTTTTTGCTGTGTATGGACTTAGCCCACCGAAATTGGCACCAAGAGAAATCGAACCTGAGACCTTGAGAGGAGCATACTCCAAGGACCATAGTAGTTAATCCCGGATCCCGGAGCGGAGCGGCCAGCCCCAAAACTGGGATAGCGGCATCCCGGGGAGCGGGATGGCCGGGATGCCGCTATTATTTTTTATTTATTTATAAATTACATAAATAATACTATAAACATATAATTAATGTAAAATTAAACAAACATCTCAAAATCCATAAAACATTCATAAATTAAAAATTAAAAACACAAATCTCAAGTCTACAAACAACACCTTCTTCATCTTTGTCAAAAAAAAAAAAAAACACCTTCATCATAAAGTAACTAAAAATTACCAACAAAAGTCAAGCAAAATAAATAAGCAAAAGTCAAGTCTCCAACACTTAGATTAATAAAGTAACTAAAAATTAAAACTCGAGTTCATCATCAAAGTCTAAGTCTAATCATCCAAGGTTGAAGAAGAAACAACAGATGAAGGTTGAAGAAGAAACAGCAGATGAAGGTTGAAGAAGTTTGGATCTTGAGAGTGAGAGAAGATAGTACGATAGCGTGAGAGAAAGAATGAATTGCGGCTAGGGTTTAGTTAGGAGTAGGTAACAGTTTTTAAGGTAAAAAACCAATTTTACCCTTACTAAAATGAGTGAGATTTCAAAAATGCCCTTTA
Organism: Trifolium pratense; assembly: GCF_020283565.1. NCBI lineage: Eukaryota > Viridiplantae > Streptophyta > Magnoliopsida > Fabales > Fabaceae > Trifolium > Trifolium pratense. The sequence continues at coordinate 45,970,611 of NC_060062.1, read as the reverse complement.
AAACCCATGAAAACAAAATCTCAGTCCTAACCCGGGATGGCAACCCGGGACCCGCTCCGCTCCGGTCCACTGGGAACCTGCTGGGATCCCACCGAGAAGCTTAGCTGCGCCGCTCCATCCCATCCCATCCCGACAGAGCTCCGCTCCGCTCTGCTCCACCGGGATCCCACTGGGATCGCCCGGGATTGACTACCATGCCAAGGACCCAAGCCAACTCCACTAGACCAACCCCAAGTGGTGGCTTGATGATAAATGGTGTTATTTAATCTTTATAATATAACTAACCCTAGCGTATGGGATAAGGCTATGTTAATGATGTACTTCAACACTTAAACTGCGGTGCTTATGCATTTTCATTCTATTCCACAGTTACACTCCAATCTGTGTATAACGGCAGTGTGGTCTAATTTCACCATGCCAGGCTTGATGATAAACGGTGTTACTTAATCTATATACTTTACTAACCCCTACAGTATGGGATAAGGCTATGTTAATGATGTACTTCAACACTTAAACTGCTGTGCTTATGCATCTTCGTTCTATTCCGCAGTTACACTCCAATCTGGGTCAATTTTTTAGTATGAAAGTAGAAAATGCCATGTGGGACTTCAATTCTCTGTTTTCTATGTTGTTTGTTTAATCATTTAAAAGCATTTTTTTTAATTAAGATTTAGTTTCTTTGTTGTTTGTTATGTCAATGGCGTGCAAGTGACCATAGTGCTACGGAGTAGTAGTTAGCTCCCTTTTGTTACTGAGAATTGAAATAATCTGGTGGAAGGCGGGTGTTCATCTATTTCTTAATTTAAACTATAATGACTTCCCATTCCCATCCTCTTGCTATATATTTAACTCCATAGATTCTTCTGGTTATTAATGCAGATCAAGAGGGAGATCAAAATATTACAGAATCTTTGTGGAGGGCCCAATATTGTGAAGTTGCTTGACATTGTTAGAGACCAGCAGTCCAAGACCCCTAGTCTCATATTTGAATATGTCAACAACACTGACTTTAAAGTACTCTATCCTACACTGTCAGACTATGATATACGATATTATATCTATGAACTTCTAAAGGCAAGTTTGATGCGCTCCTGTTTATTAACGAGCAACATGAACATGCTACAGTTGTATTTTTGTCATTTTTTTCGTTGATCTTGATGAACTATACTAAATGTTTTATTATGTGTTTTTTTTTTATATAATTAATAATATTATAAGGTTGATTGCATATGATTTTTGTGTTTTTCTTGTTTAATTAAATTTAAAAGTGATGAAGGGTTGAACCATTTGCTGCTCAGATTTAACAAATACTTAAGTCTTGGGCGTAGTGTAAATGAACTGTACATTTTAGTTGGTATTTTGGACCTGGTGTCTCAGGATTGGTTTGTTATAGAACTCAATTCTGCCTCATAGAGGTGCTCTTGTGATGCAAGTCATACCACCTTGTCTTTACTATTCGATTACAGTCTGAAAACCAGATTCTTTTTCTCTTGAAATTGGTTGGAGTTTTATAAAGCCTTCTGATCAGGAATTTAGGATTGGTTGCATGCTTCTTTAGTTTAGCCATTTATGTCCTCTGAGATAGTGTGTTTCAACTTTTATGCACGTGTCTCTGATTATGATTGTGCAGTTCTTCAACTCAGAAGATTTTGTTTCTTGGTTTCGTTTTGTTTTTTGTATGGATACTTGGTGTCATTCAGTAAAGATAATCTTCAATTGAATATCTTGTTAACTCAACTGTTTACTATATCAAACTATAAAGTTTTGCCTCTTAAGGTTTACATTGCAAAAGGCAGTGTTGCATGTCTCTTCATGTGTCTTGTAGGTTTCCTTATTTGCATGTTAGTTATACATGCTCATGTATCGTGGTTAGTTTATGTATTCTCACTGTTGTTCAATTTGTTATCCATAATTTCATTCTATTATTTTACCAATCCAGCCATTTAAAGTCGTTTGTGTCTATCAACTTGGAAGTGCTAACTTATTTGAAACTTTTACCAGGCATTGGATTATTGCCATTCACAAGGAATCATGCATCGAGATGTAAAGCCCCATAATGTAATGATTGACCATTCGCAGCGTAAGCTTCGTCTTATAGATTGGGGGCTTGCAGAGTTCTATCACCCTGGGAAAGAATATAATGTCCGTGTGGCTTCAAGGTACACTTGCAGATTTCTACCAAGCTTTCTCAAGAGGACTGACTGACTGACTTATGTTTCTCTTGATGCTTTTTTAGATGATTTATTATTTCTCATTAAATAATTACTTGGGCAACATTTTCATATTCTTATACCATCTGCTTTTGATTTCCTTTAATCATTGCAACTCCTTCTATCCGCCACTAGGCATGGTTATATATATACTTGGAGGGAAGGACATAAGGGTTGAAGTGATAAGGAAGTCATTGGTTCAACTCCCCCACTAACTACTAATGTTTTGCTATTCAAAAAATAAGTTTGAACATTAAGGGTATATGTTTGATTTAAGGGTTTTGGAGGGGAGTGCTTACTTTTCTCCTTTAAATTACGCACAATATAAAATGTTTTTTTTTAAGATCAATTAAGTGTAACTGAAGTATTATTTGATCATTTATCATCTTGTCTTTTGAAATATTTTAAATATCAAATATATTTTAAAATATAGACTTGGCCCTCCAAATCCCCCCCTACCAAACATACCCTAAGAGATATTTATTTTTGTTACAGTCACACATACAATGATCATTTGCTACTCTGGGAAGTTTGTTGTAGGGAGAGGGTTTGGGTCGTTGAATTTAGCATCCAAAAATCAATACTTTTGTTGGTAAATATCTAACTGTAGTTCATCCATAGACATCCTTAGGCCATCAGATTACAAAGAGCAAATATGGTTTAGTCCAGAATAGGTGGGAAATCATCAGATTGTTGTTTTTTGTAACAGCAACAAGATTATGCTTTACTTAGCTGAACTTATAATCTCTCTCTCTCACAGACACATTGAGTACAAACACTTTTTGATCTCTTCAATATGTGCTTGGCTTGTAGATATTTCAAAGGTCCGGAGCTTCTTGTTGATCTTCAAGACTATGATTACTCTCTAGATTTGTGGAGTCTTGGTTGTATGTTTGCCGGGATGGTAAGCTACATATTTTCCTTAAAATGTAATTTATCTAATGTTTAGTATTTAGGCGGGCTTCTATTATTGTTGAGTTAAACGTTATAATCTTTAACTACAGCATGAGGTCTCCTGCTTTACTTACCTGTGGTTTGTGTTGTTATAGATATTCCGGAAGGAGCCCTTCTTTTATGGACACGATAACTATGATCAACTGGTCAAGATAGCCAGGGTAAGTGTAGCATTTGAAGTGGTTGAATCTGTGCCAGATTGTTGGTTTATATGTGTTTGGCAGATAATTCAATACTGCTTATACTATTGCTTTGGTTTTTTAATCTGTAATTGCACACTGGGAACTGTATTATGTTGCAAGTGTACATTGCTCCTGTATCTTGCGTCCTTTTCTATATTGTTGGCTTTTCCTCGTCAATGATTTCTGTGTACTACAGTTTGCCCACTTGGTGGTCTTGGGAAAAAATACGCTTTTTGTAAAGAAATGAAATATTTTGTTGGCTTTTGAAAACACCTTATTTTTCTGTTGTCTGTTAGAAAGATGTTGTCTTTGCTCGGTTTCCAACTTGTTGCTTTATGTTTCGGCTATCTATCCTGGCAGAACAAACAGTTTCCTTGTTTTATTTATTTGTTTGCTACTTGTCCATGCCTGTGAAAGCATCAATCTGAATTGAGTTCATTCAGAACTACAAAAGATGTTTGCTTTGTTTTAGAAGCAACTTAGACGTTAAAGAGATAGAGATGGAATTTTTTATGATAATGTTTTTCTTCCTTCATGCAATAGGTGCTCGGTACGGATGAATTAAATACATATTTGAATAAGTATCGCATTGAGTTGGACCCGCATTTTGCAGCACTTATTGGGAGGTTTGTTTCTGTGCTTTCATAATTTAGTATATAGCTTTTGTTAAATAAAAATATTAGTTTTGTCAAAATAAATAAAACTATTAGGTATTTCAACTAACAGGATATTCCCAATATTTTTGTAACAGGCATAGCCGGAAGCCATGGCAAAGGTTCATTAATGTTGAAAATCAACACTTGGCTGTTCCTGAGGTAGTATGCATTACAATTAACTAATTATGTGTTTTAATTTACCCACATTGTCTAAACTTTCATTGCTTTTATGAAGGCTGTTGACTTTGTTGACAAGTTACTGCGATACGATCATCAAGAGCGGCCCACTGCAAAAGAAGCAATGGTAACACCCAATTCTTTTAGTATTTTTATTGCTGCACTTGGGCTTGATTTGAGCTTGGTCTTTCATTTGTGTCCTTTGTGCTTATCTGGCTTTAGCTGGTGCTCATCACTTTTCAGTTAATCGTGTCTTGTCTTGATTTTTTTCCTGTTTAATAAAAGAACTGTTGGTGGATCCCCGTTTATTAGATCATTGCACTATAAACTGATGTTTTTGACCGACATTGATGGTTGATTCTATTTTTGTACTTTGCTATATGCATTTAGTATGCTGCTTACAGAATGTTTGTTTAACAAATGGTGAATGCTATGCAGGCCCATCCATACTTCAATCCAATTAGAAATGCTGAAAGTAGCCGAGCACGTGCACATTGAGTTGCTGATGCTTGTTGTGATATATGGTGTTCGCTCTTGATTGGGGGGCTTTTTTTGATGTCTGAATTTGTTTTTATGGTGGAACTTGCTCATTCGAGATTCTGCCCCCCTCTGTTGTAAAATTCAATTTGATTAGTTTTTGCCCACTTTGCCTTTGGGTTTCTGATTTTGTTTATTCAACAATTTGATTTGATTTGATTGTGTGCTCTACATTTGCAAGTGAAATCTTGATTCAATTTGGATTTGGATCCTCTCCTTCCCTTGTTATGTACTTTTTTTTTTTTTTTTTTATAAAAAATAACACCCTACCTGATTTTCCTTTTGGCATAGGCCGAATAAAAAAGTATGAGTAAGGGAATATGATTGGGCTTTCATGTTGGTGTGGGCCGAATGAAAGGTACACTTGTTGAGTCTTTAGATAAATTTGGTTAGATGATTGCTCAACCCGTCCCATAAAACGTGGCATTTTACCGGAAGCATGTGGTCGTTTATTTTATCTGAAAATATACTTGATTTGCGTTTTCAATATTGTATTTTGATAGATTTGAGCACATAGAGTTGGTTGAACACTATCTCAATGGCAATATTGAGAGTGCAATTGTCTAGATTTTTCATGCAGAATTGATCCGATCCCACATTGCCATATTATTATTGTGATGTCAACAAGATCAAGTTGCATTTAGTCCCAAAACTTATGGTCGATAGTAATGTATAGCCTTCAATTTGTTATCTGATCAACACAACCGAAAGTTGAAAAGGGATGGTGCAAATTTTTATGCAATGTTACGTAGGGAAGTTCACACTTCTCACGCAACTCAATTTACGGCTATATCCATCTAAATTCACGCTTGTTCTTTTTCATGAATGTGATGTGTATCTTGCTGTTTTTTAAGCTCTGGCCCAGAATGCAATATTGGATTATTTTATTGGACCTTGTTGGAGGCTTCCTTTTATTGTGGAACTTTCTGACCTATACTACGTTATACACCCCCTCAGTGAAGGTCCTCCAATTGATCCCACCCATTCACAAAACCAACATTAAATCACTTTAACAAATGATACACGAATTAAAAAAAAAAAAAATTAATTACATATTTTATAAAATTAGTATTCATTAGTGGTATGAGAAAGGGAATGACAATAATTTGATAAAAGAGAGTAAATTAAGTGTATATGAGACCTTTTTTTTTTTCTTTTCTTTTTACTTAAATGATTTATATTATGAGAGAGAGGGTGTATCTTTTTTTATTTTTTTTAGCATATTGAGGGGATTGCATAGCAATTTGTTTTTAGAAAATAAAAATGTTTTCACTCATACTCTTGCACAATTAATTCTCATTGAGGTTGGTAGTTTTCTTTATATATAATTTACTGGAGATAGTCATGTTCAAAACACCGTTAAACACTACATAAGAGTCTCTTTCGCATCGAGATTTAAATCTTAATTTGACACTATCCTTTTGGTGAAGTTGATAATACTATTTGACTTTACATAAGATGTGTCTCAATCCATCTAAATTTTATATATCAATAAAATTTAGATTGAGATTTGATAAAGTCATGAAAGTTAATAAGAAAGTGGATGGAAGAAGTATTCATCTTTTCGGTATTGTCATGTCATAATTAAATAATGAAAGTGAGCAGACCACAAATGAAAATGATAGTGAACATACCACTTTCTACTCACTCTTGTGTTCACTTTCTGTAAGAATCAAAAGATTGGGATCCCATAAATTCTTGATAGTTTTGGATTTCTAATTTTTCTTAAGGTGAACACTATAATACACTAAATTTTATTGAGTATGATATAAAAAGAGATGAATTTGAACAAAATAATTTTTAAACAATTTTCTCTTTTATATTTACATGATATACTTATCTTTTTTATTCTTAAGAGTTTTAACGTTGTTGTATATCTAAGCTAGAGATTGAATCTAGGACCTTAACTGTTTTTGACAAAATTTAAAACCCAAGTTAAGTTAAAAAAGACTTGTGTAATCTCATCTAAATGTTCTTAGATTAATTGCAGATAATTTAAAATAAATAACAATGCAACACTTTTGTTGAAAAAGAAGTATATTTGGCACCTTCCTAAGATAAACAAAACCTCATTATTATAATATTGCTATTAGCTTTAAATTAGGTCTAGTTAGTAAGAGAAGAAAGTGAATAGACCATGGTCTCCAACCCAACTAATACCTATGTGGGCCAAGTGTCCTAGTGTTTTGGATTCTTGTACCCTCATCTATAAAATTTCCTCACATAATTACATTATTAGCACTTCAATATTGTTTGCAAATTGCTTTCCTGGCACAACTTCCAAACCGTTGCCGTAAGTAATTGTCTATGGTTAATTAAGCTGTTATTGTCTTCCCATATGACATGACATATCCACTACTTCAAGGGATGTGTCAAAGGGTGTTTAATCCACCTAGATTATCCTGTTACATAATAGTAATAATTAGTGCCACACTCCTTAAGCATAATTCCTCAAATCTAATCATTTGATTAAGAAGGGTTTTCTTTTTATTCATCATCTTATAGGTGCAAGTATTCTCAATTATTGAAGATGTGGAAATGAATAACTTGAGACAATATTAAGACATGTGAATCCCGGAATCTTCGTGCTTATGGAACATTTGGCATATAATCCGATATTATGGAACAAGTTTGTGGGGACCATATAACTCACATAATAATTAAAAATATTCACTAGAATCTCTATATAAAAAACAAAGTTGTGATGAAAAATGTAAAAGATTGTTACTCCCACGTAGAATTTAATATCAATTTGCAACATGGACTAGCATATGATGTTATACCACTCACCTTTTTGTCAACTTTTTTAAATGGTGACATTTCGAGTTTAGCCACTAAGTAATGAGAAATTTGGAGAAGAGAAAGAAGATACCTAATATTGTAATGAGTAGTCCCACCAAAAATCTTAATAAATTCAGATTATGTGATGATTTAAAAAAAGTTAGTAGAGATATCATGTAATTGAATTTTTAGAAAAATATATGTATGAAACTTTGATGCATGAGATAAAGCATGACTATGATTAATTTACTTTGATATGTTATGCACCAATTGATTATCAATTTTGGCTTTGTTTACTTGAGAAAAAGCATGAATAATTTATTGTGATATGTTATGCACCAATTGATACTATTTTGGTTTTGTTTAGACGATAATTAAGAGCTTGCGACCAAATCAAATGATGCTAACAGCAGCAAAACATTTTATATATGTATTATTGGGCCCATTTGTTTAAGATTTTAAAAAACCTATTATTTATGTTTTAATTATGTTTGTGTCTAAACTTTAAAAAAATAGTTTCGATATAAATAATTTCGAGATTATTTTTTTAAGAGATTTTTAAGAAAAGTTGGCTATTATTATATCTTTGATTTAAAAAATATATTAGAAGATTTTGTATTTCTTTAATTTATTTAAAATAATTTGTTTCAGTCCTCGTGAGTATAGTTCAATTGGTAGAGATATTACATTTTATATGCAGTGTAGATTGTTCTAAAAAATGAATTGAATTTCTGATCATTAGACTTCCTAACAAAAAAAATCTTCAAAAGTTAATTATCAAAAATAGTTTTTATTTTTAGCATAAATAAAAACTATCTTTTAATAAAATATTTTTAAAATAAAGTTTATACACAAACATACTAAAATATTAGAAAGTAATATTTTTTAATAATATTAAACAAACGGGCCCATTATTATAAATATTATTATTAATTAGTATTAATATTAATATGCATAACTAGAAAGAAGATTAGTGGGAATTTTGTTGCATGGTTGCAAGTGGGTTCAGAATGGATTCTCTGATTTGATTTTTTTAGTTATATAAGCCAAAGTTAGTGTTTAAGTCTTTTTCTTTCCAAATAATCATTGCATATTCTGTTTTTGGCTCAATGTGGTTTAATTATGAAAATTAATTAATGTAAAAAATGATCAATATATATCACCACACCATCCATGAGGTCGGTCATGTATGTATGTAGATCATGCATGCATGCATGGATGATGTGATATATGAATGTTTAGTACATGATGACGTGGATGCATGTTTAGTACAGTTGTGAATTTTGTTCTTATCCAGCATAAACCCGACCCATGCTTTCCGTTTCAGTATTATTGTTTTTTTCTACTTACGCTGATGAACGTACAATAAAGGTTACGAACATAACAGGAAAGAAAAACAGAGATACTCCATACATTGACGTTATTATTATCTTAAAATCATCATCCTACATAGTTGACTCCACATGCACACGCTGTGGTCTTGTCAAAATAATACTACTATTGTTTGTGCATATTTATATTTCCTCGAGTCCTTTTTATATGAAATAATTTACTACCATTCCTATATCTTACATGAAAAAATCATAATTTTTAAACTACAATTATAGAGTTTATGTCTATATAAAAAAATATTATAGAATTTATTATGTACTCGGACTTAAAATAATAGAAAACCAAGAGAACTTTTTATTAGGAAAATTCATCTTTTTTTATTGGTATAGTAAAAAAAAACTTCTTCAACATAAGTAAATGAATCCTGTAAACACAATTTTGTATTTCATAGTCTTCAACATAAGTAAATGATCTCTAATTAAGGTCAAAATTTACCGGAAGCATTCAAATAATACATTACACTAACGTTCAAAGAAGATAAGAAGAACTCATTGGATCTCACGGTTGCAACTCTTTATTTGCATTTCATAGTCGTTGGTTGCAACATTACCCTATGTTTTTGTGTCTCTTGAAGTCGCAACTGCTTGTTGAGAGAAAAATTACTTTTTCAAATTTGAGAAAGAGATTTAAGTTAGGGTTAATTCACTTTGCACCCTTATTTTTTAAGCAGACTGGTCCAAATATTATTTTACCAAAGTCGACAAACCTACTTTTTTTAATTTTTTTTTTTAGTATTTTCAATGGGCCGACCTGAATCTCAATTGGAAGAATAAGGGGGCGTTTGTTTCATGGATACACAATTGATTCCCAGGTTTAACTTTCCCTGGAATATGAAAGTGGGAACCTTATTCCCAGGAAAATAGGGAAAAAAGTGTTTGGTTAGTAACTTTATTCCTGGACATTTTTTGTTAAAAAATTTCAAGGAATAACTAAACTATGTTTGGTTTTGGATGTATATTCCTGGGAATCAATATTAAAATTATCAAAATACCCCTGTTGTATATACAATGAAACCAACCATATTACCTTGGGGATCTACAAAATCTATTCGTGATTATCACCTTATTTTCAAAATCTGTTTGTATCAATGTCTAAAATTTGTTTGATTTTTTGCTTTTTTCTAGCCTAAAATTGTGTAATTTATTGGTATCTTTATCTCATAAAAAAATTCAAACAAACAAATGATAGTCATCTCTGTTCCAAGAAAAATATATCAATAATCAACTAAAACCATATTTCCCTTATTCCACTCCTTGCTTCTTTCACCATACTCCCACACTAATTTATATTAAAAAAAAATCAACGTGAGAGTGGAAAAAGTAGCAAATTATCGAGAAAAAAAAGTAGCAAACAACAACATACAAATCTGAGAGTGGAAAAATTGAAAGAGTTTAAAAGAAGTAGATCATATTACCTGGAACAACAAGGAGAAACCCAGAACCAGGAAAAAATTGCAAAAGTTGGTGATGAACAAACAATTTAGTAGAATATAAAGCAATTGTTTCAACGTGGAAATTGTTTTGGAGGGAAGATTGAGCGGGTAAATCAAAGGGTAAAAATGGGTTTTCATAGTAGAACATGGGTTCATGGTTCCTGGGAACAAAATTTTCCAGCCCTCATCTCATGGGAATAAATTGGAGAAGAACGTGGGGAGAAAGTGGGTAGTTTGAGGTTCCTGGGTACTTTTTATTCCAAGGCTTTTTTTTTGTTCCAATATACCAAACGTGGGTTTATTTATTTCCAGCCTCAGTATCCTGAGAATATTATTTTAAGAAGTGAAACAAACACCCCCTAAGTTTAGTTCATAAAAAATATAGGCTCAATAGTTGGCTAAAAAAGATGTACATGATCGCTTTTTCCATGTTTTTAAATAGTCCAACTCCTGTTAAAATACGCGTAGATAGACCGACCTAAATAGTCAAGTCCATTTTAACAACTATATATATTATCCCTTATTAGTTTGAAATGAAATTTATCAATTACTTGATTTAGATTTATAAAGTTTTTTTATGATGATTTATAAGCGTCTTTATTTGTTGTAAATTTTGACAAACATACCATACGACTCATCAACATGCATCAAGTTTGATTTCTAAATTCTAGTTTAATCTATATATATAAATCCTAGATAGTTGTGGAATTGCCTATCTAAACCCTAATCCACAAACCAATGAAAACCTTTCATTTAGCCACATCATCCACTTACATCCATTTAATGTGGGGTACTAATTGTTATTATTATTATTATTATTATTATTATTATTATTATTTTGGGTTATTATTCATTTTAAATTTTTTTGTTCATTTTATTATTTTGTGTATTTTATTGTCTTTTTTTTTCAAAAAAGTTAATGTTTTTGCTAATAATTTTTTGCCCAATCTTTATAAATATAAGGAGTTGGTCGATTGTCAGGACTACTTTCTAATGTTAGTAAAAAAAAATAGATAAAATAAATTTTACTAATGGTTGTTATGCCCTGTATGATTTTTATCATATTCGATATTTGAGTATGAGTTAAGTTGGTTTATCTTTGCTCCAATAAGTTTCAAATTAATATAAATGTCAAATTCGATAATACAGTAGTTTTTTTGTAAGAGATAATGAAGTAGTTTATCCAACTCAGAATTCTCCAATGAGATTTATAATATAAATAAAAACTTATGTTTCAACATCGATTGTTTTCCCGGGTCAATTATATGTTATCATTTCCATAGTTATTTTGAAGAATGAGTTAAAGATATTGCTAATCAAATGCACAGTGTATGAGTATGACCACAAACCGTTTTCATAGCGACATGACAATTTATGGATTACCAACTTATTTTGGTAGATGCAATAAGATTCATTATAATCTTTTCGAAATGTATAAACACATCTTTAATATCTATCTTATATTTACATCATTTTTTTATTATTATTATTTTGTTGTTGTTGATATTATTATTATTATTATAATTTTCATAATACTTATTGATTCAATTTAAACGAATGATTTTTCAACATTACAATATAAAATACCGCATAATACCCGTGCATCGCACGGGTGTGGGACTAGTATTTAGTAAAAGTCAAGGGAAATAGGCGGTGATGAATAATGACATATAGAGCAAAGAGATTAATAAAAAGAAAAAGTGGTGATGATATAATAATGTTGAAAACAATCTCAAGCACAAAAAAGGATGAACGTTCAAGTTGATGAGCACGTGTGCACATTGATAAGATGAACAATATGCATGAAAGGTCATTTCAAAAAATTAAGATGAGAGTACTATGAACATAGATAATAGATATAGTAGTAATAGTAGCAAGATAACATAAGGTGGAATGGGTCATTAGGTAAACTATGAGATATGAGGGAACACTATGCTCAAATTTTGGACAATCATCCTAGCAAGGGCCGTACCCTTATGTCGGACTCTTACCTTACAAAATCCCCAAAACACACATAAAACAACAAATGCAAGAAATGTCACTTCTTCTTTTTAACAGTACCCTCTCCCTAGCTTGAAAGCACACCCAAATTAAATCTCTCTGCATTTTGTCTCCTCTTCTATCTTAACCACACTGCCAATCCAACAAGTTGAGCTGTATGTCACCTAAGGCTCTAAATCAAATAAGCATATGCTTGGCAATATTTGCTATGATATCTAGGTTTTTTTTATATAAATTACTAGATATAGTAAATATTTCAATTTCTCATCCAACTAAATAGTTGAAGTAAACTATGAGATATTGAGAGAGCATTCACTATTGTTGGCGCAGCAGAAGTAAGAATTTGCTTGGTAAGAATTTGCTTGGTTCAGAGGATGCAAAGTTCAGAGGTTATGTTGTCTCTGACTCTGAAGTGCTTCAGAGGATGGATTGCAGGCACAGGCACGCAGGCAAGCTCATAGGCGCGCAGGCTTGAGCTTGAGCACACACACAGTTTTGCAAAAACTGTGTTATACAAGATGAGCAACTTTTCTTGATGAAATTGATTAAGAACTGATTATGAAACTTAGGGAAAATAGAGAATTTTATTCTTCCTTATTGGGCCACAAAAGATTGATTACAAATGAATACACTAATTGCATTTATAGGGTAGCTTGTGTAACAAGCAAGCTCATCCCTAGGCCTAACCAATTTCCCTAACTACCTAGTTAGTTACTAACAAACTTTTTAACTAATAAGTTGGTTGTAACTAACTCTAAAACATCTAACAAACTATTTTCAAGATGAATTAACCACTTCTTAAAACTCCTCCTTAATTAATGCTTGAATTACAAACAACCAGTCCTAAGCTCCTCCTCAAAAATTCAAACCTGTCAAGTTTCACAGTCTTTGTAAAACCATCTGCAAGTTGTACCTCAGTTGGACAATACTGCACTTCAATCATACCATTAGTCACTTGTTCTCTAATGAAATGAAATCTGGTAGCAATGTGCTTGCTCTGCCATGTGAAATTGGATTTTTAGCAAGACTTATATCAGATTTGTTATCAATCCTTAGGATTAGAGGCTTCACTGGTTCACACTTGATTTCTATCATCACTGAATTCAACCAAATTGCTTGACATGCTGCAAATGTGCCTGCTATATACTCAGCTTCACAAGATGAGAGGGCAGTCACAGCTTGTTTCTTTGTACACCAAGAGATTGCAGCATTATTGAACTTGAAAACATACCCTGATGTGTTCCTCCTATCAGTTATGTCTCCACACCAATCACTATCAGAATACCCTATCAAAGTACTCCCTGCACTGTTTGTACCCATAGGGAATAGCAAGCCAACTTCCAAAGTACCTTTAAGATATTTGAGGATTCTCTTAGCAGCTATCATGTGTGACTTCCTTGGATCATGCATAAACCTGCTGATAACACTCACAGCATAGCATATATCAGGCCTACTGTTGCACACATACCTCAATGTGCCAACTATTTGTCTGAACACAGTTGGATCAACCTTCTCTTCATCTGAGCACTCATCAATTTTTGTGTTTGTCACTGATGGATTTGACAATGGATTGCAGCTTTCCATTTCAAATTTTTCAAGTAATTCACCAATATACTTCTGCTGGTGCATTACTATACCATCTTCTCTTCTTATAAATTCCATTCCTAGAAAGAATGAAAGTTCACCAAGATCAGACATTTCAAACTCACTTTTGAGCTTATCTTTCACGTTTGCAATTTCTGCAACTCTACTTCCAGTTATGAGCAAATCATCAACATACAAGCAGATTATGACAATATCTTCATCTTTAGGGCAATGTACATATACACCAAACTCAGCAGCACACTTTTTAAACCCTATATGAATCAGAAAGTCATCAATCCTTTTGTTCCATGCTCTAGGGGCCTGTTTCAAGCCATATAGTGCCTTATACAGCTTATACACCATTGATTCCTTCCCTTTTATTTCAAAACCTGGAGGCTGTGACACATACACTTCCTCATCAAGTGGACCATTCAGAAATGCTGATTTCACATCCAGATGGTACAGGCTCCATTTGTTCTTACAGGCCAATGCTACAACCAACCTCACAGTCTCTATTCTAGCAACTGGTGCAAACACTTCATTGTAGTCAATTCCATGTTTCTGTAAGAATCCTCTAGCAACTAACCTTGCTTTATGCTTTGAAATTGTGCCATCAGGGTTCAATTTCACTTTGAACACCCATTTCACATCAATTTTCTTTTTCTTGTTTGGCAAGTCAACTAGCTTCCAAGTCTGATTTTTCTCAATTGACTTCAGCTCTTCTTCCATTGCCTTCTTCCACACATTACTTTTCAAAGCATCTCTGTAGTTCAATGGTTCAGAATCAGCTAGTAATGCAAAGTGAATGAGATCACCCTCATCATTCACTGCATTGTCTTGAGTAACTTCACAATCATTCAATCTAGTTGGTACACCTTTGGTTCTCTGAGTCCTTGCAATCATATAAATCCTATCATCATCATCACTTGATAAATTCATATTACCATCACTATCTGTACCTTGATTCTGACTAGTTTCAGCAGCTGAATCACCTTCATCACCTCCATCAGATTCATCACTTGAACTTGGATAGATGAAGGTTGACTGCAATTCACTATTGTACACTGGTTCCTTCTCCCATTTCCATTTCTCTTCTTCATTCACAATTACATCTCTGCTAATGTGAACCTTCTGAGTAACTGGATTGTATAGCATGTAGGCACCAGTTGGATGATATCCTATGAGTATCATTATTTCACTTTTATCCTCAAGTTTGGTTCTTCTAGCATCTGGTACATGCTTATAGCATAATGAGCCAAAAACCTTGAGGTGTTTCACACTTGGCTTCCTCCCACACCAAGCTTCCTCTGGCACAACTTTCAGTTTCTTAGTAGGACATTTATTCAGAATGTAGGCTGCAGTAAGTACTGCTTCACCCCAGAACTTGTGTGGCAAATTCTTCTACTTAATCATGCTTCTTGCCATATCTAACAATGTTCTGTTTCTTCTTTCAGCTAGTCCATTGTGATGTGGTGTGTATGGAGCAGTAACTTCATGTGTAATGCCTTGATTAGTACATAAGTTCTCAAACTCTCTTGAGGTATACTCTCCACCACCATCTGTTCTCAAGATCTTAATTGATTTCTCACTTTCTTTTTCAATTAAGACTTTAAACTTCTTGAACACTTCTAAAGCTTCACTCTTTAACTTCAAAGTGTATAACCAAATCATTCTGCTATATTCATCAACAAATGTGATGAAATACTTGCTTCCCCCTAATGAAGCAGCTTCAAATGGACCACAGATGTCACTATGAATAACTTGGAATACAACACTAGCTCTCTTAGGCATTTCAGCTACAAAAGGTTTTCTACTGTGCTTACTCTTCACACATATCTCACATATAGACTTCTTAGTCTTAAACTTAGGCAGGCCATACACCAATTCCTTAGAATTTAAATCACTGAGGCTTCTATAGTTTAAGTGTCCATACCTTTTGTGCCAAAGTGCTTCAACCTCATCAATCACTGTGGTGGACATGCACATCATATCTACACTTGAGATTTTACACTTGTAGGTTCTATTGTTTGACAAGCTGCACATCAAGATCAAGTTCTTCATTTTGTCAAACAGCTTCAGTGCATTGTCCTCCATACTTACAGAGAACCCTCTTTGCACCAATTGACCTAAACTGAGTAGATTGCAATTCATACCAGGGACATATAACACTTCAGAGATGATCACTTTACCTCCCTTCTTACTTTTGATCACTATGTTACCAATACCTTCAGCAGCAAGTTTTCTACCATCTGCTAGTTTTATACTAGACCTTTTGCTTGCATCAAAATTGGTTAACCATTCTCTATGTGGTGTCATATGATTTGAACACCCTGAATCAAGAAATCATTCTTCATTCTTCTCACATTCATCCCCTATAGTAGCCATCATTAAGACTGACTTGACATCACTTTCTTCTGCAACATTAGCCTTTTGTTGATCTTTCTTGTACCAACACTCATCTGCAAAATGGCCAAGCTTCTCACAATTGTAGCATTTCACCTTGCTTTTATCAAAGTTCTTCTTTTTGTTTTTACCTTTGGAAAAACCTCCTCCTTTAGAGGATTCAGCTTTGTCATCAGTTTTTGAACTCTGATCTTTAAGCCACTTTGGTTTATCTTTGCCTTTCTTTTTGTAGTTCTTGCCATTATCTTCTTTCTTGTTAATTTGTGCTTGCAAGGCTTGTTGATCTTTCTTTTCTGAACTTCTACTGAGAACTTTAATCTCATGTGCTTCCAAAGCACTTTGTAATTCCTCAATTTTCATAGTAGTTGTATCTTTCACATACTCTATAGCTATTACTACATTATCAAAGTTTGGAGTTAAGGATCTAAGCACTTTCTCTACTACCATTTCATCAGTGACGGTCTCTCCACAATTTTGCATTTGATGAACAAGTGCAAGAAGTTTTGAGAAGAAATCACTTACTTTTTGATCCTCTTCCATCACCATAGACTCATATTGCCTCCTAAAGGCCTGTAATTTCACCTTCTTGACCTTGGTTCCACCATCATGGTAACCCTCGAGTATATCCCAAGCTTCTTTGGACTTAGTTGATTTTGAAATCTTTTCAAAATGTTGTGCATCACAATTCTGCTGGATATAGAATAAAGCCTTGCAGTCTTTTTTCTTGTTTTCTTTGTATATGTTTCTCTGATCATTAGTTGGATTTGCTCCCAACTCATCGTATCTATTCACCACTACCTCAAGACACTCTTGTGCTCCAAATAAGGACTTCATCACTGCACTCCATCTATCCCAATTCTTTCCATCAAGAATCAGAATGTTTGTACCAAAACCTTGGGTGTTCATCTTGAATCTTCAAGAAATCAATCTACAAAGCTCACTTTGTGTTTCTCCACTTGATTCCTTCACAATTCACTCTTGTCCTGTGATTGAACCAGGCTCTTGATGCCAATTGTTGGCGCAGCAGAAGCAAGAATTTGCTTGGTTCAGAGGATGCAAAGTTCAGAGGTTATGTTGCCTCTGACTCTGAAGTGCTTCAGAGGATGGATTGCAGGCACAGGCACGCAGGCAAGCTCATAGGCCCGCAGGCTTGAGCTTGAGCACACACACAATTTTGCAAAAACTGTGTTATACAAGATGAGCAACTTTTCTTGATGAAATTGATTAAGAACTGATTATGAAACTTAGGGAAAATAGAGAATTTTATTCTTCCTTATTGGGCCACAAAAGATTGATTACAAATGAATGCACTAATTGCATTTATAGGGTAGCTTGTGTAACAAGCAAGCTCATCCCTAGGCCTAACCAATTTCTCTAACTACCTAGTTAGTTACTAACAAACTTTTTAACTAATAAGTTGGTTGTAACTAACTCTAAAACATCTAACAAACTATTTTCAAGATGAATTAACCACTTCTTAACAACTATGACTAGGAGTACAATTTGATCCATACTAGTACTACATGATTGTAGAACTATATTTGCTATTTCTTTCTCTCAAAATTGTTCGGTTTTTTATACCGTTTGCATTTGATATTTTTGGCTTTCTAGCCCCAAAGGCTCTAAACTTTTTGAAAAGAATTCAAAAGGTCATGCATGGTAATGTTGTGTCGCCTAGTTCTTTGAATGTAGCTTTTCAAAAATTGAATTTTACTATACAGAAAGGTTTAGTGGCGCAGCTTGTTACACTACCTTTTGATAAACATATAATAAGAAATGATAAATATCATTTGAAATAAAAAAAAAAAAAGTTTACTACTCCCTCTGTCCCAAAACTTTAGTCCTTTTAAAGTTTTGCACGGAGATTAAGAAATGATAAAAATTGATAAGTTAAGTCAAGTTTACCCTTACTTTATTAAGAAAGAGAAAATATATTTAATTAATGTTTTAGCTTTAGTAAGGGTACAAATGGTAAAATACCGTTAATTGTGCATTGATTTCTTAAAAGAACTAAAGATTTGGGACAAAACTAAAAAGGTAAAATGAATAAATATTTGGACGGAGAGAGTATAAATCAAGCAAATGTGGTAGTTTACAACTTTTTTACTACAAAAATTTCATGTATCACTGGTCATATATAATGGCGGTTTTAAACTCACGGAAAGATTTCCGATGATTTTAAGCCATTTGCGGTGGAAAATGCCACTGAAAAACCATTCAGAAAATTTAAATTAAAATAAATCATTTTTGGCGTGTTTTTTATATTTAGCGGCAGTTTTGAAACGCCGGAAACAAGTTACAAAAAAATTGAAAACACAAATTAGCAGCTATCAATAAAATAATTATAATTAGTCAAAAAAAATTATAAATCCAATTTTTTAAATACCGTAATTTATCTAAGGAAAATATTTCGTGTACACACTAAGAACCTTTGAGAGATAAAGAGATAGAGAAAATAATGTAATAAATGTGATAGATGATGATGTTATACGCCAGAAATATGATAGAGTTTATGTAAAATTTTATATGTGAAATAATATATAACTGGTCTAGTAAAAAATCTCGGATTTATTCTAAACTAACTTCTAAAAAATTTAATTTAACCATAAATTAATCCTTAAAAACACCAATAATTTTGTTCAGAGTTTGGGCAACTGTCCAGACTTGCTGGACCTTAGAACCCTGATGTTATAGAGAGAATTTTTTGTTTTTTTTGACAGTATAGAAAGAGAGAGATAGATATAAAATAAAGTGTAGTAAAAAATAGAGTATCGATAGTTGTTTATATCATCTTATTTATGATCATCACTAATATTAGATGTACCATAAAGTTGGATTCACAAATAGATTGTATTCCTCTTTTAGAATTTGATATTTCTTTTAAAAAAAGAATAACATCATAAACCATAAATAATATTTCATTCTCATTTAATTTATCTTAAGAACTTTTTTATAGCTACTGTAATTTAGAAATAAAAAATAAGTACCCATCCCTTATCCTTCAAAATCTTAAATTCAAATATATTCTAAGTAAACACATTGTACGTTATTATAAGCCTCATAGCTCATGCTTTGGTTTGTGTTGATGGTGTGATTAACATGACAATTTCACCTAACAATTGCCATTAAATAGAGCTAGAAAGCTTAACTCTAGGTAAAACACATGTTTTTGTACAGTGCCAACTATCTGCACCCCATCTGAGACGGGACTTGACCTAGAAATTGACCTATATAGTGTGAACATAAAAGTTTTTTTTTTTTGAAGGAAGTGTGAACATAAAAGTTATGCGAAGAATCGATAACATTTCATGTAAATCAAAATATTTAGCACTCTTACTAATACTTTATAATTTCTTTTTAATAAATAAATGACTTATTGATCCATGTCACGTACAACTTTGATTAAAAATTATATAGCTTGTATTTACTCAACAAAAAAAATTATAGCTTCTTTATGTCACCGACCTGGAGACATAAGTGCTATGCTGGCTTAAAATACAATATATTGTTCCTAGCATGGATTTGTTAATTCGGACCAAGATACATAATTAGATGTTTTGTTTTTCAGAGTTGGTCAATTATATTTAAGGTCTCGATGACTAGAAAAACTAGGCAAAGCTCCCAAATTGGCCACACCTGTATCAATATTATACTATATTGTTACAATTATTAATATGTAAATAAATTATCAAACATAAAATTATAAAAGACACAAATGGACAGGAATATCTATACAACGCATAGAAAAATAAGTAATCGATCCCATAAACATTCCTCGAGCCACACCATCCACACTCACTCTTTTTTTATTTACTACTCATCTGTCCCTAAATTTTAAATTTCATAGATCACATCACAAAAATTAATAAAATTGATACTAGCATGTTTCCTTTATAGTATTTATTATTCAATAAAAAAAATTCAAATTAAGTAAAAATATGTTAGTAAATAAATAAATAAATAAATAATTGTCCTCGTGAGCATAACTCAATTGGTAGAGATATTGTATTTTATATGCAGGGTTGGGGTTCGAATGAAAAATCTCCTACTTATTCACCTTAAGAGGTGAATTTTTAGTCATTAGGTCACTTAACAAAAATAAAATATATAATACTACAGTTAAAAAAGGCCAATATTTTTTCTATCAAGTAGCTTAGTAGATAGAAATTTCACCCTTAAGGTAGATGAGTGAGATGACCGGAATTCAAACACCGACCTCCTGCATATATAATGCAATGTCCTACCAACTGAAATATAAACTCATAAAAATAAATAAAATAGTATTACAGTTAAAAAAGACCAATATTTTAATCCCTAGTCTTATATATAATACTAACATTTATAAAAAAGACAAATAAATATCTTAGTAGCTACTGTCTTTTTTTTTCTATCGATTAAACAAGAGCGTTTAGGCATTAAAGATTGGTTAGACATTCCAACTATGTTATCATTCTTACACAAGTCCATTATATCTTATACCTATAGTGAGGGACGGACCTGGAGGGGGGCAAGCAGTAGCCAAGACCCCCCCCCCCCTCCCCCTTAATTACATACATATACATAATATATCATATATAATTTGTAATTATATCTATTATTTATCATTTAGATTATATAAATAAGAATTTAATTGATATGTATATTTATGGTGTAAAAATATTTATATTGTCGAACAATTATAGGTGTTAAATTATTAAAAATATAGCATTTTAATTAAAAAAAATAGTTGTTTCAATTGGTAAGAGTTTTCGGTCTCTTAAGTAAGTGATCAAAAGATTAGTATTTGGCTCTTGCACATGAACAAAATTAGATTGAGAGAGAAGAACTCATTTTTTGTGCCCCACATATTCCCCGGAGACGTTTAGTCACCAGTCACTATTAAACAAGAACTTCGTAAAAATAATACTATAACATAAAAAAAAAAATTACATGGTTTTGATTATGGGTCATGCTAAACAGTGCCTCCGGGGCACTTGTTAAGCATACTTAAAAAGGAAATAAAAAATAAAATTTATATTGAAAAGACAACTTTTTGTACTTTTGAGGCATTGAATGCACGCATTTCGAAACAAAATTTCCATTTTAACATGCTTAACCAGTGCCCCGGAAGCACTGTTTAGCATTTTCCTTTGTTTGATTATTTTATTATTTTTCGGCCCCCGGTGTACTAAGCTCCTAGATCCGTCTCTGCCTATAGTTCAAAATTTATTCAAAAGAGGAAAAAAAAATGTATAAGAATGGCTAGCGTCTTTAATTACTATCAATAAATAAGTATTCATACATTCTCAAACACAAAATGTATAGATCTATATTAATCAAAATGCAAACATTAGTTCACTAAGTTTGGAGAGTCTAACCCCTTCTATTACATCTAACACCGTCCACAAGTATATTATTTTATTGTTCTAATCATACATGGTCAACTTGGATCAATTCTACCTTAACCAACTGTCGTAACTAATTTTTTATTCAACTCTTGATCTTGACTATACCGTGCTTAATTCTTGTTTTTTTCCCAACTAAACCTAGACAATTGTTGTCATTTGTTTAACCCCGTCTCATTGTGGCCTAATTAGTAATTAATATTCATGTTTAACCAAATTATTTTATTATACATTTGGATCCAACATCGTTAACCTTGTTCCTCTGACCTTAATTTCTCCATGTGGTAGCCAAGAAGAGACATATATAGCCTAACCAGATGGCTTTTTGTTTGGTATCGAGCCTACACTATTGGTTGTGCTTAGCAACTAATATGATTAGTATATAATCAAAAAATTAGAGGCCACGTACGGACCCAACCTGTATTACAAAATATAGGGAACAAGATCTCTTGCCGTTGATTATTTCATAATTAGTGATTTGTTCCTAACTGTTTTTTCTTCTTTGTCTATTTATTTCAATGTGTGAAAGAAACACATAAACATGGTACGTGTCAATGAAGCTACACATGTTCTTCTTCTTGATTGGTTCTCAAAACATCATTATAATTTTTTTTTATCATATGATTCTCTATTTGAACGATGCTTTGTGGTCCTTCCTTTGATCTTTGGGTCTTTTTCTAGAGTATATTTCTTCTAGATCTCTCATTTTATATAGAAACTTTCATTTTTTTTAAGAGGACAAACTTTAATTTATTATCCTGTAAGGTTACAATAATATCTCCTCCTCCTCTTTTCATCTGGCCGTCACCATTTTTTTTCTTCTCTTTAATCTATTAATTGAGTGAGGGATGGTTTAGAGTAAATTTTGGTAGAGTTTGTGCGTTGTTTCTTTTGATTTTCTGTCTTAGTGATATTTTATCATTTATTTTCTATCTTGGTGTTGTGTTCAATTAATTCAAGTTGAAATATTAGTTTCGATCCGATGTAGATTCAATCAATGATTTTATCATTGTCAACACACATATTGGAGGCATAATTATTCAGATCACTTGAATATAATAATTGTAGGTTATTAATGTATTTTTTTGTTTTATATTATTAACATGGTTGTCGTAAGTTTATTCGCAGTTTCATCTTTTTTAATTTTAATGACTTTGAATTTGTGTTGTATTGATATATACTCTATAAATTTGAATGTATATTATTCATTTTTAGTAAAAATTCTATATAATGAATACTGAGAAAAAGAAAAGGAGAGTATATGTACAAGCTTTCAAATCAATCATGCAGAGATCGGTTATTATTAATAATATTTTACCGTTTAAAAAAAAATCATGCATTGGGTAAACGTTGGTAATTTCTTGACCAAATTAATTTAGATAATTAAGATTAGGAATTATTTTTTTAGAGTAGCAGAAGAAGTTGATAGATTAGGATTGTTTAGTTAAGAATAAGAATGGAATATGGGTATTAATGAATATTATCATCAACCAAAGCCAAAAGTTTCGCGGGAAATAAAAATAAAAAATCCTCCCACTCATAACATAGCATATAGGTTTTTTTTTCTTTCACAAGTAACATAGCATAGGTTTGTTCCACATCACATATTGATCGGGTATTTTTGGATATGATCTAATTTGTTAAATGTAAAATTGAGCGATTATTATGCGACAAAACAGTTTATTTTAAGAATGAGATTCTCATGCATACTATCTAGCTTCATGATCAAAAGAATTTTATGGACCGATCTATATGAATTATTCTTCTTAATAACAATAATAAAATTGTTCAGTCAAAAAACTATAAGATCATGACATTTAATTATGACGGGAAATCTTTTGAAATGCTTTCTAGATTCCAAATCTAATGGAAACTTGACAACCATATATATTATAGTCAGAGAATAACATGGTCAGCAAAATCCTGGTGGGTTCTTAAGGTTTACGCTTCAATGTGTAAATAAATGTTATGTTAATCTTAATTATTAGTAATAACAATAAGCTGGAATATCATCTTGTATTGTATGATTTTTAATTTATCTACTTTATTCCATTCCCGTTTGCATTGCAATTGCAAGGGTATATGTGTGTAATATGCTTCTGGGTTGACCACCAATTGTTCGAAACAAAAGTTGAATCTTAAAATTAAATTCCACTCCTAAGTGCATATACTAGTAGTATTATTTTATTTTTGGATCCGATGCAACTAAAAAAGTAGCCCAAAATAGCCATTAACTTCAATACAATAAATTTTTTTTTTTTTTTTACCTGGCTTCACCACCATTGTTGTTAAAATCGTGTATTAACTCGTAAACTCTTTCGATTTTACGTTTTTAAGTGTGAAAAACATGTTAAATCGGATGTAAACTCATTTTCTAGTAAACTCGGAAAAAAATGAGTTTACACCGAGTTAACTTGGTCAAATTCGCTAGAATCGAGTAAACTCGCACAAGTTTACTTGTGATTACGAGTTTACCTTTAAAGGTTTATTTTAATTTTTTGGCCCAATTTTTTTTTTTTTGTCATACTGTCAAAATAAACAATTTTTCTCGACTCTACCTTCAATGAATTTGATATTTGATTCTATTATTGAAAATTCTTTATCCTATGGAGAATAATTTGATGATGTTGAAAATGAGTACATCGATGAAGATGATGATGTAGCCTTCTAGTAGTATTGAACTTTTGAAAAGAAAAGCTCTAGTTTTTCTGTATACTTTAAATTTTTAACGGTTTCATAAACTTATGAACTTTCTTATCTTAGATTGTTATTTGGACGTTTATATGATTTGGTGAGATAATTATATATTTTGATACAACTTTATGGATATAATGTTATTTATATAGTGATTTGGTATATTTTGCCTTTATAAGTAAGTTTATATTTTGAAATATTGACGTTTTTATAGTATTATATTAGTATATATGTCATGTACTTAATAATTTTAATATTATTTTAATTTTTGGTAAACTTGTACAATTTTACAAGTCGAATTTACGTGTCGAGTTTTGCTAGGCAAAACGAGTTGAGGTAAAAACTCGATCCTGACAATTTTGCTACATACAAAGTTTAGTGTTGATCATCACTCAATCAACTAATTAAGTTGGTTTGGCAAATAAAAAAACCAATTTGATTCGACAAATAAATAAAACTAAATCTTTTAGTCCTAATATATTAACTAAAAGATTTGATTTATTTGTTTGAAATAAAAAAAAGATTGATTCAACAAATAAATAAACTAAATCTTTTAGTCCTGCAATATTTATTAAATCTAATCTTGA
Organism: Trifolium pratense; assembly: GCF_020283565.1. NCBI lineage: Eukaryota > Viridiplantae > Streptophyta > Magnoliopsida > Fabales > Fabaceae > Trifolium > Trifolium pratense. Next base: position 45,945,637 of record NC_060062.1, on the reverse strand, counting down.
TGGCTATATCGAAGTTTGTGTTTTATTACATTTATTTATTACAATTAACAAACAAACTTGTCTTCCAAACAACCTCTCAATCTATATGCTCTTTGAGAAACAATCTAGGCCAATAAAGATAAATTTCATATACAAAATATGACCAACAAGAAAGCAACACATTTAATGTTACAAATTGGGATCGTTCAAGCATCAATGCAAGGATCTTGGCAACAACATTTCTTCTTCCATTCACTCATCATCTGTGAAGACAATTGGATTGAACCGCAATGCTAGAGATAGAGGCCACTACATTAATCCAGTGTTGAAACCCATTGAAAATCACGTTCAATAGAATCTTGTTAACGAGGCCGAAAGAGATGATACCATGTTAGCTGAAAAGAATGTGAAGAACAAGGTTGTTAAAATCTCGTTTTAAATCGTAAACTCTATGAATTTTACGTTTTTAGGTATGGATTTCGTGTTAAATCAAAGCTAAAACCATTTTGAGTAAAATCGGTAGTCAAAATGTGTTTGCACGATTTAACTCCCTATAAAATCAACAAAATCATAAACTCTCATGTTTTCACCTAACCATTCAAAAACTTAATTTTTTTCTTAATCAATTTAAAAGTTCAATTTTATCATATAACTAGTAAAAAATACAATATCATATTTAAAGAGACGCTGTACTTTTTACAATAGTATATGTTATTAATTATAGGAGTATCAATTATTTACACTTGTGATAATTATGTTTTATAAGCAAAAATAAATGGTTGAATAATTGATTATCTGGTCTATATTATAGACAAGTACATCAATTATTCAAAGACACTTATAAGAGAATTTATGCTTATAATGAGGCGGAGGAACGGAGGGAGTACATCAAAAGTTAGACATATAATAATTTTTGGTACCCGTATGTTCCCAACGATGTCTCCTATTTTTATACATGCGAGCGAAAAGAAAAAAAAACAATGAAAAACAATAGATGAAAACAAGTGAGATAAAAAAATAAGTAATTATATTTTGATAAAATATTATAATATTACAAAATTTTATATGATTATTTAAATATAATAAATTTTTTTGGTATATAGATGGAATGACGTCCGACCTAACAATTTCGACAATTCTGTCAGTTGAGCTAAGATTTGCGGACATTTAAATATAATAACTTATTTGATAAATAATAGATACATAAATGTTGTAAAAAAAGATACATAATATAAAAGGGGTTTCATAAAAATAAAATGAATCAATAGCGGTTTAAATATACAACCACTTTATATTTCAATCATATATAATATTCAATCTCACATGACATGCATGATTCAAAAAGTTGTATTTAATACGTGAAAAAATGATGTGCATATAGTTGTTGTGTTATTTGTCATTAAAATGCATGCTATAATTATATTTAATTAATGCAAATGAGAGAAAATCTATTAAGTGTGAATTATCTAATATCTAAAATTTATTTTTATCCGTATAAAAAGAATTATTTTTAATTTAAAATTAATAATATATTAATTTTATTATATTTTCTTTAATTAATATTCATAAAACTTAAATTTCTAAATTAAAAATATAATTATTAATTTTGGATTACGCTCGAAACTAAATAAATTAAATTATTAAAAAAAAAAAGAAGTTAAAATAAATATTATATATGTTTATTTTAATGAGGTAAACTCTACGAGTTTATGAGTTGAAACAACGTTTCGATTTCACTTAGCCAAAACGAGTTGATGTAAAAACTAGATTCCGACAATCTCGCCACACTAAAAAATAATTGATATTCTTGTATCATGTAATCAGTGGGGAAGCAAGTCAAAAAGCTTTGGTCATCAAGTTGGGCTTTAAAATTTAAATGTCTTGGATGAATCAAGATAATAGTTTCTGGATTTTTTTTTAAAAGCTTTTGATGTTTATATCAAATAATGATCCAAAAATCTAATTAAGGGTCTAAAGTCTCGGTGATGTTATTGTTTTATACTGCATTTTCTTTTCTTGTTTTGCAATTTTATATTTTTTTCTCACCATTTGTATGTCCTATATACTTATGGTTAAGTATTATAATGTATTTGTTTATTAAAGTAGAAATTTATTAATAAAGTTTAGTTAGTTACAAGCTAACGAACTGAAGTTAGTTTTTTCAGTTTTATCTAGTTAATGAATTACTTGATTAGCAAGTCATTAAACTAGAAATAGAATAAAATATATCAAGAGTGCAATTGTTAAGACAAATTAGTAGTATTAATTAGTGTTATATTTGAAAAAAAAAAATATACATCTAAAAAATTGAAGAGGGCTTGTATGGTGTTGAAATTTGTCTGTATTGGTTTTGCGGTAGTAGTTTGGTGTGGTTTATAGGTGTGTGGAGGCTTATGGGTCTGGTGGCCGGTAGGGAGGGCCGGACTAAGACAAAGTGAGGCATGAAGTGAATTCTAAAATAAAGTTAAAAGTAATTGTTTAAATTTTTGAAGAGTTGGATAGTTGTTGTTTCATTTTAAAAATTTGTTTTTTTTAGGCTTATATTTTTTTCTCCAAAACCTTCTTAATTAGTTTTTTTTTTTCCTTTTGAAAACCTAAAATGTTTACTTAAGTTGTCTTACCCTCAAACTGGACCTGATGAGCGACCTTTCGTGTTCCTCAGCTGCTAGTAGAGCTGTCAAAGGGGTCGGCCCGGTCCAGCCCGACCCGGCCCGAGGGGGCCCGTTCATATAAAGGGGCTGGCCCGGCCTGGCCCGTTAACTTCGTGGCCCAGCCCGCCTAGCCCGGCCCAATAAGTAAAAGCCTATATGGTCCGATGGACCGGCCCACTAATTTTCAGTTTTTTTTTTGAAAAAAAAAACAGATTCTACTACTAAATTTATTTTATATCTAAATATCCCTATATTTTCTCACATAATCTCCCAAACAATAATATCATCCTCTTTATCCTCATCAAACAAACAAACAAATCTCTAACAAATAATCTCATCATAATCCAAAAAGTTTTTTGTCATATTATTATTATTATTATTATTAGCGGCCAGTGTCAGTTTGTGTGATCCACATTTTCTATTTTGCCTTATGTTTTGGTGAGTTTGTTAATAAAAGATTTTTACAGCTAAAAAAAAAGACGCGTCTTATGTTATGGTGAGTTTGTTAATAAAAATTTTTTGCTGCCCAAAAAAAAAAGTAAGGGTATTGTTGTTATTATGAAAAGTTCACACCAAATTTTTTTGTATCCTCTTTATTAATAGGTATAGATTTCCACCTCGTATCTCAGTATTTTATATCTACTTCTAATATAATCAAATTAATTACTACCAAAGTTACTAATTTATCCTTAGTAGTTTTAACTATATTCCAAGTTTTATATCCTTCATTGTAATTTCACAACAAAAAAATATAGAAAGAATATAAGATAAATACAATAAAAACATGATATGCTTAGAAATATGAATAAAACAGATTATAGATAGGAACAAAACACAAATAATAACAATAAAACGATAATTTGTTTTAAAAAAAATAATAAAACGACAAAACTAATAAAAAAGATTATATATAATTTATGCGTAAAAATAGGATCAAAATATAACAATAAAAAAATTATAGAATTTTTTAAAATATTTTTTAAATTTTTTAAGGGGCCGGCCCAGAAGCCCGTGGGCCGGCCCATGACGGCCCATGAAAAAGCCTGGCCCGATAAGGTCTGGCCCGATAAGGCCCGGCCCGCTAAAGTCTGGCCCGATAAGGTCTGGCCCGATAGGCCTAATAGGCCGGCCCAATAGCCCGACCTATTTTGACAGCTCTAGCTGCTAGTGCAGCCTTTGTATAACTTTGTTCTCTTTCTAGTACTACTTGTGTTATGGAAGAGCTTTAATAAAATTTTGTAGTTAAAAAAAAAAAAATCACATTCAATGACAAAAAACACGTGATTTGAACACTATATTGAAATCATAGTGTGGTTTATTGCAAGATTTGCATTGTTTTTCACATCATCAAATTAACTTGTAACTGAGATTATAGTATTTGCTACTTTAACTTAACTTTTAATATATTTCAATATTTTATAACTATGCTCTCTAATTCATTACTAGCTTCTTTAGTGTATAAAACAATCAAATATATCATATCGTAACAATCAAATGGATGAATGTGGATTTCATCTCTTTTGATGACGGGTGGAAACATTTTTCTTCTTTTGGAGCTTTATTGAAAAATAAGAAATATGAAAAAGCTCGTCACGTTATTTGGTTGGCCACCACTTGGTGTATATGGCGTGCGCGTAACAATGTAGTTTTTAGAGGAGAAACTATTAATTGGAAAGCCTTAGAAGACAAAATTATTTATATTTCATGGTTTTGGTTTATAGGTAAAATACCTAGGAAGTCTTCTTGTGTTTTTTCAGATTGGTGTAAGGATCCTTTAAAATGCATTATTAACATGTAATGGTTGCTATAAGAATTGTAAGGGTTGGGTACCCCTTATACTCCTTATAATTCAATTTTCGCTTATCAAAATATATATATATATATATATATATATATATCGTAACAAAATTCAAGTTTTATCTAAAGAGATAAAAGAGAAGGTGTATAGAATTCGTTTGGTGGACTGATATCTAAAGAGATAAAAGAGAAGGTCTATAGAACTCGTTTGGTGGATCGATAAAAGAATTACTTCGAGCTGATGGTCGAAATTCTTGCATTGGAGGTGACCGACGATTGGAAAGGAGGGTAAAATTCAACTGTAGCATATCTATTTCCATCTTGAAATATAAGTAGAAGTTAGAATAGGGCGGCCATAAAATAGTGGATACCTTATGACTTGTGAGGTTGTGAAAAATTAGTTTTATAAGTCAATCAAGATGATATTGAGCTAATAGATTGGATTTGAAATTTGGCTTGAACTAGCCCAAAATATTTATTGTGGAATTAATGTATCTAGACAATAATATAGTCTAAATACATTCATTTTACAATGTATCTAAAAAGTGAAATATTTCTTATATATATATAGGTCTTGTTAACATGTGCCATTAGGGCACATGTTAAGATATACCAAAATAGAAATTCAACATTTAATGATACAAGAAATTTAATGCTTCAAAAGTCAAAATGCACAAATTAGCATTTAATAATTTCTATTTTTGTTTTCTTAACATGTGTATTAAGGACACAAGTTAACATTCTCCTATATATATCGGAGGGAGTAATAAGTAGGTTTAATTACACTTTTAGTCCCTTATCTTTATTTTATGTTTCAAGTTGGTCTCTTATCTTTTAAAAGTTTCAAGTTGATCCCTTATCTTTTCTGCAGGTTTCAAGTTGGTCTCTTCCGTCAAATTTTTTACTATTACCGTTAAATTTGGACACGTGTCATCTTTCCAAGTGTTGTTTCTGTTTACCACGTGTCCAAATTTAACGGTAATAGTAAAAATTTTGACGGAATGGACCATCATGAAACCTGAAAAAATCATAATGAACCAACTTAAAACTTTTAAAAAATAAATGACTAACTTAAAATATAAAATAAAGATAAGAGATTAAAAGTGCAGTTATTCATAATAAGGAATAACAATACAACACACAAACTAAAAAGAAATCTCCTCCCATCAGATCTAAAAAGATATCTTCACAGAACAAGTAGTACAAATATTAGCAGTGATTAGACAGGGTAGTGGTTTCACCACGCTGTGATATTTGTAGCACATGTTCACATGTATTACACCAGTCTCAACATAGATACGAAAACTCACACTTTGCGCTTTGATTTAACAGTTTCATAATTATCCTATAGTCATCCACCCGCAAATTATGCACGGTATGGTCATAGTAACGTTTGCAAGATGTACTCGCAGTTAACCGAAGGTGTAATTCCAGAGTCAGATCTTCTTTTTCCTTTTCTATTAATTAATATTATCATAGTTGATTTAGCGGTGATTGATGTTGGAGGACCACGATTCAATCCTCTGCCCCTGCAATGGGGAGTGAACTGAAACTACTCGATGCCAAAACTGACTTCCAAATCAGATTAAACTTGTGGTGAAACAAAAAAAATTAATACAGTTAACTGAACTAAATAACATATTTTGGTACTCCAGTAGTACTGTATAATTATAATAAAAAATATTTTTATAAATATTTATAAATAAAAATTTAAAATATTTTATACTCTCTCTAGTATATATCATACCACTAAAAATAGTTTGTTTTTTCAAAACAATGCAAAAACTCTCTATGCTATCAATTATCAACTAGTACTATATATGTAAGCCAAATCTACAATAAAAAAAAATAAAAAAAAAAAAAATTATAAAAAAATATATCTATCTACAATAAGAAAATACTATTCCTAAAGTTACAAGACTAAAAGAGTTACTGCAAAAGAGTCAAAATTCATTAAGAAATATTTTAAAAATAATTACAATACATATAATATAATATTTATTAGTTAAATTTCTGTTTTGAATTACTAACTTTTTTGTTTTGACTAATAGATGTTTGTGATTTTTTTCATTCATTACTTTTTGACTAATTGAAATTCAAAGTAGTGAAAATTTTCTTTTTTAATTTTTTTTGACTAATAAATGTTTGTAATTTTTTTTTATTCTTTACTTTTGACTATTTGATTTTAAAAAAATGATTTAAATAAGCACCGGTATAATACTTATGTGTATAATTTTTTTTATAGGTTTACAAATAATATTTAACTATTTATTAATTTTTTATATTAAATATTATTTGTGGACCTATTAAAATTATCCACATCAGCGGTGCATCAATACATATTCAAATAAGATATGTATTGAAATGTTCATCTTAAAAAATGTAGTTATTCATTTAAATATTTTATTAACAAACTCACCATAACATAAGACACATTTTTTTGAAAGGTTGGCACCAAGCTCACGTTCAGAATTTGCCTATGTAGTTAACGTTTCACCATAACATAAGACACATTTTGTTAATAAAATATTTAAATGAATAACTACATTTTCAAATGAATAACCTTTCACCATAACATAAGACACATTTTTTTTAGCAACAAAAATATTTTATTAACAAACTCACCATAACATAACTCTTTTTTTTTTTGATATAAATTAGACATAGGCAATATTTATTACATAGGCAATATTTTTATTCCACGTGCCTATGACATAAAATGTGTCAGCCAAAAATTCACCTCAAAGACCTTTTTAAAAGTTTCAGAATTTGCCTATGTAGTTAACGTTTGAAAATGTCTTATGTTGAGGGCGTGGGAAGAGGACATGTTGAGGGAGTGTCAGTTTTTACTTGCTAACATCTCTTTACAGGCACAACACTCAGATAGGTGGCAGTGGCAGCCAGATCCTGACACATGTTATACTGTTCGAGGAGTTTATCAGCTTTTGACCACTCGTGATTCGGTTCCTATGGATGAAGCAACTCATCTTATTTGGCATCCTCAGATTCCGTTAAAGGTATCCATCTTTGCGTGGCGTCTACTTCGGGACAGGCTACCTACAAAGACAAACCTGGTTATTCGAGGCATCATATCTTCTTCAGCACAGGTGTGCGTAGCTGGTTGTGGGGAGGCAGAGTCGGCTCATCATTTATTCATCTCTTGTAGTTTCTTTGGTTCTCTTTGGGCTTTGGTAGGCACGTGGATTGACATTTCTGTGACGGACTCCAGTACTATCCGGGAACACTTTGTTCATTTCACATCATCATTGGGTGGTTCTCGGGCTCGCCGGTCTTTTTTGCAACTTATTTGGCTTGTCAGTGTATGGGTCATATGGACGGAAAGAAATCATAGATTGTTCAGAGGCTCAACTAGCACTTCTATTCAGTTATTGGACAAGATCAAGTTATTTTCGTTTAGGTGGTTGAAGTCAAAGAATGTTTTTTTTGAACAAGCCAAAATGAAATATATATATATATACTAACGCAAATAGTCTACACAGCACAAGACGTGCCACGAGACTAAGAAATGCTACAATAGAGTCAAAACACAAGAACCAAAAGAAACTAAACAAGGCCCAAACAAGTCATAGGACTAGACCACCAACTATGGCAGTTCAAAGCTAGCGTACTACTCGTCGCTTTCAACTACCTATAAGAAAAAATCTTGATCTTGTCCAACATATGATGCACCGAACATGTTGAGCCTCTGAACAATCTGTGGTTTCTTTCGGTCCACACAACCCACACACAAGCTGTAACATCCCAAACTGCTTTCAGGTTGACCGACTGACCCCACAAACCAACACGAGTCTTTTCAGCGTGCTTTGTCCTCACTCGCACGCTTTCCGGGAAAACTTCCCAGAAGGTCACCCATCCAAAGACTACTCCAAGTCAAGCACGCTTAACTGTGGAGTTCTTATCGAATGAGCTACCGAAAAGAAGATGCATCTTGTTGGTATAGGTAGTACCCATCAATCCTTATAAACCTTCCTTCCACCATGCAGTCTCAAACCCGCACAGCCTAAGGATCCCTCTCATTCCGATGTGATTCGTTTTTTGCCTAGAAGCTGCCAGGAGCCGCTAATTGTCATGTCTCATGCACCGACAACCACTCCCCGCCCTCGTCAGACCCGGGCGTTACACAAGCAAGCCATATGAGCTGCATAAAAGAACGTCGTGCTCGAAGACCACCTGCTGAAGCTGTAAACTGAACAAAATGATCTGCAAGAGTCTGAGCAGTCACCAAAGAAGAGCCAATCCATGAGCTGATAAGAGACCATAGAGCACCAAAAGTACTGCACGAAAGGAATAAGTGCTGAACCGTCTCAGCCTCACCACAACCAGAAACACAATGATGGGCCGCTACAGGTAAAATCCCTCGAGTAACCAGGTTTGCTTTGGTAGGTAACCTGTCCCGCAAAAGTCGCCAGGCACAGATGGAAACCTTCAAAGGAACCTGACGATGCCAAATAAGACCCGACGCATCATCCAAAGTAACTGCATCCTGTGACGTCAAAAGCTGATATGCACCACGAACCGTGTAATCGTCGTCCATGTCAGACTGCCACAACCATCTATCTGAGACATGATCCTGCAAAGAAAGAGTAAGTAGTAAAGACTGACACTCCCCCAACATCTCCTCCTCCCACGCCCTCAACTGACGCCTCCACACCCACGCCTCCCCTCCAGCCCCCCAACCTTGCATAAACATCTCAGCCACTGAAGCCGATTTGTTTTGTGCCAGGTCAAACAGCCGGCCAAACCGCTCCTGCAACGAGGTCCCATCCACCCAGGGATCCGTCCAGAAAAAAGTGTCGGACCCATCCCCCACACGTCTCGAAACATGCTCCCTGAACCACCCTCCCCCTATCTCACCTCCACCATCCCTAATACGCGCCAACTCCCTCCACCACGTAGACACATGTGCTCCACCCTCACACAACCTGCCCCTCTCAACCCCATAACGTCCTGCCAAAACTCGAAACCACATACCCTCCCTATCCACTAACATCCTCCAACACCACTTCCCTAACAGGGCCAAGTTAAACTCCCTCAACTACCTAACCCCCAAACCCCCGTACTCCTTACGCAAACATACAGTTTTCCAGTTAATCCAAGATATTTTCCTAAAATCCTCACTACCACCCCAAAAAAAATTAATCAAAATAGATTCAATAGAAGAGATAGTACCTGAGGGAGCTTTAAAGAAGGAAAGAGCATAGACAGGCAGAGAGGTCAACACGGATTTAAGCAGAACTAGACGACCACCAAAAGAAAGAAAGCGACTCCTCCAACCCGATAAACGATTCTTTAAACGATTTAAAACCGGTTCCCAAAAACTTAAGCGCCTCGGATCACCCCCAATAGGAAGGCCCAAATAAAGGAAAGGGATCTTTCCCACTTTACAACACAAAGCCGACGCCGCCTCACCTAACCAAGAATCATGGATATTAACCCCAACCAGCATGCTCTTGTGAAAATTAACCCGCAGACCAGACATAGACTCAAACAACACAAAGACAGCACGCAGCGCACGGACATTCGCCCAACTCTTAGTCCCTAAAAGTAATGTATCATCGGCAAACTGAAGGTGCGACACTGATACCGGGGCAAGCTCACCAACTTTGTAACCCGTGAACAGGTTGTGCTCCACCATCGCTTCCATCAACACATGTAAACCCTCCGTAGCCAACAAGAAGAGAAAGGGAGATAACGGATCCCCCTGTCTTAGGCCCCTCTCAAGAGGGAACTCATCAGTCGGACTACCGTTGACTAATACAGATGTTGTAACCGTACACACACATTCTTTAATCCACTTCCTCCAAAGAGTTGGGAAACTCATTCGCCCCATAACAGCATCCAAATAACCCCAGTCAACAGAATCATAAGCCTTTTCTAAGTCAACTTTAAAGAGAAGCAACTCTTTCTTAGACTTGCGAGCCTCATCCACCACCTCGTTCGCAATAAGGATGCCGTCGAGAATCTGCCGACCCTTCACGAACGCCGTCTGGGATGCAGAGATTACGCTCCCCAAAACAAGACGCAAACGGTTCGCTAACACCTTAGCCAAAATTTTATAAAGGCTGCCCACAAGCGATATAGGTCGGAAGTCATTCAACCTTTGGGGACTTTCAACTTTTGGGATCAAAGCTATGAAAGTGGCATTCAAACCCTTAGTCAACCTACCATTACGGTGAAACTCCGAGATAAAGCGCATAATGTCAACATGCATCTCAGGCCAAAAGTCCTTAATGAAACCAAAATTGATACCGTCAGGACCCGGACTTTTAAAACTGTCACAGTCCCAAACAGCTGCCCTTACCTCTTCTAAAGAGAAAGGCTTGATCAAACTGCTCGCCTCCGTTGCCTGTAATCGTTTAAAAGAAAGATTCTCAACCCCAGGCCGTTCCACATTAACAGCCTTGAAGTGAGACGCAAAGTGTGATACGACTGCATGCCTAATAGAAGCCACACCCTCCACCGCGGTACCATCCACCTGCAAAGACGAGATAGCGTTGACCCTCCGTCTACTCGCGAGGATCGAGTGAAAATATTTAGTATTAGCATCCCCTTCATTGAGCCACCGAGATCGAGACTGTTGCCAACAGATACTGGCATTCAACCGAGAAAGAGAATGAAAATCCGACGAAACCCCATGAAACTCCGCTAACTCAGACTCAGATAAAGCCTCTTCACCCCCCTTCTCATCGAGCATAGCCAACCGGTCCTTTAGAGACTCAATCCGACTAGGCAAATTCTGGGTGTGAGTCGTATGCCAATCTTTCAAAGCCGTCTTAATCCATTTAAATTTTTCTTTAAGCACAAAACCTCCCCATCCATCAATCTGAAAAGAATTCCACTTTTCGCGCACAAATATATTATACCCAGGGACATCTTTCCAACATTTCAGCATCCTTAAGGGACGGGGTCCCCAGTCCTCCTCATCAGTAGCCAGAACCAAGGGACAATGATCAGATAGCCCTCTCATACGGGCTACCTGTGTACAATTAGGCCAAGTCAAACACCACTCGCTAGAAAGCAAGAATCTATCCAAACGACTCATAGAACGTCCACCCCCTTTAAACCAAGTGTACTTTCGTCCACACAGCGGTAAATCAATCAAAGTGTTATCATCAATAAAGCGATTAAAAGGAATATGGTCCGAGGAGCGATACCCGTCTCTAACCGAAAGACGTTCGTCTACACTCCTAACAACATTAAAGTCCCCGCAAACACACACCCTTGACCTCCGCAACGCCTGGATTTTCACTGAAAGTGAGTCCCACAAAGCCTTCTTCGCCCAAGAATCACAAGGCGCGTAAACATTAGCCAAATAAAACTCTTCCCCAGACCTAACGAAACGACCATGGCACCACAACACATATTCAGAACTCTCAGAAGACCACACCTCCACCTCAGCTGAATCCGATAAAGTTAACAATCCCCCAGACGCACCTACCGATGGACGATAGGAGAACGCGTAAGAAGAGTTTCCCCACAGCGTCGAACAAATGAAATCATCACAAGATTGCAGCTTAGTTTCCTGGAGGCACAACAAGAGAGGATTTTGATGCCCCACCATCTTACGAACTTCCTGCCTCTTCGCTAAACCCCCCAAGCCCCTAATATTCCAAGAAACGATCTTCATCGACCACTACTCACTCCCTGAGTCTTCCCCGACGTCGTTTGCTTTGTTTTACCCTTCCTAGAGAGCGCACTAAACATATTCACATCGTCGCTTTTGAGGTGCACACCCATTGCTTCCCCTACCGCTCTGACATCGTCCGCAGCCACCTGCTCACTACCCCGCATAACCAACCAGTGCTGCCAATCGTTAGTGCCAGAAGTCGTCGATGAAGACATGGTAGAAGAAACTTGACGAGTCACACCGGTCACCCTAGGTGCCATGGCCCCGACTCTACGGCTTCTCTCATTCTTTTTCATAACTTTTAACACCTCGGCACGATCCTTACTAGGCATTCTGGCTATTTTCTTAACGCTAGAAACCGTGTGCCGAAAAACACCTCCTTTTCTCCTATTAGGGTCCTCCTGACCACTCTTCTTCAGACATCTGCCATTACGATCTCCTCTAAGGGAACGTTTCCTAGCAGAGAAAATCACACCTGCATCCCCCTAATTAAGATCGTGCAACCATTCCAGACTCCAAGGCCCCGATAACATAGAACGATTCGCACCTGGTGGGCATGATTTTGCACGGTCACCCCTTTTTAGGGTCGGGGATGACCCTACACACCCTTCATCACCGGTACAGCGCCCCCGATCATTAGTTGGCGAGCAAATAGAAGCACTACCTTGTCCTCCCGTCGAAAGAGGAGAACCTCCTACCTCGGAACCGAAACCGGTGCTCCGAACAAAATGCTTCACCCCTGAAGCAGAAGCATGCGCACCAGCCTCTCCATCATCCTCATTCCCACCCTCCACGCCACCACGCGTATGAAAAGTCCACACCAAAAACTTATGTAATCTCTTTAGGACCAAACTTATCTACAGTTTCATATACACAGTTCTTACTGTGCTAGATACATGGGGGGAGTTATTTTTATTTAAAAACAATTTTCTTTTTCCTTTTTTAATTAAAAAAATATAAATAACTATATTTTTGTTAGAGGAACAAAAAAAACTGCATCTAAAGAAATGCATATAAGTTTTGTACATCTCTTTATATGGCTAATAGTATAGATATAGATAGTATAGATATTATTAAAATATAAGTGAAACTATTATTATTTTTTTGTAAAAATTGTTAATAATTAAACCAATAAATTTGTTTTAGTATGTTTCAATAAAAAAAATGTTTTAGTAAAACTATTGTCCAATGTATATTTTTAAATAAATTATAATTATGTTCTAATTATTCAATTTTTTTATAGAATAATTTATTTGATATTATCATATTGATAGAAAAGTAGATGTTAAAATCTTATATGTAGCAACAACAACAAAAAAGATGTAAAATCTTATAATTACATTTACTAATATATATATAGATTGTTATGTTTTGTTTCTATCTATAAATGTTTTTGAAACATATCTATAATCTATTTTATTCTTATTTTTAAACATTTTTTTTTGTCAAAAAAAAACATATCATTTTTTATTGTATTTATCTTATATTCTTTCTATATTTTTTGTATTTATCTTATATTCTCTCAATATTTTTTTAAATATTTTTTTATTGAAATTACAATGAAGGATACAAAACTTGAAATATGGTTAATCCTACTAAGGATAAATTAGTAAATTTGTTTTTAATTAATTTTATTATATTAGTAGTAGATTAAATAATATATTTTTTTAAATAATAAAATATTAATAAAAATGTTTATTTACTCGGTAAACACGAAATAAAGTCATGGTCAAACTGAAAATAAATTATTATTTTAAATTTTTTTAATTAATTTATCTCTCTTTAATATAGACTAAATACATAATTTTGTAAAATACTAGATTTTTGTGTATTTTATTTTAAAGAGTCTTGATAACGAGTGCTCTCAGAGCACTCTTTAAACCTTCTATTAAAAAGTAAAGTATATCAATTTTTAATTTTTTGACTTCACACATTTCAATAAAAAATTTACAAAATTTTACTCCTCTGGATTCATTTAGAATTTAATTTATCTTATCTATATTATGGACCACATACATTATATTCTCAACGAATGTAAAAAACAATTTTTTTTTTTTTATATTTACTACTAGAGGGAGTAAATACTCCATCCGACCATAAATGTAAGCAAAATTGCATTTTTCAGATTCATTGAACAACTGATGTATTTGATCTGTATTATAGTCCAGATACATCAGTTATCTAATTAATGAATATGAAAAGTGCAATTGTGCTTATAATTGTGGTAGGAGAGAGTACTTAAAAAGTGTCTTAAAAACATATTCCCTCCGGTCCTTATTATAATAAAAAATTTGTATTTTAGATTCATTGAATGTTTGATGTATCTAGATCATATTATGAACTAGATACATCAATTTCTATGAATCTAAAAGCACACTTTTTCTTAATATTCGGGTTACTGAGCTGTCTAATCATATTTGGAAGTCAGTTTTAATATCAGATGATTTCAACCTCATGTCAATCACGGTTATGAATATCAAACTTATGAATTTTTCCTACTTAGTCCAACGTCAATCACTGAACTAAATTTTTTTCTTAAAAAGACTTTTGCTTAAATAAGATGATAAATGAGGCGTTTGATTGATGTGATGATTATCCCATTCCCACATGAAAGTATGCGTGTGCATGCCATCGCACATGATTATAGTGGATGCACTATACACTAGTGACCATATTAGGCATAGACTAGTGTGTTAAAAGCTAATGATTATGATCAACTCATGGAAGATGGCAGGCCTTTACCAGTAATCATTAAATTAAATTGCATTAAACATCTTCACACAACCGCGCAGCCATATAGCCGCCATTTCCTCTTTCCTTTACTTTATTGTTTTTAATTTTCATAATTATTATTGCTCTTTCATGTTTTATATTTCCATCATCATCATTATTAGATCAACAAAAAAAATAAAAAACTTTAGAAGCGGTATAGTGAGGGAAAGCAAAAAAGTGAATGAACCAAATAAAGGAAAGGAGAACAGATAAAGACATATTCTATCAAACGATTTATAATTAAAATACGGGAATTTAAATTAAATACCGGAAGTGCTATGGATTCTTCTCATCTTCTGCATAAAGACTAGAGAGAGAAAGAGAAACTTTTTTTTTTTTTTTTTTTTATAAAAAAACAAAATTAAAAAACGGCAAAAGATGAAAAAGCTGAAAAGATCAGGGTATTTAAAGCTTCTTGTCACAAGAGGATTTTGATGTATACCTCACACAATCTATGAAATGCAATGATGAACTCACTCACTCAACTCTCTATAAAACTTTTCCATTATCTTTTCTTTTTTCTTTAAATTTTGTTTTTTAATTCATATTTTTTCCTTATAAATCGGTTGATACATTTGATCACATTCAAAACTCTCCTTTTAGTCGAAGCCTCTTTCTACTTTTCTAATTCCATTAAGTATAATTTATAAATCTAGGTTTCTTTCTCAATATTGCAAAATCTCGAAAAGCTGCGTTTTCTTTTTCCTCACTTTGATATTAATTTTTGGCTTTGCTCATTGGTCCCCTCTCTATATAAACCCAACCCCTCCCTCATTTCTCTCACTTCTTCCCTTTTCAGTTTCCCCTTCTTATAGAGAGAGAGTGAGTTTGTTAGAGAAAAAAACATGGCTGTAGAAGATTTGAGTAGTGCTATTGTTGTTAATGTGAGAGAGTTTGATCCAAATAAAGATAAAGAAAGTGTTGAAGCTGTTGAAAAAATATGTGAAGTTGGTCCCAGCGGAAAACTTTCTCTCTTCACCGACCTTCACGGTGACCCTATTTGCAGGGTCCGCAACTCACCAACTTTCCTCATGCTGGTATGTTACACTAAAAACATCTTACTCAGATCAACAAAAATTATTGTATCTGATTCAAATACTCGACGAGATACATTAACTTTCAAATACTCGACGAGATACATTAACTTTTGTCAATCATAATGTACAATTCTAATATTCATAGTTTGATCTTAGTCGGGTCAATAAAAGTTAATGTATCTGACTCAAATACCCGACCAGATACATCAACTTTTGTCGACCTCACTTGCCGGTACTAATAGTACTTGTCAATCATAATGTACAAATATTCATAGTTTGATCTTTATTTATTTTTCAGGTAGCAGAGATAGGCAATGAGATAGTTGGAATGATAAGAGGCTGCATCAAAACCGTTACATGCGGCAAAAAAGTATCAAGACCAACAAAAAACATAACCGAACCAAATTCCAATAATGTCCCTGTCTTCACAAAACTAGCCTACATACTAGGTCTACGAGTTTCACCAAATCACAGAAGAATGAGAATTGGCTTAAAACTTGTTCAAAAAATGGAACAATGGTTCAGAGAAAATGGTGCTGAGTATTCATACATGGCAACTGAAAACGACAACGTTGCATCCGTTAATCTTTTCACCGACAAATGCGGTTACTCAAAATTCCGTACACCGTCAATCCTAGTTAACCCTGTTTTCGCTCACTCTGTCAAAACGTCGTCGTCTAAAGTAACCATCATTAAACTAAACCCAAACGACGCCGAATTGATTTACCGTAACAAATTCTCCACCACTGAGTTTTTTCCTCGTGACATTGATTCCGTTTTGAAAAACAAACTCACTCTCGGAACTTTTCTCGCTGTTCCAAAAAATGGGCCTGGATTTCGGCCCAATAACTGGAAATGGACTGGCCCAGTATCTTTTTTATTGGACCCACCGAGTTCTTGGGCTTTAATTAGTGTTTGGAACTGTAAAGATTTGTTCACTCTTGAAGTTAAAGGCGCGTCGCGCGTGAGACGGTTATTGGCGAAAACAACGCGCGTGATAGATAAAACTTTTCCTTGGTTACGGTTACCGTCGATTCCGAATTTTTTTGAACCGTTTGGATTTCATTTAATGTATGGAATTGGAGGGGAAGGACCGGAGGTGTTGAAAATGGTGAAAGCTTTGTGTGGTTTTGCTCATAATCTTGCTATGGAAAATGGTTGTAGTGCTGTTGCTACTGAGGTTTCGAGCTGTGATCCTCTACGGTTCGCTATTCCTCATTGGAAAGCTTTGTCTTGTGAAGAGGATTTGTGGTGTATTAAGAGATTAGGTGAAGATTATAGTGATGGTTCTGTTGGTGATTGGACTAAATCTAAACCTGGATTCTCCATTTTTGTTGATCCTAGAGAGTTTTAAGTAACTCAGTTAAAAATTAGAAGGAAAAAATTAGAGTTTATTTTTATTAATTTTAGTTTTTATTTATATTATATAGTTGTAAGGAGGGAAATGTCATGTCATATCAGTTACAAGATATGAATTTTGATTGTAAAGGAACAATGAATAGAATATCCATCTTTTTTATTTTATTTTAGTTGCTTTTCTTTATTTTTGATTAATTGTTTAGATGGTGTCGTCACTGGTTCGCCTCCCCCACAACTGTCATGGGAAGGGGAGTAGAACATGTCCGAACTAACTTTTGAATTAGATTAGGCGTTCAGTAAACTGAATGTTGTTGAGAAACAAAAATGAACTAGTCCACTTAATGGTAAGAGTCTTGGTCGTTTTAAGTATGTGGTCGGAGTTTGATTTTTGGTTATATAGGGGAAAAATGTTTAAATGGTAAAATTGAATTTTGTTTTTGGATCCGGTTGTGACCAAAGAGAAGGTTGTTTTATGGGTGGTTAATATTCTGGTAAATCTGAATATTGAGAATGAGATATATATGTTTTGTGAGTAATGCGTGAATCGGAATATCCGTTTGGATTTGTTAGAAGAAGACTGAATGAATATTTGTTTATGTTGGATGGTGGGACCAAAGGGACAACTTTTTTGTTTTATACTACTTTAATTGGGTTCCTAGTATCTTACTTATTGAAGGTAGTGGGAATCAAATGGTGCCCATTAAGTTTTTGTGGAATTCTCCTGATATAGGTTAATTACAATGATCATTAGAGGGAGGAATTACATTATGTTAATGATATATGATTTGAATTGATTGAACTAACTGCATTCCTTAAACATGTTAAGGTAATAATACTTATATGAACTTAGTAGTCACATACAAATCTTGTACAGAAGAGGGAAAAAAGAGAATTTAGAACATCCTCTTATGCTATATTTGTAAGGGCTAATATTTGTAAGATATAAGTATGTTTCAATGAAATTTTCATCAAGTACATATACATAATAAAACAAATATCTTTTATTTCATACAATGCAGTTTTTCTCGGATATGAATTTTCTGCTATAAGTTTTTCACGCAATATTAGATTTTTGTCATTTATTTGCAATCAGACAATTGTAGTGTTACACAATTTCTGCATTAAAATGATTTCAATTATCGATTTTAGATCGGAAAGCTCACATCAGATACAACATCGCGTAATAACAAGAAATTTTACTCCATTCCTTTCACTATTAGATTAGCTTGAATTTCTATTATAGATGCAAAAGCATAAGCATATTAATGCGGGGATTATAGATTAAAATAAAAATGTTATTCTTAAAAATTATTAGAAATAAGTATGTGCATAACTCATCCTCATAAAACCAGCTTGTAAGGTAAGAATTGCCCTCACTGATAAACATTCAGATCATCTCACAACCGATGTGAGACTTCTTAACACCCTTCACGCCCAGCACTATTGAGTTTGGTGCGTGGATATAATCGGTGGGTGGTCCGATAACGGAAACCTGATAACAAGTGGTCAAACAAATCATGGAGAGGCTTTGATACCATCTTAAAAATAAGTATGGGCCTAACTCATCCTCACAAAACCAGTTTATAAGCTGAGAATTGCCCTCACTTATAAACATTCAAGCATCGATCTCACAACCGATGTGAGACTTCTTAACAATTATGTGAACAATTACACCCGACAACTACACCGTGTATAATGTTAGGTGAACTAAAAGCATAATGACATTAAAGGGAATAGAAGACGCGTCAAGGATGACACATCTCCTAAGCCATACAATCCTTTGTCAATTTTACAAGATACATAAGGTGTATTCTACACTTATGATAAAAAAATCTTTCCGTTATATCCGTTAATTTTTTTTGTTTACAATGAATCGATGATCGAACCTATGACCTCTAACATACTACTCAAACTCTTCACCGATAAATCAAATGATCTTTTCAATTTTTTCTTCGTTTTGATGGACCTACGTACCTTGTTTCTCAATAACGGGGTTAAAGATATTTTTAATATTTACTTTTCATTTTTTGATTCACTATTTCATTTTTGGTCCTAATGTTTTAGTTTTTTTTTTGTCCTAATGTAATTGTTCATTGTTAAGATAGGCCACTTCTAACATGAAAGAGTGAGACAAGTGGTGCACGGTGCACCACTTGTCAATATCTCGATAACGGAAATAAATTTTATAAAATCTACCGTTGGATTGAAACTTTATATCATATAGATCATTCATATAAATTTTTAGAAAAATTGAACATCATTTGATGTGTTATTGAGACCCACCAAAATTAACGGTATTCAGTAAAAATTCATAAACCGTTAATCTTGATGAGTCTCAATAACACATCAAATGATGTTCAATTTTTCTAAAAATTTATATGAATGATCTATATGATATAAACTTTCAATCCAACGGTGAATTTTATAAAATTTGCTTTCGTTATCGAGATATTGACAAGTGGTGCATGGTGCACCACTTGTCTCACTCTTTCATTTTAGAAAAAGCCGTTAAGATAATGTATTGATTTCTTTAAGTTGACCTTTATATGTTCTCTCCCTCTCAGTATGATTCCTGTTCCTGTGATTGTAGCTTGGGACTTTTTGCGAACGCACGTTTTGGGATAGAGACATAAAAAAACAAGCTAAGGATAAAATATACAACATATCTAAAACAAAATAAGTTAGGATCCGTTTTGTAACAAAAAAAGTTAGAATCCGTTCACACTAATGATGTGTTTGGTTTGAGAAGAGAGAGAATTACGGATAAATGGATTTGGACTAATAAGTGTTAAAGTTTTGTTAAACACGAACTTATCCAAATTGTTTATTTCTGTTGGGGAGTTTGGGAGAGCTCGGGGAAACAATGAGCCAATGCTCCAAAATCACAAGAGAGGGAGACATCACATCCCAACCCAAAACCTTAAGGTGTTAGGTTAATGAGTCACCTCTCTTATAAATTCAACATTCTTCCCACACATAGTCGATGTGGGACTTAAACACTCACACTTGAAACCCAACATTCTCCCCCAAGTGTGAGTTCCCCCATATACTATAGTTGATTCAAACCAAGATCCCCTCCTACTCCCCCACCAAGCCGAACCTAGGCTCGAATACCACTATTGGGGAGTCTAGGGGAGCTCGGGAGAAACAATGTGTCAATGCTCTGAAACCACCTTCAGGCCATTGTTAGGCTCCAACAATTCCAGTTTAGTTACATCACCTAGTAAACATTGTTTCAGTAATCCAACTAAACTCATGTCACTAACAAGTACCCACCCGAAGATCCACGACTTAACCAAAACATGAGAATCACCACTAGTAGCCGATGCATAACCAATAACAGTAGAACTATCTAATAAGTATCTACCTACTATCTATGCATCCACAGTTCAAGAAAATACCTCGAAATCCTATTGAAGACTATACTCACGAAATTTCACATCAACTTAAATATATCTACTTTCTAGTATAAATTGTAAAGCTTCTTGATTGTAATCAAAATTAAAGTTTTCCTTAAAGTAGGATACACAATGAAGTCGATATATTTTTTTTTTCTAAAGTTTTGCAATAGTTTTTTTTTTTTTTTTAAAAAACGTAAAAATATTATATATAAAGTGAAGGAGGAACATAAATTTAGTGTATAAGAGGTAATCTATCCATCCTCGTAGGTAGGAAAAGTACATGAAATACTCGACCCAAAGCCCAAACATGAGGCGCAACTCCAAACAAAACTAAAAACCAAGAGAAAACTATGGCAAGGAGAAGGAGATCCCTGTTAGAATATATTTTGTGGGCTGCAATCAATTGTGGCTTTTGATTTTAATAAAAACGGGTTGATGTTGTTGTGATCCATTTGATGATGCTTAAGCCCGATAATTGTGATCAATAATAATGAGCTTGAACACTAATTCCGATTTGTGTAGAAACAAAGTGTAGGCCCAACTCTAGAGTCCATGATGGGTGGTACTAGGGTTGTGATCTTATATAAGATTGGCTAAGTCCCCTTTGCCGTCACGTACAAACACAGTAAGCTCATTTGTGGTTTTACCATCAAAGACCTCAAAGACCGGAGCAAGTGATAGGCAAAGGAAGACCTTGTCTAATATATCGATGTTTTCGATATTGGCGCGCTTCCGGTAACGATGGTTTGTGATTATGATTATCAAGTAAGTGTGTTCTAATTTCATATAATATTATCGATCTAAATTGTTAATTATTACAATCCCAACAACTACCTAACTATACGATCAAAGGGATTAACATGTTACATGTCATTCATAATACATACAATGAGAACTAGCTTTCTTAACCAACAACCATTTTTAGGAAATGCATTTAATCCTATCGAAGAAATCATCTAACACAAGTTCTTAATTAGAAAATTTTTCTCATTTCTAGTACGCCAAAACACACAGACTACTTAGCTTATTTCTTACCACACTTGAGTGAAGATAAAAATCTATCCAAGAGAATTCCAATATTACCCCGAAAGAACTTCAATGACTCTAAACCACTTATACACCTCAACCCAAATCTCCCAAAGAAAAGGACAATCAAGGAATAAGTGATTCACCGGTTCAACACAACCCCGACACAAAACACAATTGGAAGATCCATCCGTGAGGGGATTCTTCTAGCTAACAAATTAGACTTTGTTGGAATATATATATATATATATATATATATATATATATATATATATATATATATATATATATACACGCATATTTTTTTTTAAATAAATACACACACACTTCTAAAGACTAAAATAATTATTTATTTGATTTTGGTTACAAAGAGAGCCTAAGCTTGAAAAGAAAAAACTACATATATAGTAACTAAACGAGTTGAATAATGTGCATATACTTTCTTAATTGTTGTGTTTTTTTTTATAAACTAACATTTTTCGTGCAAGGTAATTGAGATCTATTTAAATAATTGATGTGTTTTAGTAAAAAAAAAATCATACATATCGGCCAGACGTTAAATTTCAAACCAAATAATTGAGAGACTCAAATATCTACAACTTATGTTATATATCGTTGGTATTGAAATTTTCCTAAAAGAATTATTGGTATTGAATTTGAATCATACTAGCGATATGGTACACATTATTTTTTACAAATACTTAAAATTTATACTCCCTCACCGTCAGTATCTAAATATAAATATAAGTCACTTTTAAAAAAAATAACTGTATCAAATTATTATAATTTATTTTACATTATCAATAAAATATTTAAGGTTATTTTTCCTATTATACTATTAACTATGGTGAATAATCCGGTGTTTTTGGTAACCTTTGCTCGTGGGGCTCGGCTTCGTTGACAGATCATCCCTTGATCTGACTCTCAATTGGTTCTAGGTTGCTTTGGCAAGATTTGATTCGTCGACGGTTGGTACAACACTTGTTGCTTACTGCAGGGAGTAGTAGGTACGTGGGTCGATCTGTGTCTTCGTTTTTTTAGAGCACTAGGCAATCTTTTTACAATTATATTGGGCATGTCCTTTTGTGAGAAAGATAAGCACAAAGAAAAGTGATATTGTACTTGTTTTGCTTTACTTTAATTTTTTGTAATCATTATCAATTCACATGCTTCGTGAGATAGGTATATGAGGGTGGGATAGGTGGAGCAACAAATAAAATGTGAACCTAAAAAATGATAAATGAGGGATGGATAGTTGGAGCAACAAATAAGTTGGCCTCACCTTTCTTTTTCATTTTGTTATCATTTGAGATGATTAATTGCTCATTTCTTCTTTGTTTTCTTTCATTAAGAAGTCAGATTGTGAGATGGTCTAAATATGTATTTATAAGTAAGAGGTAAACTCCATCTTATAAACCGGTTTTTTAGGAATGAGTTAAGCCTAACACTCATTTCTAAGATAGTATCAAAATTTCTCCATGCTTCGTTGGACCACCTGTTATCTGATTTCCGCTATCGGGTCACCCACCGTAGGCCCCAATCCATTTAGCCAATATAAAACTTGGGATAGACCGGGCTAGTCCACCGGTTTTAGACCAACTCACTGTTAATATCTTTATATGATTTTTTGAAAAAAATTTATATTGGTAAAACTTTAAAAATATCATTTAATTTAAAATTTATTAATAAAAATATATTTAAATATGTAAAGTTAATATAGAGATATAATTGTATGCTAAATCAAATTTTTATCAAGAGACCTGAGCCAAAAAATTATCTTTTATAATATACTTTGTTATATATTTTGAATTGTTAGGCTAATTGTTATATTTAATTATGTAAAACTATACATTGGAGTGTGAAATCTACTCTGAATTTTTGCATGATGTTTATGTGGTCTATAGTTTTATGAATATTAATAATTGGATTTTTCTATCTTGTGCAACTTTGCACATGTTAAAAAATTCAAAATAGTAAGTTTATATTGGAAATTGTGCATTTCATATTAAATGTTTGATTTTTAAAAAATAATTGTTATTTTTCATTAAATAATTACTATTTTTTGTTACTTTAACATGTGTAATATTGCACATGTTAGACAAATCTTTAATACTCCCTTCGGTCCTATATATAAGAGAAATTTCATTTTTTAGATTCATTAAAAATCTAATGTATCTAGACCATATTGTGGATCAAATATATTAGATTTTTAATGAATCTAAAAAGTAAACTTTTTCTTATATATAAGACAGGAGGAATAATTTGATGATGTTTGAAATACAATTTTACTAAGTTTATTTGATGGATGCTAATTTAATTGGTAAGTATGGACATAATTAATGTTGGAGCATTTGTTAATCAAAATTTCACATGAAAGACATTTTTGTTAGTAAATAGTTTTGGAAAACAAAATTTGTGTCATTTACTCTTTTCGGTGTGAAAAAGGACAATAAATTTGTTCTACTATGCAAAATATGTATCATTTGTGCAGTGGCGTTTAAGATACACAAATGACAAAGTTTGTGTATCATACCCAAATCTATCTCTTAGCCATTGATTTAATATTTAAAATTCCAATGGCAATGATTTTAGATGGGTAGCATGGCGTTAGAACTTAGAAGGTTGGAATCTCGACCTCTAGATAAGCATGATGTCACTTTAGCTTTTCTTTTTTGCTGTAATTTTTTACTAACATTTACTTTTTGTGTCATGCTAACCGGTGCCCTCTGGGCACTAGTTAAGAAAACCAAAAAAGAAAATTTTAAAATTAAAAATAACACTGTTTACACTTTCTAGGCGTTGACTGCACAAACTTCAATGTGATATTACTATTCCTTACCTTTTTTTTTTCTTACAACACTTTTGTTTTTTAATGAAACACTCTAAGTTGTATATAATCCGACATTTAAAATTGGCCAAATGCATTATAGTTTTTTTTTTTTTTTTTTTGACATTTTGGTTGTTTTAAGTTTAATGTTTATAATAAATTCTTCTTTGAGTTTTTTAAGAATTCATTTGAATTAATTTATTTTTGAGCTTATACAACATAATTTATGCAATGTAAATAAATAAATTTTTATGTATTGTAGTAAACTTGTTAAGTAAAAACTTATGAATTAACATAAAAATTTATTTATTTGCATAAGTTAAAAAATAAGTCAATTCAAACGGGACCTAAGCTATTTTGCAAGGACTAATTTCAGTGTGCTACGTGATGTAGCCAAGAGCCAAAGTAATCAAAGTTAATGTGTTTTGAGAAAAACTAATAAAAATGATCAATATGACAAACATAATTAAAGTTAAGGAATCAATTTGCAGCGTTAATTAGTTAAGGTGCCAATTGTTTAATTTAGCTTATTTTTTGTTTTGAGTTTTTGTATATTGGCTACATTTTGCAAAAACATCATTTAGCCAAGTGTTGAGACATATGTGCATACATGTCCTTTTAGCCAAGTGTTGAGACAAATGTGCATAATGTGGAACAACACCTGTGTAGTCTGATTTCGCGCCAACTAGCGTTATATTTTTATATGCAATCTTTCAAAGATTTGATTGAAGAATACTATCAACCTAACTTGTGCGCCAAGTAGCACCTTGTACTTGAAGCTTCTGAAGGAAGACGACCTATAGTTCTATTTTCTAAAGGAATGAAATAACTTTAGAAAATATATTATTTGTTTCAAAAATATATCTGTTGCAGCCGCAATTCTTGAAGACCTGATTCTGACTTGAAGCCCAAGCTATTTCACAACTATAAATACGAAGACAAACATATTGTTCTGAGTATCTAAAACCGAGTTATTACAAAGTGTGTGTCTTAGGGTTTTAACGTGTTAATTGTGAGCCTTTCTTGTATCTCATTGATGCAATCTTAGGACTAAGTTTATTGAGTTCTAATTGTGAACTTCTCCTAAGCTTTGAAGTACGAAGTTAGTTCTTAGTTTGTGTTCGATTTGCTCATAAGCTTTTAAGCAAGAGTGAATCCTAGTTTCATAGGAGGGTGTCTCCATCATTGATTCTTATTGTATTGATAACAACGTTGTCTGTGTTGTTAGAGGGAATTGAGACGGAGTCTCATATATAGGAGTTCCTAGGTAGGATTAACACGGGTAGTGTCTAGGTGATAAGTCATAAACCGGGGTGTTTGCTGAGGGCTTTGAACTATATATAACTATTATAATGGATTCACTCCTGGATTGGTATCCCCAGAGTAGATGATGTTGGACTGAACTGGGTTAACAACTCTCTTGTGTTATTTATTTTCTTGTCATATTTATTTGTGTTCTGCGTGCAGACAAGTGTTGACATACTTTGCTCAACACATGTCCACTGTGTGCCAGAAACTTCATTTTGTTATAAAGAAAAATAAAATAACGATGCAATGGAGGGATTCAAATGCATGACTGTGGAGAATGGATCCTCTCAAATTATTTTTCCTCAATTTCCACATCTCAACCCTCAATTAACTTTTCTCAAATTTTTTTAAAATTTAAATATTATTCTTTATTTATAACTCAATGGTCTAGATATCATATTGTTTTCTCAAGTTTTTTTTCCACTTGAGAGGATCCATTGTCAATGACTGAGCACATGCAAAAGATCACACTCCACCACTAAATTCGTACAACATATGCGTAGATATTTCGTATTGACGATAGTTTTTATTCGTCAAGCTAATGGGTTTGTTAGTTTTTTTTTGTGATTCTTGTGCTTATGGTACTCGGTCCCGTTTATTGATCATTCCTCGATCTGTCTTTTGATTGATTCTGGGTCGCTTTCTCAACAAAACTTGATTTATTAGAGGTCGATAGAAATGTCTCCTGATGTCTAAATTTTTGTGCTTTATAAAAAAAATAAAATATAAGTTTAATTATTAATTAAAGTGTTTGACAAATTTATCTGTTGTAAATATAAAATGACATAAAAGTACATGGTTAGTGGGTAGTTATTATATTTTTTAAAAAAATAAAGAAATAATAAATAAAAATAAAAAGGGTAAAAATGGAATAAATTAAATATAAAAAGTTATAAGCTCATACCTTATCGGGCAAATATCATATCAAAAAACGCTATAAGCTAATTAGATAAACTCATTACCAAACACGTCTATTTTTATCAAACAAGCTTATAAGCTAGTCCAATAAGCTATAAACTAACTTAATGGACTTCAGGGCCGGTTTTGGGTCTGGGCTTCCAGGCCTCCAGCCCAGGGCCACAAAAAAAAGGGGCCACAAAAAAAATGGTAATAGGTAGTAATATTGGGGGGTTTAAATAGCAACAATAGTGGCCCAGCAACATTTATGGCCCAACAAAACATAATTAGACAAAAAAAAAATCATAATTAGATAAAAAAAAAAAACAAAAATATATTTCATAATTAGATAAAAAAAACAAAAATATATTTCATAATTAGATAAAAAAAAAACAAAAATATATTTCCAAAAAAAAAAAAACATAATTAGAAAAGTGGTATATTACGTCTAAACACTTTCTCTTTCACCCCTTCTTCACCCTTGATCAACTTCAGCGATTTCACTTTCTCATCCTCCGATTCCTCTCTTCACCGAATCACCAATTTCGTCACCGCACCGTGAAACTAAAAGGGAATTTTTCGTCCTCCCTTCTCCTCTCTTTCTCGAAGCAATTGAGAATGACTTGTTGGAGAATATACAATATGAAGATTTGGTTGATGAATTTGCTTCAAAAAATGCTAGAAGGAGGGCTTTTTTTAAGTAGCTAAAATGTATTTTGATAATATTAATTCCAATATGACTTTTTTTTTATTAGTCACAACAATGAATGATTATTTTTGATGTTATTGAAATTGTTTACAATTTAGATATATTATATTTTTATAAGGGGTCCATTTTTATTTTTTGCGCTGGACCTCTAAATACTCGGAGACGGCCCTGATGGACTTACTTTCATCGACTTACCAAACACTCACTATAAACTATTAACCATCAGTCATCAATTATAATCTATAAACTACCTTATCAGGCATCCGCTATTTTTACTAAACATACTCTTATTATAAAAAAAAAGAAAAAGAAATTAGCTATATTTTATTTTTTGAATGAGAGTTTGGTCACCGTTCTAATACAATACTCCATCCGTCCCAGAATATAAGTAAAAGTTGGTCAATAAAAGTGAATGTATTTAGTTCAAATCTTTAATCAAATATATCAAGTTTTGACTCATTTTTACTAATATTTTGGGACGGGGTAACACTAGGTGTTCCTAAAAAGGAGAGGCACATCGTCTAGAGTCATAGAGCAATGGCTAGTCCGTACTTCTTGTCATCATAAAAAAGTAATTTTATACTTCTCACACCATGTTATCCATTTTAAATCATTGCCATTAAAAATAATCAATGGGTAGATTTAAATTTGGGCATGTTACACAAATTTTATCGTTTGTGTATGTTAAACGCCACCCATTTGTGCATGTTAGAAGCCTTCAATGTTGAAATATGGGTGAGGCTACTCTATTAGGTTATATAGCCCATTAATGTTTGAGTTAAGCTCAATTCTGGTAACCCATGAAGTAAGTAGGTCACTTGAATCCAAGGCAGCTAATTTATACAGTATGTGTTAGTCTATCTAGTTGAACCGACCCAATTGACAACTCTAATTTGAAGAGGTTACATTTTCACACTGTAACAAATTAATGATTTAAATATAAATTACAATCCTCTCGAATGCAATTTTCATCTAAAGCAGTTCAGTAAAAATCTCCACCTTCAATTTTTTTTTTAATGATTTAAACATTAACTACAGAATAAGAAATGAATGAGAGATCACACTGAATGAAGATTGCATAATTTGCATTGGTGCGCATCTCCTTCCGAGCCAAACACTAAGTACTTTGACAGCAGAAATTTCTCCAAAAAATCCAATTAAATTGTTCCATTGTTAATTGGGTTCAAACTTCAAAGGTTCCTATCTGGAAATTTAGCAGCTTAATCTCACTTTCATTTGACATTTACTGATCTAGTTTAAAATAAAATGCACAAAAAACAACTATTGTTTCTCCACGTCTTGTTGCTAAAGAAATTAAAGTGAAGGGAATGCATTGGCCAACTTATCTTTGCATTTACATCATGTATTCTCATTTGGCAGATACAATTATCAAAAGTTTGATTATTACTACTAGTACTCCTAAAATTCTTTATATCAATTATTAAAGTAATCATCCACATTATTATTAATATTATATAATTAATTGGGATTAGAGGCAATTATACGTGGAAGTGTTAGGCAAGGTTCTTCACGCGCACGTGCTATCTTTGCATAGTGAAATTTATATAAATATTGTTTAAATGTGGAAACACTTAGGCCACATATAGCTTAGAGACAAGAAACAAAAAATAAAGCCATGAAGAGGAAAGTGACCGCCAATTTTATTAATTTATTAATTACCATAAAATTAATGGGGACACAAAAGATTTAAAAAGTGATTAATTATTGTCATTGATATTATTACATTCCAATAAAACAACTTAAGGTTTGTGTTGTGGAGTATATCCAACTAGTTCACTATTATTTTAAGATACTATACTAGTAGTTAGTTTACAAGTTGATATATTAGTTATACCTTTTCTTTTACTAAATATTTATTTATACCTTTTTTTTTGACACTCTGACATTCAAGTCAATATGAAAATGTGAAGTGAAGTTACATACATGTTGAATGTGAATAACTTATATAGAGTGAGGAATAATGAACCATTGGATAGTATTAAGGCGTGGCTGATGACATCCTTCAATATTATGCTCTAAGTATTCATTAAAGTCACAAAGGTGTTGCGATTTTCAGAGATATTACGTTAGTTGTTGTTGATATGAAGACATCTTAAAATGAAAACATGATAGGCCTTGTTTCTTCTAGCACCGGGCGAGTCAGGCGAGCATGAGCCTTAGCCCGGTACAAAACATTTCTTAATTCGATAATTTACTTTTTCTTATTTTTTTTCCATATATGTACAGATTTCCACTTGTTTTAATTTTAAGTACATCCACAAGTGGCTAATTAAAGTCAAATTTGGCTAGCAAAAAAAAATTAATTTTCTTTAGTTTTTGTTTTCAACTTAACAGTTAAAATAGCAAACAGTACACTTGTGGAGGACAAACATCTCTTTCCTAGCTTCTTCTATATTAGGGTCATGTGACCACACTTGCCGGGTTTTAATGTGACAACTATGTTATAATTAATATTATCCTTAAGAGGTCTATGGAAGTTTAAATCCAAATTCTTGTTAGACAATTGAAAGGGAAAGCTATATGAGGAAAAAACCTACTACACTACTGAGTGTATAGTTTAATTTGTTTGTCTTAATCATGCATTTACTGTGACTATTAAATTTCTCAGTGAATTACCTTGATATTTCAGTCCAGTCTACCATTAGCAATGGTCAGGATCAATTGACTTTGAAGTTTGAATCACAATGACAAAGGTGAATAGTGGGAAGGGAAGGCTTGAGCATTGAGCACATAAGTTGCTTACTTTTATTTATTTAATTATTACTACCTCCTGTCAATCCGTGTATTTTTCATGTTCGAATTCTAAAGTTTGAGTAATGAAAATATGCTTCAAATTCTAATGTTCTATAACTCGAGTGAGGTATTTATAAAAAATTGGAAGCGCAAGAGAGAAAGGGAGGGAAGAGATTCTCTTTTATTGTAAACGGTAACATATGTAATTGTTGGATTCTTTCTCTTAATATATAGGATTTAGCGTTTTATATTTTGTAAAACCGTTTTTGACATAAATAATTTGAAGATTATTCTTTAAAGAATTAAATTCATGGAACTAAACTCATGGAGATCATACCAAGTGTATATGTTTGGGTTGGAGGAGACAAAAATTGTATTATTTTTTAAGGTACATATTTGTATGACACAAAAATTGTATATTTTCAGAACATTTTAAGTGATTTTTGTGTGGAACAAATGTAATGAAACTAATACTGTATTTACTTAGCCACAAAATCATCATATATGGTGTCTGCAAGTTGTTGTATAGGAAATTCATTTCAATTATATTTTTTTTTAAAATGAAAGTTGTTGTATGGAATAATATGGGTCTGCAAATAGCAAAACCCTTTAATTTTTGTCATGGACCAGACAGAACATTTGCGGAGCCCATATTAATTGCAGGACCTGGGAGGCCATGATATTAGAAAATTTCTCATCCCACCTACCCACTTTCTCACACACTCCCTGGAAATTTTATTTTTGCCCTTGGTCAAAAAATTCGGAACGCGTTTTCCGAATTTTTTTAGTTCAAATTTGGAAAAAATTCGGAAAACACATTCCGAAGTTATTTTTAAAGGCAAAAAAAATTCGGAAAACGCGTTCCGAATTTTTTGACCAAGGGCAAAAATGGAAAAACAGGGAGTGTGTGAGAAAGTGGGTAGGTGGGATGAGAAATTTTCATGATATTACGGAGCCTAATACATACAATATTCTCATGAAAAATACTTCATACCTCCACACCTAGACACATACACCCCACGATTTCTCTAAATTCCAAAAAAATAAAAATTTAAAGGACTAAATTTCAATTTTGTATCTCACATTTTTTACAAAATAAAAAATCTCTCAAAATTTCAGGACATTTATCTCTGCCACTATAAATTTTCTGAAACAAAAGTGAGTATTAAAAATATTCTAAACAGAAAAATATATTTCATCAATTTTAAAATGCCATAACATTAACTCATTAAGACACACAATTCTTTTATTTTACTTTTTTATATGTGGAAAATTTGTGCTACAAAATGTGAAAAACACCGGAAATCCAAAATTTAAAATTATAGGAATGATTTTCTTTAAGTACTGGAATTCCTTTTATACTCAGTTTTTATTGAAATGTTTGAAGGATTCATTTTGAATTTTGCATGGTTTGTTGGGGTGTGAGAACAAGGTGTGGTGGTTGTATGGTGTAGATTTTTCTATTCACATATGATTTGCTCGTCTGGCTTATTCTGTTGACAATTTAACATTCTTCATAATTGTTGCAGGCATATTTAGGTACCGTTTGACCTAACTTTTTTCCTCTTCTTTTGAGCTTATGCAAACAGCTTATGCAATTTTTATGTATTATTATAAGTTTTTCAAGGTAGTTTATGATAAAATAGCTTATAAAAATACAATTTTGACTAGTATGAACTTATAAAATAACATAAAACCTAATTTATATTGCATAAGCTGTTTGCATAAGCTCAAAAGAAGAGGAAAAAAAGCTAGGCCAAACGGTACCTTAACACTTTATAAAATGTTCATTCATTAAAAAAATTTAAAATTACGTTCATTCATTGGAATTTTTTAACATTGGATAAATTAAATATGAATTTTTTAAAAACCAAAATTCAAGATAAAAGTTGGAACATGGTTGAACAAGTTAGCAACTTAGCTAGTTGTATGAGGAACTTGGCATAGATGTAAAGACAAGTGAAAGAACTAAAGTTGTGAATTTGAAAAAGTTCACATTTAAGTCCCACATTGGATGGGTCACTACCTTTAGTAGTGTTTATATACCACAAAGTGGCAACCAAGGGTGTGCCCTTGGGGTACCCACTTTTGTAAGAAAGGGAGACCGCACACAATGTCAAATATCACACGCGCGCGCCGCCGCCGTTCGGGCCGGGCTTGGTGATATCTTAATTTTTAATACTCAGAAGTGAAAAAATTAATTAATAATTAATTTTCACTAAGTGTGACCGGTTCAAAAACGCACATGTTTTTTGTGCTTAATGTCAAGTTAAACGGAATTATTACCGTTATTAATTTTTGAACTCAGTCATAACTGAGATTCCTGAAATCGTGGCCACGTTTTTGATGTGCTGGCCCTGATTCTCTCCCACTTCTTGCTCCACATCAGTTGCATTCTTTCCCTATAAATACACATCAGTTCTCACAATTATTTTTCACGTTAAAACTGCAACTCTCTTCTCTCTCTCTCTCTCTCAATATTCTTACTTCTAAATTTATTTTCTTGTTGGTTCAGAGAAAGTGGTTTACCACTTCGAATTGATATTCGTATATCAATCTAGACTGGTTCGTAGTAACCATCGGAGGTGTTTTTCTGACCGTTTTCTACAGTGCAGTAGTTAACGATATTTTCGCTTGAATTGGCTGTTTTATCCTGGGGACTTCACGGTTGATAGTCTACCTTGCACAATTTGGGTAGTGCCGTGAAACGTCTTAAAGAGAGCGTATCGAACCGCGACTCGGCCGATAAATTCACAGTTGCTATTATTTTCAAAACGATTTTTAAAACCGAAAAATAACAAGTAACATAAATATGAATTAGAAATCATATTTTGAGCTCAATTTTTTGTGATTAATTCAATTAATTAATTTGCTTGTGTGTAGATTTTTATTAATTCATAAATTTCCTCATAAATCACTGTCACCAGGAAAATTGGTTAATTTAGTTTAAAATATGAGATTTGTCTTAAATTTGTATTATTTTGCCTAACCTACTTTTTTTTAACAGCAAAAAATAAAGTATATATAAATAATTGAAATCAGTACAAAAGATATTTAACCCATAATCGAAGGATAAGTACAAGTAATACATCATCCATCACTACAATGAAAAATCAATACAACAATGAAGATACAAATACTTTCCCACCCCAATGTACCCTTCATATATTAGCTCACTATACAATTAAAAGGGTAAACACATCACTCATAACATTTGCGGATCTATAGTCCGACCAACTCGGACAAAAAATTGGTATTTTAAGGGTTAGTGTGGGGCAAAATTGAAATTTTTATGGATTAGTTTAGAGTAAAACTAAGATTTTTTTTTGTTAAAAACTGAAAGAAAAAAAAATTGTGCAAAACTGAGATTTTTGTTTAAAATTGAAATTTTGCTCAGACTTTATACATTTTCTGGCTCCGTCACTGGCTCATAAAATAAATATGGTGAATTAGCCTTTTTTGATAACAGTCATTTTCATGAGACTAGTTGTATCTTTTCAAAAATCTCCTTTGACTCTCTAACCTTTGACGCAATTTTTTATTTATTCCGTGACCGCCAAAGCAAACAAATGACTGAGATGCCTTTGAGACTATTATTGCATTCCCTATAAATGCAAAAAAAAGCTCTCAAACAAATAGGAAATAGACTCCGGCATTACCGTAGTCATACCAAACAACTTATGGACCATTGCCCACACCGCCCAAGCCGAAGAACACACCAAACAAGTGATTTTCCGATTAACTAACTTCCCTATAAGCCACTTACAACG
Organism: Trifolium pratense; assembly: GCF_020283565.1. Lineage (NCBI taxonomy): Eukaryota > Viridiplantae > Streptophyta > Magnoliopsida > Fabales > Fabaceae > Trifolium > Trifolium pratense. The sequence goes on along the minus strand of NC_060062.1, from coordinate 45,911,702 downwards.
CCGCCTCGAGACTTTAAATTATCCTTCTAATTAATAAATTAGTTTTTGCTGATAGTCATCCATGTAGTGCTTGCCAAGAGAAAATTATACAATTCTTGCTCCTAACTAAGAAGTTTTTTCTCCATGTAAGTCATCAATACCAATTATCACGTTCCTAAACACTGATTTCTTTAATTGTAAGTTCCGGTTGAAGAAATGCTTTAAACAATCGCGAAAAAATGTCACAAAGAGGAGCCGATCCAACCCATTTATGTTGCCAAATTTTGGTAGTCCCACCACTACCCAATTTTTCAGAAAAAATCTCTTGTGTCCAATCTCCCGCCACACCTCCACCCCCACTACCAATTCTTTCCACCATAGCGAGTATTTTTTTCCATTCCCCGATATTAATTTTAGATTTCCAATACTGCCATATTTTGCCTCCAACACCTTCCACCACTAACAACCTCTAATGCCATTTAGCTAGCAAATAATCATTGAACCATTTAAAATCATTCACCCCAAGGCCCCCTTCACAAAATTGACACATTAAATACCCCTTAATGCCCCTTCATATACAAATTAAGGGGTATTTTATAAAGGTCCATACACAAAATTGACACATTAAATACATTGCATCCTTTTCTTAATATATGTAAGAAAATATGCAAAAGGAACTTATAAATATAAAGAACAAATTTAGTATTTGTCGACAAAAATATGTGAATTAAATAAGATTTTTTTTTGAATAATCTAAATTAGTCCATCCAAATTGGTACCGAAAAGAATCAAACAAGAGACTTTAAGGAAGAGCACACTTCCATGTCTCAAGTCAATACCACCAAAACAACTAAAATGAGTTGTAACTTAAATAAAATTATGGTGCATGTATTTTAGCTCAGGGATTAAAACTTAGTTTTTTTACCTCGAGGTACTAAGTTCAAATTCTCCGAAGAATATTTGTATTGAAAGTTAATTACACAAGTTTTAAGATTATTTTATTATCTTTGATTTCTTAACTAGTACTTCAAAAATACTAGCTACTATTTTTCTTATTATAATGAGATGATTTCTAAGGATTATTTATGCTGTATGATTTTAAATATAAACAATTAACACACAGACAAAAATTCCATACAATTTTCATATTACATGGATTGCGAGATGACATGAATATTGAAAATAAGTAAAAATCTGCATTTAATTTCATGAAAATAAATAAAAATAAATATTGAAAATAATAAAAATTAATTTTTTTCTCTTATAATTTGGGACATTAAAAAATAATCTTTTTTAATTATAATATGGAACGGGAGGGAGTATATAGCTTATTATTACAAACCATCCATGTGGAATGTATACGTGAAAACATTTTTTATTTGATTGATCCCATGAAATTTGCAGCAGCAAATATACCTTTCCATAGGCACTTGTCTAGAGCGAAAAAGACGAAAGAGGCATGCAACCCCAGGCTTATCGTATATTGTCTAAAGCGTGATCACATGCTTCTCAAAGTTCTTAGAAAGATTAATAATGTTATTTTTTTTAATTATTTTTAAGATAGTTTAGTTGTTAAAATTTCACATGATTCGAATTTTAAATAATGCCTATAAAATATGATGACATGGTGTTTTTAAGTTCACAGAAATTTAACGATAATAAAATAAATTATAAGAATTTAATTAAATATGAATATTTCAGCTCATAACGTCGTAAAAACATTATTCTTTTTGGTCAGCCATAAAAATATTTTTTTTGGCAACTTGTTTCAATGCCTACTAGCTCTAGCTAATTCAGATTTAACTACGTAGTTTACAACCAAACAAAAATTAGTGGGACCAAATGAAAAATCAATTGAGAGCAAGAAGAATATTTTTCCCAAAATTCAGCAAAAAAAACAATGAAAATATAGACTAAATCCCAATGAACAAGTAGCTTAATATAGTAAGCAAAAATTAAAATATAATTTCACAAAGTAACAAAAGAGAAGAAAAGAGAATCAATCACAAGCTGGAATGTCAAGGTGAAGACACATTGTGATTGTCCAGTTAAGTAAAGCATCAAACTTTTGATCAAGACACATAAGCATATGAGTACATCGTTAAACCGTTACTTCCTTTTCATGCTTTTCTATCTTTTCTTTTGTTATGTTTCTCCCACATACTTTTGTCTCAAGGGTTGGCACGTTCTTGTAAGTTTTACATTATTGTGTCATGCTCAATTTAGTTCAGATATACAAATAATATTATATTATGGTAAGAGCTAAGAAATAGTTAATATGGTGGACCACTATATCAAAGTTGAGTGAGGAAAAGCGATGAACTTCTTTATATCAACTATATATATTACAGTTTACGAAATGTATTCAACAAATCAGAGTGGCGCAGCGGAAGCGTGGTGGGCCCATAACCCACAGGTCCCTGGATCGAAACCAGGCTCTGATAGAAAACATGTTTTTTTTTTCGATTTTTTACTGTTCACGCGCACAGTATTTTTTTTAAAATTGTTTGGACGAAAACGCGCACGGTATCTTATTGCCTCTGGACATTGCAAAAGAATATTCGTTCAACAGGACAAAATTTATAAACTAAGATGTATATTTAGTGAAAATTAACAATACTTTTATGGCATAAAAAAAAAAATTTATAAGCACAAAACCAAAAAGTGAAAATTAATCATTTTTTTTGTTACATGAGAAACAAAAAAGTAAAATTAAAAACTAGGTCTTAATAAAGGATATTCAGTGGCTCTTTGTTTTCTGGCTAGCGTGTCATTGCAGGTTGGCAACCAAAGCTAGGCTTCAGAAATTTGGTGTGATAGTCAATTTGAAGTGTTGTTTCTGTCACAATGATGAAACTATTAACCACCTTTTTTTTGGCTGTACTGAGTTGAAAAATATTTGGCATAAGGTTCTCATGTGGTTGAAAGTCGATCATATCCCCATGGAGTGGAATGAGGAATTAAGATGGATCACTAGATCTAGCAAAGGAAAAGGGTGGAAGGCCCAACTGCTCAAAAGTGCGGCTGCTGAAACAGTTTACACATTGTGGAAATATAGAAATGATGTTTGCTTTGGTAATCAAGTATATAATACAAACATAGATGAAGATATTATCAACACTATAGTTTATAGAGGTTGGAGAAGTCCTAAACTTAGGGAGCATATTGCTCACTTGCTTATTTAGTTTAGCTTTCTCTTTTGTTTTCCTTGTCCGTTTGATGGTTGGATCCTGACTGATCACCTTGTACAAAACTGTTTTTGTTTGAATCTATCATATATTTGCTTAAAAAAAAAAAAGGATATTCAGTGGCGGCTTGCACACATGTGCGAGAGTGCGACGACATCAGGCCTCAAAATTTTGAGGTCTTATAATATTACTTATATATTATTTATACCTATAAAATATCAATATTAATAGATTAATTTTTAGACCCTAAAATAATATATATATATATATATATATTGTTAATGTTCATAAAATATCATTTTAGTATCAATAGATTAGTTATATATACTTGTAAAATTTAACATTAGATTAGGAGGTTCCTCTTCTTTTTTTTTTTTTTTGAAAAAGTTGATGGTTTATAAGTACCACCAACTTATTTACAAAGAAAATACTACAATTGCTGCTGCCAAGGATCGAACCCCTGACCAACAGCCTACACCCGCTCAGTCAGCAAGTGCCAACTGAGCTACCCCACCCACCCAGGAGGTTCCTCTTTGACGTTATATACAAAGATAATTATTTTGTATTTCTTGTTCCATTTGATTTAATGCAATTGATTTAATATTGATAATTTATATGTTTACAAGAATAAAAATAGTTTTTTTTATATTATATGCAATTTAAATCGACAATATTTAAAAAAAAATATTTTTTTTATTAAGGAGCCACTTTTATATTTTGCACAGAGCCTCCTAAAACTCAGAGACGCCCCTGATATTCCTACAATATCAACTAGTAAAGGTTGAAGAGAGACGATGTAATGGTTCATGCACCATCACAAAAAGACTCTTAATGATTAGCACCTAGGTTAATTAATAAGCATATCCATGCAATAGTTTTCTTCCCAAATATGATGAATTGAAATATCTCAATCCTTAATCAAATAAGTCTAAATGAGCTCCAAGAGGTTGGCATAATGATGGAGCCTCGACACTTCCTTCGACACCAAATGCACTACATGAAGAGAGTCCAAAAAACAAACCAGTTTCTTATAACCAGCATCCCAACAAAACTTAATCCAAACTATAAGAGCATCATGAATTTCTCCATGCAAAATATTGGACAAACCCATAGTATCGATTGAACACATCAAACACTAATTTGTTACAAGTGCACCAGAGGTTTCACATTATGAGAGGAGAGACATTCACAATCTCATGGATTAACATTTTTAAAATATCTTTCATATTACTTAATAGAATATTATCGCACAACGAGGACACATTTGACAAAATATGAGACATTATTAATGGATAATAGATTCATCTTCTCCATTACAACACAAAATTATTAATGGATAAGATGGATAATAGATTCATTTTACCCTTGGTGGACATGTTAACATTACCCTAAAAACATTTACCCCCTCGATGTTGCAAGACATTTTTTTTTTATTTGGTCTTAAATGAAGTCGTAATCCACTAAAATTAAACCCACATATAATTGTGAGATTCCAGGTTTAAATCTGGGTCACGATGCATGTCTGGCCTAACGATTTCGGCATTTATTGCAAGACATATTTAGTTGGAAGAGAAATTATGACAAACTTGCAAAATAAAAAATGCACACTTGCTGAAAATGATCATTTTCAAATTGAAATTTGGAAATCCGCATATCTAGAGATAAATTGAAAAACATCTTTTATTAAGTGTTTGTTATCATCAAAACACTAAATGAATAAGATATTGTTTAGAATACATTTTGCACTAACAGTTACAAGCAGTAAAAAATCTCGACCGCAGAATTTTTATCGTATAGTTCTTGTACAAACAATTAGATTAGGATTCGAACATATAACCTTTTAGTTATATTTCTTTATAAACTTAGCACTAAGCCATATCAATTATGTTGAAATAATTTTCTAACCAACAAGTAATCAACATAATTTAAATGCACACTTTTAAAACTTAACACGTTTTATTTTTCTTTCTACAAACAAAAACCACTTTTTTCTTCCATCTACAAAATCAAATATGTTACTGCGTTTTTTTAACTTTTTTTATACAAAACCCGATTTTTTTCCCGTTTCGTACATATTCATTTTTTTATTAAATAAAAATCATTAATTAAAAACACATCAATATATAGTCTTATATCATCTACCTTTCATCTATATATAGATGAGTTTCACATGTTTTCTTTTTTCATTGACAAATATGGATCATCAAAATAGAGAAACTCAACTTGCGCTACGTTGTTTAAAAGGTTTTTATTGCTTTCATCTCTATTTTATACGTTCTAACTAATCATTCTCACCCCATTTTATATTTATTGATTTTTTTTGTTATTAAACACATAGCACTATTAGATCCAAAATCCAATAACTGACATAGAGAAGTACGTTAATTATTGTCGGATCAAGTATCGAACTTATTGTGTTGAATTTCATCTTGATGAAGCAAGTATTCCTATCATAGCATATGATTGTATGCGTTGTAATAAGTCATTTAACATTGATAAAAATTTAACAATTTTATTGTTTTTATTTTAGGGCGCCGCCATGTTGCCAAAAATGTTTTCATCGGATTTTGGTGACACCGTGAATCGTTATGCTACACTAATTGATCCAAAAGGAAACAATATTGGTGAGAAAGTTTTTATTCATAGATTATCATTGACTCCTTCAGATAAAAGAATACCGTTTAAGTTTAAACGTCGACATTTTCCAATGGTTGTTTCATTTGTTATGACTATCAATAAGAGTCATGTCAGTCACTTAAACATGTTGGTGTGTATCTTCCACAATCGATTTTCTCTCATGGCCAACTATATGTTGCAGTGTCAAGAGTAATTTTAAGGAAAGTTTTGAAAATATTGATAACCGATGAAAAAGGGAAGACACAGACGAAACTGGAAATATGATTTACAAAGAAATTTTCCATAATGTTTAGTAGTTAATTTGTAAACTATTTATCTATATCTATCGTTGTACTGAATATTATTATTTTTATCAATACTATATTTTGATTTGTTTTTATTTATTATTTTTGAAATTATTATATATATATATATATATATATATATATATATGGGGGCTGCTAATTTAGACCCAGTTGGGTCTAAATTAGCAAGGTGCACCTTTTGAGTTGGACAAAAATACCCTTTCTTTTTTTAAAAAAAAAAAAAACATATTGGCGCTGATCCAGTGTCGCGCGCCTACCGCAGGACCACCGTTACAGACCGTTGATTTCCATCAGACGGCCAAGAGATGATCTCATCATGGCTGTCGGATCAATCAGACAGTCTAGATCATCCATCTCCATGATAAGCCAGCGCGTGCACCACACTAGATCTGCGCCTGGAGAGAGAAAATTTCATTTTAAAAAAGCAGGACACGTGTCAACTGCTGGGTGGTTGGCGTGTTTTTTTTTTCATTTAATACTTTAAACTCAATTATTTCGTTGTAAATTAATTTTTTATTTTTTTATTTTTATACCAAAATTCATAATTTTTTTTTGTCTACAAATAGAGACTTGGTTCGTTTGATTTGGACACAAAAAAAAAAACTCAATTTTTCACTACCTTTAATTATCTTTATATAATACTGTGAAACCATTTAGCTGGTAGAATGGTTTCACAGTATAACTCTCTGAAACCATTTTACTGGTAGAATGGTTTCAGTGAGTAATTTCTTAATTGTTTGCTTCTGAAACCATTCTGAAACCATTTAGCTGGTACAATGGTTTCAGAGCGTTGTACTTTGAAACCATTTCACTGATAGAATGGTTTCAGGGGAGTTGATTTTTAATTGTTTGCTTCTGAAACCATTTTACTGCTAGAATGGTTTCACAGTATAACTCTCTGAAACCATTCTTCCAGCTAAATGGTTTCAGAAGCAAACAATAGTTTTTAATTACCGTTTTATCTCATTTAATTAACGAAAAATAGTTTCAGGTCTTAAAAAATTTCATAAAATATACCAAAAGTTCCAGAATATTATCTAATATTTTATTAGAAACAAATAAAAAAACAATTGGTTTCAGAGTACAAATCTATGAAATTATTATTATTATTTGTTAAATGGTTTTAAATAATCAGCGGAATTTGTGAAAATAATTTCATGACTTGAACTAGGAAGAGTGAGGTACACAAGAGGGTTCTAAATAATTCATAGTACTTTACATAAAATTTTGGAAATTTTTTATGGAATTATAATATTTTTAATTACCTTTTTACTCATTTAATTAACTAAAAATAGTTTCAGGTCTCCAAAAATTTCATACAATATACCAAAATTTCCAGAATATTATATACTATTTTATTATGAAAAAATAAAAAAAAATAGAGCCTCCCTGAGGCCGCACGCGCCCCCACGCGCCGCCGGTGAGAGTGGGCGTGGGCGACGCGCACTGTTCATCGTCCCTCCCACCCGTTTTATGCAGAAACGGGTCGTGCGACCCGGTTTTTGACCCGGTTCGATCTCCCTCAATACTCAACGAAACTCGACGTTCCTTATATGGATTTTGATCGTTTTTCAATTTTACAAAGGTTTCCGGTATTAGTTTTTGAAATCGGCGTTCGATTCGCACGTAAAATGAGGTCGAAATTTGGAAGAAATTTAAAAAATGTAATAGTTGTTCTATTGTTTCAAAAAAAAAAAAAGGGTATTTTTATGATGCAAATTACATACATGCCCCAGTTGCTCTATTGTTTCAAAAAAAAAAAAAAAGGGTATTTTTGTCCAACTCAAAAGGTGCACCTTGCTAACTTAGACCTAACTAGGGTCTAAGTTAGAAAACCCCCTATATATATATATATATATATATATATAGGTGGCTTCTAAGCTGAGGGAGCAACTAAGTCCCTCATCGGTGTACCACACCATTTCACCATTGGATTAAATGGTCCATCTTTTAATTACGACACCATATAAAACCTTCTTTTTATAGAAATAAATAATTAAATAAAATCATATATTTCCTCACTGTAAAACTACAAATCTTTTCTTTGATCCACCCAGGATTCCCATATCTCTCTCTTTCTTTGTCGCTGCACCAGAATCATACCATCACTAAATTTGTTTTAATTACTAATCTCTCTCTCTTTTAATTACTAATTTGTTTGAAAAAAAGGGAAGACCAAAATTAACCCTAAAGTAACGATTTCCATGGATTTGGATTGGAAATAGAAAACAAAAACACAATTGAGGAAAATAATTGGACTTTTTGGCAATGGAGATTAGACATTTATGATGAATTTTTAGATTTTAAACTTACTTTTGATGGTTGTATGTTGAAAAGGGTGAGAAGGTTCAACATTCTTTCTTTTTCATAAACTTGTTTTTTCCTTGTTTTAATTTTTCTCTAGTTAAAGTCACTGGTAGATGTTTTAAAGGGTGGGAGATGGTGGTGGAGAATCAAATTGAGTTTGATGTTTGGGGAGATGACTACAAACGATGAACAATGAGATTAAGTTAGAATGATTAGTGATTATGTGTGAGAGTGAGAAGTGTTATCATGTAACCTAATTTAATCTAATGGTAAATTTTAATGGTACACCGGTGAGGGACTTAGTTGCTCCCTCACCTTAGAAGTCACCATATATATATATATATGCTGGTGTACAAAACTCGTGCAATAGTGACTAGTTTAATCTAAATCATCTATTTTGATAAAACAATCACCAACCGTTACCATTGCATTCACGCAGTAATTGTATCAAATTCAAATGTGATAAACTAACTCTTTAACAACATGTTGATGTTGATTTTTTCCGAACCTTCTTGCAATTCACCACAATCACACCCTTTTACACTAAGTAGGTAAGGCGTTGTAATGGTGTGATTAAGGATCAACATCAATCATCACACCGTCCACTTGACTAAATCTCAGTAGTCAGTACAAAACATAAAACTCAATTCACAATTATTGGGCACACATTTTGCATATGCTTCTAACCAATTGCAATAATATCCCAAGTTTATTCTTTTTCCCTATTTATTATTATTTATTATTAATATTATTTTTATTATTTTACTTTTTTTTATTTCCCTGAAAGTGCAAACACAATATATTCAAACTTGGAGGTGGAAACAAGTACTGAGCTGAAGAAAAAGAAAAAAGTTGAAAAAATGGGCAGTGGACTTGAAGGCATCATAAAAGATAGAGTTTGTGCTTTGCCCTCGTTACCAGCCAAAGAGAATATTGTTTTTCTCTAATAAAAAACACACGATGAAAAGTCATTATCTAAAATGAAAATAACCAATTTTTTCTTCTTCTTCTTCTTTTGATAATGCGAATAATCAATTTTCACAGCATATAAAAGATGAGAAATGTATTACAAATTTGTAATTGTAATAATAATAATAATGTGATGAGAATTGACTAAAAAATTTGTTGTAAATAACAATAAGTTAACTTATATTCTATTATAAGGGCGTGAACTCAACTTCAGCTGCGATGACTTATGTCGATGTTCTTTGAATCGTGAATCAGTGAAAACTGTGACATGACAAAAAAATGTGATTTAGTTTAGTTGAGCCGGTTCATAAAACGCATATAGTTACTTACATATATCCATCAACAAAATTCTTAATAGCATAAGTTGAACTCAATAAATCAACTCTTTATCAATTAAACCAACTATGATATAGAATATACAATTTTGATTTTGGTTGTCAATTATAGATACATTTACACTACATTATTATAGTATGAGCTGAAAAATGATGCAGAAAAGGTGTGACTGACCCCATCCATCCATATGCTTATTATTACTATTGTGTGTCTCATTCATTTTTTACCCCATGCACATTAGTATCATATGATATACACATCTAAACAAATTAATTTGCCATGAAAGAAATGACGAATAAATAAATAAATAAGAAAGAAAAAAGATAAACCAATGGCTTACTTGTGCACAGAAAAGTTATCTCTAGGAAGTTTCCTCCATCTTTTTTGGACTCTCCTGCAACAAAACCAAGAAATGCACCATTGGCTAAAACAATTCAACTAAATTTCACCATGAAATCTCATCAACATTTTCATTATCATTTCTTTTTTATCATATTCATATCATTATTCTCTCTAACTTCACTCACTCCAATTCCCAACAGAAGAATCTTACACCAACCGTTACTAATTCCGGTCAATTCTGCTCCACCGCCGGAATTCTCTCCACCACAACCAGACATCACTCCTCCGTCACCTGACATTCCGTTTTTCAATGAATTCCCAACCGGACCACCGCCTCCGGTGGCGGCCAACAATAATCCGAATCTACCTTCACCGTCAGTTTTCAACTCCACAATTGCAAATCCAACGGCGACGAAACCTACTAAACCTGCTAAGAAAATTGCAATTGCGGTTACAGTGGCATTTTCGATATGTGTCATGTTTTGCATTGTAGCTTTCTTATTGTTTAAGCATAATAGAATGAAGAAGAAACACTCGTCGGAATCAGATAAACGGAAACTCGTCGGTGAGAATTTGAATTCATTTCTAGAAGATTCCACGCGGGTCCCACCACAAGCGCAATCATCATCATCAACAAGTTTTCTCTACATTGGAACTGTTGTAGAGCCTAACGGAACGCCGGTAGGTGTAACTAACCCTCACAAGGTTAACCGTTACCGTCAGAGTCCTGAGTTACATCCATTGCCGCCGCTTACGAAGTCTCTCGTCGTTGATTCTCACTCTCCACCGGCGGTTTCTTCGTCGTCGTCGTCAGATAACGATGATAGTCACGAGACGGTGTTTCATTCGCCGCGGGAGACTTCTTCACTAAATCTCAGCCGTGAAGATAGTTTTTACACGACGGTTTCTCGTCAAAGCTCTCTCGCAAACGGAAGTCCAACTGCGCCGGTTGCGGTAACTCCGGTGGTTCCTTTTTCAAAGAGAACTTCACCGAAATCTCGATTTTCTAGTTCTCCGCCGGTGATGATACCATCGATAGGTAGTGGTGGTTCTTCTAGAAGGCCGAAATTCTCATCGCCGCCACCGGCGCCGAATTTGACGCATCTTCATTCAAATGACTCCATAGGTTTACTTAACCTTCCTCCTCCTCCTCCTCCACCTCCGCCGCCGCCGAGAACTGGTTGGTCACCGTCACCGGTTATTGCACCATCTTCCTCTGTTTCAAGGAAGCATCATCAACGGTCTCAGTCTTCAATTCATGAAACAGATTCTGCATCTGGTAACAGTTTGAATGTGAAGAAAGCTTTGAAAGAAGATGATGAAATTGAATTTGATGAAGCAAATGGAAAACCTAAATTGAAAGCTCTGCATTGGGATAAAGTTCGTGCTACTTCAGATCGTGCTACTGTGTGGGACCAATTAAAATCAAGCTCATTTAAGTAAGTTAATTAATTAAGTACTAATCCTAATTAATACTATCAGGTTTGTGGATATTTAGTTAGGACTGTGAATTATTGAAGTAATTGATTATTATTTGTTTATGGTAATGAAGGTTAAATGAGGATATGATGGAGACACTGTTTGGTTGTAATTCATCAAATACTGCTCCTAAAGCTAAAGAGATGTCTGTAACCAGGAAACCAGTTTTTTCTACTGTTGAAAATGAGAATAGGGTGTTAGATCCTAAGAAATCACAGAATATAGCTATATTACTCAGGGCATTGAATGTCACAAGAGATGAGGTTTCTGAAGCTCTTTTAGATGGTATGTTTATTTGTTAATTCTTTCTTATTTCTGAATGTTAATTAGATTTTAGACTTTAATTGCAGCAAGAACATAGGAGAATTTTTTACTGCATATATGGGGGCAGTACTGCAGTAGATGTTGCTTTGATGCATTTCTCAAATTTCTATTGCCCTTGATCACATATGTTTGGGATTATTTTTCCATCTTATCTTTTGTTTTATTTTTCAATCTTTGTATTTCTGTTATATTGTTTGATGTCAACTTCGAATTCAAAACAAAATTTTGAAGTTAGACGGGCATATAACTTGTTTGTAGAAGTTTATTAGGCTGCAAATTTTGAAGTTAGACGGCCATATAATTTGTTTGTAGAAGTTTGAAGCTAACAGTTTAAACATGATGAATCATTTTGAAAATGAGTGCTTAGCTTACTTAAGATCAAAGTTATCATATTACATTTTTTAAAAAAAAAACTATTGGGGAAGGGAGAAATTTTTAAGTTACCATATTACATTGATATGACTAAGTGTATTAATCATGATCACGATGACAACGTAGTTTGTGTCAAAATTGCAGTGGCTCAACGATTCCACCAAAGAGCACCATGACGTGTCTATCATTAGATTGATACCGGGGTGTCACTTTTTATGAACTTTTTTCGGGCCTTATTTTTTAAAATTTGGTACTTGAGTTTTTTTTTCCAATAGTCTGGTAATTGGCATCGTCGAGAAGTATTGAACAATGACCAAACATCCACCATGGTATATATGTTCATTAATCATTATCACACTCTATTTTTCTTCTTTTAACTCTTAATTTTATTAAACTTGATACTTTCCTTGCCATCATAATGAATTACCCTATTACCTTAAAAGTTCTCATCAACAACATAGCTTTGCCTTTATAGCTGTAACGTTCAAGCTTGCCCTGATAGCAGTGCATCCTTTTTATGAATCATCACTGGCACGTGCTTAAGACAGATCATTTTACTATTTTTGCTACTACTTTTAACCGTTTAACCCTCATATATTCCTTCTTTTAGTATTCCTTAAGCATATGATTATTCCTTGTTATCTTTCTCTTTCTTCTGTGTCAGTGTTCCTTTATCCTTTCTTTCTCAGCAAATTGGCCATCCAACTTGTAAATTGGATAACAATATAATATAATATAATATAATATAGATGTACAATAATTTATGATCTTTTTATGCATGACACAGGGAATCCTGAAGGTTTAGGCACTGAGTTATTTGAAACTCTAGTGAAGATGGCTCCTACAAAGGAGGAGGAGATAAAACTAAAAAATTATGATGGTGACCTTTCAAAACTTGGGCCTGCAGAAAGATTTCTTAAGCAAGTGCTCGATATCCCTTTAGCTTTTAAAAGAGTTGAAGCCATGTTGTACAGAGCTAATTTTGAAACAGAAGTTAACTATCTTAAGAAATCTTTCCAATCCCTCGAGGTTTGTGCTTTCAAATTTTCAATTACATTTTCTTCCCCCTCTTGATAATTAAACTAATCAACTAGTTGTTAATATATCTCAGGCAGCAAGTGAGGAATTAAAGAATAGCCGCTTATTCCTCAAACTCCTTGAAGCTGTTCTCAGGACAGGAAACAGAATGAATGTTGGAACCAATCGCGGCGGTGCTAAATCTTTCAAACTGGACACACTCTTGAAACTTGCAGATATAAAGGGAACAGATGGAAAGACAACATTGCTCCATTTTGTTGTGCAAGAGATCATTAGATCTGAAGGTACAGGTGCTGAATCCACAAATGAGAATGTTCAAAACCAAACAAATCCCCAGTTCAATGAGGACGAGTTCAGAAAGAAAGGATTGCAGGTTGTGGCTGGATTGAGTAGAGACTTTGGTAATGTAAAAAAGGCGGCAGGAATGGACTCGGATGTCTTAAGCAGCTATGTCAGAAAGCTTGATATGGGGCTTGAGAAAGTGAGATTGGTTTTACAACATGTAAAACCAGATATGCAAGGAAACTTCTTTAACTCAACAGAGATATTTTTGAAAGATGCCGAAGAGAAAATACTAGAGATCAAAGCTGATGAGATAAGGGCCTTATACCTTGTGAAAGAAGTTACAGAATACTTTCATGGGGATACAACAAAGGAAGAAGCTCACCCTTTTAGAGTTTTTATGATTGTAAGAGACTTTCTAAATATTTTGGATCAAGTATGCAAAGAAGTGGGAAGAATGCAGGATAGAACTTCGATCGCTTCATCCAGATCGTTCAGGATAGCTGCAAATGCATCGTTACCTGTTCTCAACAGGTACCGTGCAAGACAAGATACAAGTTCAGATGACGACAGTTTATCACCCTAGTATATTGTGAATATGAAACAAAAATAGTCTATCAAAGTAAATCAGTGACAATAATGTTTTCCCAACTTTAATTTAGTTGCCCCTTTTCATCATTAGTCCCATAGCTTTTGTTGAGTTTGAACATTAAATACTTACAGTTACACAGATGGGGGGAAGAGAACAAGCTCTGACACATTTTTTATTTACATTAAAGGCATATGTTAAATATCACAGACTCTCATTAGATTAAAATCCCACACATTTTCATATCACAGAATGTTATTATTTTAATTTTTTTTTTCTCTCACTACTAAATTACAGTTTTTCTGCAATATTCCTTTACGTGTGTGTGTTGATTTTAGGAGTATAGATAATAAATAATAAGAAATTTGACAGTCAATTAATAAATATTTGGATTAATCGTGTAATAATATTGGATTAGTGGAATTAGTTAACCTCCCTCCACTTCCTACTCATGTAATTAGCGGTTATATATTATACAGTTTATGCAAAGCAAAGAACCCACTTCTTGCTCTTGGTTAGATTTTCTCCTCCACAAATTACAGAGAATCAATCAAAGAAAAGGGAAGAAAACCAATGGACACATCTTTCCTTTTATGTGATGATGAAGACCACGCATTCCTCTTCATGCAAAACAATGATTACAATGAAAATATTACCATCAACTCATTGAACCAAAATCTCAATTCCAAATATGAAAAGGAATACATTGAGTATTTGTTTACACTTGAAAACAGAAAGTTCCCATCCTTCAGTTATTGCTTCAAGTCCACCATAGGCCATGTTGATTTCAACAACATACTACGTATTAATGCCCTCGACCACATTTTTAAAGTAAGTATTTTCTTTTCTTTTGTGTACAGTTCTTTATTTTTAGTTTTTGATAATTGATGAAAAGTTTGTAACGTTTATATCAGATACAGGAAAAACTTGGATTCAAGCTCTGTACAGCTTATTTGTCAGTGACATACTTTGATCAGTTTCTTTTGAAGCAACACAAACACATCCATGTAACTAAGTCCTTTTAACTCAGTGGCACTGACACATATTTTCATCTTTTTCATTTTTCGTTTTTCGCTTTTTACGTTCATTCTAATTTTATTTCTTGGAATGGTGTATAGGAAGAGAGGTATGTTCAGCTATTATCTGTGGCATGCTCGTCTCTTGCTGCAAAGATGATGGAAGAGCGTGATCTACCGCTTCTATTTAAATACATAACGGAAACATACGAAGAGCAAGGTTTTGTTGACATGCCGTGTATTGTGGAGATGGAGGTAGAAGTTTTTAGTACATTGGAATGGGAATTGCCAACTGTCACGCCTTTTGATTTTCTGCGTTACTTTGTTTACTTGTTTTGCACTGAATATCCACAAGAACCATTGATCTCACAAGCTGTAGAACATGTTTTGGCTATCTTGAAAGGTGACGATGTTATGGATAAATTAATAAAGATTCCTATTATTCATTTTATTCAAAACTCTAACTCTCTCTTTACTTTATGTAGATGTTAATTTGATGGATCATAGACCATCGACTATCGCCTTGGCTGCCACATTGATGGTGGCTTTTGATGCTGCATTAACAAGAGAAATCATGGATCTGCACATAGGTGAAATCTTATTGCAGCTAAATTTAGACAGTGTGAGTTTTATTAGTTCTTTATCTGGTTTTTGTTTCTTGTGTAATCATAAATAAGCACAATTTAATTATGCTTGCCATTTTGTATTCAACAGGAAGGTGTGTTTTTCTGCTACCATCTAATGCAGGAAAAAAGTACTGAGAGAGTAAAGTTAAACAACCCTGCTTTAACTTTGACAGCCCAATGGAGCTACACATCTGTTCTTGACCATTCCTCTGTTACTTCGAATAGAAAATATTATAATATTATTTGTTGAGAAAATATCTCGATTTGGTTTATTTATTCTTAGCCCTATAATAAAGGGATTTAGTTTAGATTTAAATTTATTCACTTGGTTATAAATACCAAGGTAGTATCATACTATTTGATTAATGTAAATAATGTAAATATTGTAATTAGGGTTATTGACATCATTATCAATAATATTTTATTGTTCCTTATTATTTTCTCCTATTCTTTTGCCTGAATCCCCAAATTTCAACATGGTATCAGAGCCATGGTATCCACCTTAAAACATAATTCCGCTGCAATTTTCCCCGAGATTTAACTCTCGATTATTCTTCGTTTTACTTACCTTTTTGTTCATATATGCTTTACTTAACCTTTTTTTCATATAAACCCTAGCCGTCATTGAAATTTCTTTTTATTTTGTTACCCATTTGTGATTCTTTAATCCGCGGGTCCAGTTACCTTTAATCCCGTTACCCGTTTGTGATTCTTTAATCCGCGGGTCCCAGTTACCTTTAATCCTGTTACCCGTTTGTGATTCTTTAATCTGCGGGTCCCCGTTACCTTTAATCCTGTTACCCGTTTGTGATTCTTTAATCCGCGAGTCCCGTTACCTTTAACCACAGTTACCCGTTTGTGATTCTTTAATCCGCGGGCCCTCGTTTGTGATATTTCAATCCGCGGGTATTTTTACTTAATTTGATATGGATTCATCTCTTCAGCCGCTCCTCTACTGCTTCTTTGGTTGCTGCTCTTCGTTGGCTTGCTATCAATGGATTTAATTTATTTTCAGGGTTAATTTTGTAACAAGCTTAAAGCTTAGTAAGCTTTAGCTTGAGGGGGAGTGTTAGAATAGAAAATATTATAATATTATTTGTTGAGAAAATATCTCGATTTGGTTTGTTTATTCTTAGCCCTATAATAAAGGGATTTAGTTTAGATTTAAATTTATTCACTTGGTTATAAATACCAAGGTAGTATCATACTATTTGATTAATGTAAATAATATAAATATTGTAATTAGGGTTATTGACATCATTATCAATAATATTTTATTGTTCCTTATTATTTTCTCCTATTCTTTCGCCTGAATCCCCAAATTTCAACACTTCCTTTACAGTTAGGAGAAAACTTGGTTTTGAAAATAAAGAAAATTGTCCTAGGCAAAGATCACATTGTCCTTAGCTTGTAGAGTTTGTGATCTCTAAATGTAGGGAAATATTAATTGGTGTTTTCTAATGAATTCAACTGCGGGAAAATTCAAGTGAATATCTTCCACTACAAAATGTAAAGGAAATAGATTTACAAGATTAATAATGGTGAATACATGGCTTGTTTTGTATTGGACGAAAAAATTTTGTTTGTAGGAAATGAACTCGGTACTCCAGAGTTTACAACACTCACACACTCTGCGCACAAACTATTTACGCTAGACCCCGGTTGTTGAGTTTGTCAAATCAGCACTAAATAAATGGAGATTGACAACGAAGATTAAAAGGAATCCTTCTAAAAAAGTTAAAGATAAAAAAAAGTAAGAAAGTTTTGCAGATAGCCGGATACTAAAAGCAGGAGTATCTATTTTTCGGCTAAGAAAATCATATTTGAATCAGAAATAACATTTTATCACACAAATTTGATTTTCTATTTCATGACAAAAAAAATTGTTACATTTCTGCTTCTCAATGAAAAATGCTACAAATACAATACTTGGAATCATACTAGTACAAACTCATTGAATCTAACAATGACAAGAGACAACAATAACATTATCCACTACAAAAGTCCTGGTTTAAAAATTTTTTTTCTTACCTTTTTTCAAACTACTATTCTGCTGGTCTTTAAAAGTAAACAAATGTATTAAATATAAATTGGTTTATGTGGTGATTTGATAGTATAACTTATATATTTGGCTAACCATAATGTCTATGAGACTCCAGATTTCTATTTTCTGCTCAATTTCTGGTTCCAACCCAAGAAAGCTTCTGTCAGTGAATGTACAAAGAATAATATGGAACTTTAAAGCACTGTAACCACAGGTAACCTTAAACTTCTTTTTAAAAAAATAGATACATGGATGCTACCGCCTACCAGGGTTCATACTGGTATCTGCTTTAAGTGAACTGCAATTGGCAGGCCCATATATCCAACCCCTAAGCAAAAGATCCATTGTACCAGAGATAGAGGTGTTGTATTTGCAAAGGTTCCGAGGTACTCAACTATTATGATTTGGAAGACTACAGTTACACTGATGACAGTCACAAACACATGATTATCCCATATACCTTTAAAAACGTCTATTTCCTCCATCTCGCGAGAGTTTATCTCATTGAACACCTGCAGAAACAAAATGGTAAAGCAAATTTGTCTTGTAAGTAATGATATGATCATGGTTATCGTAAGATACATGATTAATAAATGAATTGAGATATGACTTGACTTATATGTATATTGAAATACTAATAACTACGGTTATAAGTTATAATACAATAGAATTTGATATTTACTCATTTGCATATTCATTTTTTTCATACATGGTAAATTGGTTATGTGGACCTTTGCTTGTTCAGAAAAAGAGAGTGAAGAGGAGTTTATTCAGAAGGTTTTTTGTTTACCTGACAGAAGACAAATGTGTTGAAAATGAGTGTGTTTAAGACTACATCAGCATTAGGTCCCCGGAGGAAAAAAACCCATTTTCCTACTGTTTGAAGAAACCATATTACCACAAACTGATACAATGCTTGTCCTAAGATATTCCTCCACATGACATTGCTGATGAAATCACCTTTCCTTCCCACCGGTTCACGCTTCATCAAATCATCTGTTGGAGGTTCCGTTGCAAGTGCAAGCGCTCCCAGAGTGTCCATTATCATGTTCACCCATAAAAGTTGAACAGCTGTGAGGGGTGCACTGCCTGAAAAGAGCAAATACACATGATAAAATCATTTACGTGAAGAAAAAACAACCATTTTTTAATCTATATAAACACATCTCTGCATCTTATGAAGGCTAATTTTCTAACCTGTCATGCAGGCTGATGAGAAGTTCACTAGTAATGCAACCACATTTACGGTCAGCTGGAACTGTACAAATTTCTGGATATTGATGTAAACTGAACGTCCCCATCTCGCCACTGTCACTATTGTGGAGAAATTATCATCCAGAATTATAACATCTGCACTTTCTTTAGCAACCTGCATATAAATTATAAAATTAGCAGATAATTCTGTGTTCCACGGTTCATACTTTTCAAGAGTTCTATATGGACAAAGCTAAGTGATTTGTATGAGTATATATTGCATTTATCTCACCTCAGTTCCAGCAATTCCCATTGCAAGTCCGATGTCGGCTTCATGAAGGGCTGGAGCATCATTTGTTCCATCACCAGTTACAGCTACAACTTCTCCGAATGTTGTACGCAGCTGTTTAACTAATGTATGTTTGTCTAAAGGCGATGATCTAGCCATAACCTAAACCAAAATAAACACCGCGTTCTAAAGTCTAAAAGCATCAACAGATCAACCATTTCCATCATTACCTATTGTATCGGTTACGACAGAAAACAAACAAACAAAATCATAGCAGCATGCAGACACAGAAAATATGAATCACCTGAATTTTGGGAATAAGTTCAAACATTTCCTCCTGAGTCTTCTCTCTGAAGTCAGGACCTTCAATAGCTATGCCATCATCTGTTAAAATTCCACATTCCCTAGCTATAGCCTTTGCAGTATTAATATTGTCTCCTGTAACCATTCTCACCACAATTCCAGCTGAACGACACACGGCAACCGACTCCTTAACACCAGGACGAACAGGATCTTTGATACCGACAATTCCAATACAAGTGTATCCAGAAGAAGGAATCGGATCATTGGCAGAAAATCCGTTTTCCATTTCCATATAGGCAAGGCAAAGAGTTCTAAGTGCTTCATTAGCAAACTGGTTAATAATACTGTTAAGGTAATTAATCGATTCTCCATCAAGAGCAACAATATCGCCGTTTGAGCCAATAACTTTGTCACAAGCAGCAAGAATAATTTCAGAAGCACCTTTGCAATGAGCTCTTAAACCTCCATCAGGTAGCTCCACAACTACTCCCATTCTTTTCTTCTCAGAGTTGAACGGCTCAACTTTAACAATTTTGCAAGCTTTTCTCTCAGCCTTAGAATCACCACCTAGTGACAAACCAAATTCCAATATTGCTGATTCAGTCGGCGTCCCTAATATCTCGCGTTTACCTTTTCTGTTATGCACAACCTCTCCTCCCGTGTTATTAAATATCGACTGTAGCAACAGTTTTGTAGCAGATTCTGGTATTTCGGACGACAAACTTGAATCATTATTGTTCACTTCTTTGCTATTCATACAAATGCATGTTTTCACAACCGTCATTCGGTTGGTTGTTAGTGTACCGGTCTTGTCACTACATATAGTGGTGGCTGATCCCATAGTTTCACAAGCTGCTAAATGTCTAACCAAGGCTTTATCATTCATCATCTTCTTCATTGCGAATGCAAGACTCAATGTCACAGCTAATGGTAACCCCTCCGGAACTGCAACGACAACAATAGTAACCGCAATAGCGAAGTATTCCAACATCTCCATTGCATCATCACCAGCCCATCTCCAGAATCTTCCTTCACGGATTTTGCGGCCCAAGTGTCCTTTAACCAAAACTGTAAAAGTAATAATTGCAAAGACTAGTCCTATTTTCCCAATAATCGTTGCAACTCCGTTTAGTTTCACCTGCAACGGAGTTTCATCATCTCCACCTTCACTAAGAGTTGCCATCAATTTACCCCATTGAGTCCTCATCCCAACAGTGGTAATCAACATGGTGCATGATCCATCTTGGACTTTTGTTCCTGAGAGAAGAAATGGATTTTGTGCAGTCACCATTATTGGCTCACTCTCACCTGTTAAACTCGACTCATCGATCAATACCGAAAATCCTGAAACAAATAATCCATCTGCAGGCACTTGGTCTCCAATGTTAAGATGGACAATATCACCAGGAAGTAAATTGTATATCGACATTTTCTGCCTATAACCGTTTCTCGTAACTTGAATGGAAATCTTTTTCTTTTCCTTATCTAAATCCTTAAACTGTAACGATTGTCGATAATCACTTGTTGCTGTCACAAAGACAACAAGTAAGATACTTGCAACTATTCCAAGACCATCATGAGCTCCTTTCGGCCATCCTTCGGTTAACACGCCTACTATCAGTGACACAATAGCACACACTCCAAGGATCATCAGTGTCATGTCTTGAAGAGCTTCAAAAACATAAATCCAGAAACTTCGAATTTCAGTTTCGGCAAATTTATTTATGCCAAAAAGCTCTTCTCTCCTATGCCGTGATTCAGAATCACCACTTAATCCATCTGTGGTTGATGTCGAAAGCTTTCCTGCAATGCCATCAACTCCACCATGAAATTTGAGCTTCTTTACATCATGACCTTCGACAATAGACCCTAATTCATCAGCACAGATTTGGAAACCTGCAGCTTTAACATCCTCAGGTACAACGTAGTCGCTTGGTTGAACACCTGCAGGGTGTAAAATCAATTAGAGTAAACAAATTGATTCTTATAGTAAACTTATCAGAACAATTCTGATGAAACTTGCCTTGTATAAATTGAAATGCGGCTTTGGAAACCAAAACAGCAACCCTTAGCTTCTCCTGCATTAAGGATAATAAGCCTTTGAGAATCCATATTCCATAAATGATAAGGTCACAACCTCAAATTCAATGAGGTATTGTTCTAAGGACACAATAGAGAAATTACATTTTTTTACAAGTATTGTCTAAAGAAAAATAGTCCTTTTCATACTTCGAAAGTAATACTCTAAGTGTTGCGCATGACCCCCTAAGTACACTTCAAAGATAATCTTATAAATTGGACCGTAGTATTTAAACACAAGCTATAATTTGTAACCTTAAGCTTGAATAATAGACGACACTGCAGTCACTTTGCAATCATAGAAGAAGGCAAAATTGGCCAAATTCAGTGATCAAATCATGTGTATTCTCTGCTTGCGATTTTTCTTTTGAACCAAGGTTGCTGTTCTAACACGAAACAGCCATTTGCTATGCTAAAAAATCTCTAGAGAACCATGATTTAAGCTATCTGGAAGTAGGCTTTGAAATTCACCAACAGATCATGAAATCAATGAAACAAGAGAGGTAATGCCACATGATCAAGTATCAGCATTTTGCATAATTAAATATTTTTTTTGAAAATATATTGTCCTAATGTCTTAATTATACTCCCTTTCATATCCAATTATTAGGAAGTAAATTAATTGTATATCAATCTGAGTTTAATACTGATCTGAGTCTAATACATCCGAGATAAAAATAATTACGAAACAAAGAAACCTGACTTAGTGCATGTTTGGATTAACGGTGAGTTTGACAGAATTAGAGGATAACATAATTTTGACAAAAGCTAATCTTTTGGAGCTTCCACAAAATCACGATATCACCATAATTTCATTAGATAGAATGTATATTTCGATGTGAGCGTTGAAATTGGCAAATTCACAATAATAACGTGATTTTGTTGAAGCTCCAAAATATAACATTTGCTAAAATTTTGTCATTCTATCATTTTCACCGCAAATCCAAACATGCATCGATCATGATTCAAAACATATATCGGTGACCTGATTGGTGCGACGCATAGCAGCAGCTTCGTAACGTTTGGAGATATTGGCAGTAAAACGAAACCGCCTTTTGGGATTCTTTACAACCCCACATAGTTTCCTCCATTTTCCAAGAGATTCTTCGGTTGAATTCTTGGACTTTACACCTCCAAAATTCTCATTTAAATAACTCTCCATCACACTTTTGATAAATGTCCCTTTCTCAAATCTCTTATTACTATTTTTGTTTTATCAATTCAACTCAGAGGCTCCTACGAACCGCGCGCAGGTTCATGTTAAAAAACGACAGTGTAACAGAAATCAGTAGTAACATTGTTAGAAATTTTGAAGGTTTGATGATTAGAAAGGGAAAAGAGTGAGTGAGGTGTTGAAAGAATTGATTAGTTAGTTAGAAAGAAAGAAAGGAAAAGATGAAGAAGCATAATAGGAGAGATGGGAAAATGAGTGTTTGAGAATAAATAACGGTCATTTATTCCGGGAGAAAGTGGGGATGAACGAATTGAGCGGGGTCAACTAACAACGCTTAAACCTTTTTTAATTTTAATTAATAAAAAAGTGTGAAATGCTTAGGGTGAGAAATAGAATGACTGATACACTTTGCAAGATCTTCTGGTTTGTTAAAAAAATCAAGATCAAAATATGAAATGTAATCTGATCTTTTGAAGTCTGTTTGGCTTAATTGTACTTTATAAAAAAATAAAAAATTGGCTTAATTGAACTTTTATTTTCCTATTTTAATCAAATATTTTGATCTTCAATAGACTTGTTTCACTTTTAGTCCCAACTCATATTTTTGGTCTAACAAGGCATGATGTTGCTTTTTTTTTTTTTAATTTAATTAGTTTTTTTAAAAAATAATTAATAAATTTAATTCTTCTGAATGAGTTTAATTATAAATATATCATTAATATAAAAAAAAAACACCGTTAAAAAATACTAACAATAATCGTAAATGAAACCTCTAATAGTAAATGAAACCTCTGATATGGTCCTCAATTCAAAGGAATCACCGGTAGTTCTCTTTAGTTTATCTCATGCATCCGGTTTAGTGTGGTATTTTTTCTTGTTGTGAATAACACCATTTTTTTGTTTATAACTCTCTGGTTCCTAGGGAAAAGGGGCCCTAGTAGTCCAAATTTCGGCTGCGAGGTAAGTAAAGTCTGGCCAAGAAATTGTTTCATCCAGAAATCGAATTCAGGTTCTCCCAAAATCCGTCATTTTTAGTGAAGCTCATTAACCACTTGAGCCCAATAATTTGATTAAATAACACCATATTTTAGTTGCATTGCATAACTTATCGTGACTAAAATTTTGTCAAAATTCTTTTATAAATTTTTTTTATTGTGACTAAAATTACCACTTGAACCGTCATCCTCTACACACATTTCATTCTTTTATTTTCTTTTTCTCCCTCATAAAAGAATAGTATTATTCCTTCTTATCATCACCTCCACCACCATCAACATGCTTAACAAAATCACCACCACCAATTTTTTACTCTATGTCATGAGATCCGTAAACAAAGCTATCATTTACGGACTTAATGAAGTCTTTCATATTTTTTTTTCTTTTCATATTAGATAAAACCTAAATTAAGGATCTTATTAAGAGCTTCTATCTATACTTGCTATAGCGCATACAAATTAATCCTAATTTAATTCTACGTACAGATGCAACTTTTTTCTTACAATAAACTTGGTACAATGCTGCTATCTCTAATTCTACTTTCTTTTCTATTATATACTTACTTATTAGTGTATATAAAATGCCCTTGACCAACATAGCGTGGCACAAGTGGTAGATACTTTTGTCCCTTAACCATTTGGTCCTGGGTTCGAACTCCGACCGGTGCGTATGGAGAAGCATTTGTTGGGAGAGGTCAACCCCTTAAATGGATCTCAGTTACCTCGATGGGATTAGTCTCCGCAGTTGCGCGCGGAGGATACATTTGGCTTAAAAAAAAAATACCCTTTGTAATATAATAGATTAGCATTAGTTAATCAATCTGTCTTAGTCCAACTAAACATTAGTTAGGACCTTCTTAGGCTAAGTACAGTATTGCCTATATAAACGTGTAATCACTCTTGTACACAATAGAATGAAAAATAGAAAGATTGAAAGAAAAAGTTTGTTACGATTCCGTTATTGTTTCTCAGAAAATTAACATGGTATCAGTTAGTCCTTGATCCATGGATGAAACTTCCACACCACCGCTTTCACCGGTGGTTGACACCACCGCAAACGTTGTCAATCCTCCACCGATAACAGCGTTTCGCGAAGATAATTCATCGAATCAGACAAATCTCACCTTCACTCTCAAGATCTCCGAGAAACTCAATGAGAAAAACATCCACACGTGGCGACAACAAGTCGAGCCGTTCATCAACGCACACAATCTTGATGATTTCCTCGTTTCGCCGGTGATTCCGCCGCGTTTTCTCACTGCCGACGATCACGTCACCGCCACGTTGAATCTTGAATATCGCAAATGGCGACAAAAAGATCAGATGCTGATGTCGTGGATTCAAACGACGCTCTCTAGCGAAATCCTTGCTCGCGTTCTTGGTAGCACACACACGTTCGAGCTATGGAACAAGATCCTATCCTACTTTCAGAAACAGATGCGAGCAAAAGCGCGTCAACTTCGTGTTGAGTTACGCTCCACAAAGCTTGAAGATCGTTCTGTCAAAGAGTAGTTACTTCGGATTCGTCTCCTCATTGATAATCTTGTTGTAATTGGCGATCCAGTACCTCTTAATCATCATCTCGATATTATCTTTGAAGGATTAACCTCGGATTTCAATTCTGTGATTTCTGTTATAGAAAGTAATTTTGACTCCATGGATATGGATGAGGCTGAAGCATTGCTTCTTGCTCATGAGACTCATTTAGAAAAGTCCAAGAAGAAGACTCTTGATGAAGTAGCTTCTCTCAATTTGGCTCAAGCTTCGACTTCGAAATCTATTCAAAACACTGATTTTGAATCCACTTAAGCCTCTATCAATTCCACCACTGGTCTAGATCCATCGAGTTTCAACTCCTATTGTGGTGGAGGAGGCATAAACAGTTGTGGCCGTAGCATATGAGGTGGAGGACGCTACTCAAATACTCAATGTCAGATCTGTTTCAAAACTGGTCACCCTGCTTCTGAGTGTTGGCACAAGAGTAACTTGCAGTATCAACCACAAATTCATCCAAATTATCATGCTGGCTATGGTCAAAATCCACCTAGTTATGGATTCATGCACTATCCTGCTTACAATGGATATGACAATGGATTTGGTGCTTCTTCATCTAGTTTCAATCCATATTTGCCTCGTCTTCCCTCTCCAATGCGTCCCTCCACATCTCAGGTAGCTCCACCTAATGCCCTTATTGCTAATGCACCTTTTGTAAGTGGTTCAGGTACTTGGTATCCAGACTCTAGGGCCTCCTATCATGTCACTGATGATGCAAGGAATATCCAAGAGCCTTCCTTCTTTGATGGTGCAGACCAAGTCTACATTGGAAGCAGCCAAGGTTTGCCCATACACTCTACTGGTTCTAGTGTGTTTCCCTCACCTTTATACCCTAACATTAGTTTAAGCCTTAATAATTTGCTTCATGTCCCCATAATAACCAAAAACCTAATAATTGTGAGTCAATTTGCTAAAGACAATAGTGTTTATTTTGAATTTCATGCTGATCAATGTGTTGTCAAATCTCACGCCGCTAATGAAGTCTTGCTTAAAGGCAATGTGGGCTCAGATGGCTTATACCAATTCCCAAGTCTCACTATTCAACCTGCTCCTCTCATCACTACTTTACCTTTATCCAATAAAGCATCTGTTTGTACTGTTAATAATACAACTAGTACTACTAATAGCATACATCCTTTATCTTTCAGTTCTCAATACCTATGGCACCTAAGGTTAGGCCACCCAAATGAGAATGTTTTGAAACTTGTTTTAAAGCATTGTAATCTTTCCTTTAGCAATAAAAATAAAGATTCTTCATAATTTTGTACTGCTTGTTGCATGGGCAAAGCTCATAGACTACACTCTCCCTCATCACATACCACTTATACTCAACCTCTTGAACTTGTTTTCAGTGATCTTTGGGGTCCTTCCCCTACTGTTTCCTCCTTAGGTCTACCACTATTACATTACCTTTGTTGATGCATATTTTAGGTTCACTTGGATTTACCTTCTTAAATCTAAGTCTGATGTCTTAACCATTTTCAAATAGTTTAAAACAATGGTTGAACTTCAATTGGGTCACTCTCTTAAATCTTCAAACTGTCTGGGGATGAATTTAGGCCTTTCACCTAATACCTTACTAATCTTGGTGTCACACATCGTCTCATTTGTCCTCACACTCATCATCAAAATGGTGTCATAGAAAGAAAACATAGGCATATTGTTGATTTAGGCCTCACACTATTAAGTCAAGCGTCTTTACCCCTCAAATATTGGGACCATGCCTTTTTAGCCTCTGTTTATCTCTTAAATAGATTACCATCATCAACACTTCAGTTTCAGTTTCCCTACACTGTGTTGTTTAATAAAGTTTCTGACTATCATTCCTTTAAAGTTTTCGGTTGTGCTTGTTTTCCACTTTTAAGACCCTATATGCACATAAATTTGATTTTAGGTCCTATGAGTGTATATTTTTGGGATATTCCTCAACTCACAAAGGTTATAAATGTCTTTCACCTTCTGGTCGTATATATGTGTCTAAAGATGTTTTCTTTAATGAGTCCAAGTTCCCATACACCTCTATGTTTTGTCAGCATTCATCTCCCTTAATATCAAGTATCAGAGATATACCTACCTCTCTATTACCCCTTGAACCTTCATCTCTCCCTAACCTCAATATTACTCCTATCAGTCCTGATAAGCCAATCCCTACCACATCTACCATACTATCCTCTTCTGACAGTTTACCCACCACTGTTGAAACCATTAATCATGCTACCAATCCACCACCTTCCCCAACCATTTCAAACAGCTTTAATAACCCTCCTTTACATCCTAACAAAACCATTGTCCCATTTGACTCTCACAACATGCAAACCAGATCTAAATTTGGTATTTTTCTCCCTAAACATCCTACCCTTCTCCTTACACACACTGAACCTAAGAGTGTCAAGCAAGCTTTGCTGGATCCTAAGTGGCTTACTGCAATGCAGAGTGAGTTTGATGCTTTACAACAGAACAAAACCTGGTCTCTAGTTCCTTTTCCAGTCAACAGAAGAGCCATTGGTTGCAAGTGGATTTTTAGAATAAAAGAAAATTCAGATGGCTCAATTAATAAGTACAAAGCTAGGCTTGTTGCAAAAGGATTCCATCAACTTCAAGGATTTGCCTTCACTGAGACTTTTTCTCTAGTGGTAAAACCCCTCACTATCAGATTGATACTCACTCTTGCTATCTCTTATAAGTGGTATTTGCAGCAACTGGATTTAAACAATGTGTTTCTCAATGGTGTGCTTGAGGAAGAGGTTTATATGGAGCAGCCTCAAGGATTTGAGAACCGTAACCCCTTCATGGTTTGCAAACTTCACAAGGCTTTATATGGGCTGAAGCAAGCCCCAAGATAGTGGTTTGATAAGTTAACAACTACTTTAGTTCGTTTTGGTTTTCAAATAAGTAAATGTGATCCTTCTCTATTCATTTTCAACAAAGACAATCACATTGTATATCTGCTAGTCTATGTTGATGATATAATCATCACTGGCAGCTCATCACAGTTGGTTACCTCTTTGGTTCACAAGCTTAACTCTACCTTCAGTCTAAAGTAGGCTTAACTATACATTTGGTCCCTTACGTTTATTTTAGGTTTCAATTTGGTCCCTTATGTTTAAAAAGTATCAATTTGGTCCCTTACGTTTATTTTAGGTTTCAAGTTAGTCCTTTCCGTCAATTTTGTCACATGTGGCAGTCAATTTGCATATGTGGACTGACACGTGGCACTTGGACACGCTGACACGTGTACTGTTCAAACGGTGTTAGTGACAAAACTAACGGAAAGGACTAACTTGAAACATAAAATAAACGTAAGGGACCAAATTGATACTTTTTAAACGTAAGGGACCAAATTGAAACCTAAAATAAACGTAAGGGACCAAATGTGTAGTTAAGCCTCTAAAGTAATTAGGCCTTTTGGATTATTTTTTGGGTATAGAAGTCAAGCATTTGCCCAACTCTACTCTGGTGCTTACTCAAAGCAAATATCTCAGAGACCTCCTAACTAAGACAAATATGCTTGAAAGTTATCTCATCTCTACTCCTATGATGTCCACTTGTAAACTTTCAAAAGTTGGTTCTGATAAATTTCATGATCCCTCATTATATAGATCTGTAGTTGGTTCTCTTCAATATACAACAATCACAAGACCAGAAATAGCTTATGCAGTCAATAAAGTTTGCTAATTTATGTCTAATCCTCTTGACTCTCACTGGACTGCTGTAAAGAGAATACTTCGATATCTCAAAGAAACCCTACATATGGGTCTAGTACTGTATCCCTTTGATGTTCACAAACCTATTTCTCTCAAAGTATTTTGTGATGCTGATTGGGCATCAGACCCTGATGACAGAAGATCTACTTCTGGTGCTGCCATCTTCTTTGGTACTTCCTTAGTCTCTTGGTGGTCTCGAAAGCAGCAAGTTGTTGCAAGATCCAGCACTGAAGCTGAATACAGGAGCCGAGCTCAGGCCACTGCATATGTTCTATGGATTCAAACATTACTCAAGGAGCTCACTATTCCATTCTCTCAACCCATCATTTACTGCGATAATCAGTCTGCTGTACTTTTGGCTCATAATCCCATTCTTCACACTAGGACCAAGCATATGGAAATCGATTTGTTCTTTGTCAGAGAAAAAGTTGTAGCCAAACAGCTTACCATTGTGCACATTCCTGGGATTGAACAATGTGCAGATATCCTCACCAAACCAGTGTCTACAACAAAGTTTCTGCTTATGATGGACAAACTCAATGTGCAACCTTGTCAATCACATTGAGCTTGAGGCGTGAATATTAGTGTATATAAAATACCCTTTGTAATATAATACTCCCTCCGGTCCTTATTATAAGGAACAATTTGGAAAAAACACACATACCAAGAAACCTTATCTTTCTTAATAAAAATTCTAAAATTTTACAATCTATTCCAAAACTAACCTTGGTGTATTAATTTATCCTTAGGGAATATATCACTCTAATTAATGCATAACTTTGGAATGAATACAATTTAATAAGGGTGAAAATGGAATTGTAAGAATAAATTTAATGATTGTTTCTTATAAAAAGGACCAATTTTTTTTTCCAAATTGTTCCTTATAAAAAGGACCGGAGGGAGTAGATTAGCATTAGTTAATCTGTCTTAGTCCAACTAAACATTAGTTAGGACTTTCTTAGGCTAAGTACAGTATTGCCTATATAAACGTGTAATCACTCTTGTACACAATAGAATGAAAAATAGAAAGATTGAAAGGAAAAGTTTGTTACGATTCCGTTATTGTTTCTCTGAAAATTAACATTGCTATATAGTGTATAAAAAAAAATTGGTACAATGCTAATTTTAGTAGTTATACTCACACACATGTTAAAAAGTGAAGAAGCAAGAATTCAAACTTCAATCTATCTAATAATTTTTATTTCTATTTTTTTTTACGGTAAAATTTTTATTATTATTTTTTAAATTAAAGATATCCTCCGCGCACAACTGTAGAGATTAATTTTCTCGCAATAATCGAGATTCATTTAAGGGGTTGACATCCCGACAAATACCTCTAATAATATTCTTAATAGGCTACCAATTGAACTTATTTTTATAGGATTAATAATGCTAACTTTTTATTTTACAATATAAAAGTATTTGTTAAAAAAAAAACTTTGAAAAATATTTAGAGCATTACTCAAATTATGTTTTCCTCGTGTGGGATAATCAGAATCACAAGACGGAAAACACCGTCGTACATTTCTCTCGTGTTATTAATCCGTCACTACTTCTATAACATCCACCAATGACAATTCAAATTCCCAAAAAAAAAACTTACTATAAATATTTAATTTCCACGAAAATGTTATTAGCCATAACCGAAAACGGTTACAGAATAACCCTCTCTGTATAGTCAATCAAATCTTCCTCTCTATTTCCTTCCAACATTTTTTTTGCCGCCTTATTTTTCTTCCTCCGCCGTCAATGACCACCGTCAAATCATTTCCACCGTCATGTAGCACCACCATGTTCAAATGCCGACAATCGCCAACGTCTCCGGAGAACCTAGGGTTTTCTATGCTATGTGGAATCAATGCCGCTAGATCGTGCCGTAGTCGCAAAAGCTTGGCACTCGTCTATGATGGTGCGAAATCGAAGCAATACACCGGTGCTTCTTTGATCGACGATTCCGTCCGCAATTGCTCGAGGAAATCGTTGAAGCCGATTAAGGCTAAGAACGATTCTGAATCGTCTTGCACGGATAACACTGCTGCGTTTTCTGGTACTATTCAAGATCTGGAATCTGAAATATTGAATCTCGAATGCTTTTTTTTTTTTGCTATGTATTTGTATGCATTGTTATTACTTATTTGAATTTTGTAGTCATTAGGAAATTCAATTTCAACGAGTTTTCATTATGATTATGATTTATACGTGTTAGGTGGAATGGAATTATTCGGAAAGAATCTAGAACATTTTGATTATTTTATTTTAATTAAATAAATTCCATTTGTATATATCTATTTATAAATTGGTAACATGTTGCTCAAGTTCAAAGATATAATAATTAGTATTAGGAAAGAAAGATTGAGAAGTAAGAGATTCCTATTGAACCAAAATATGTACAGCTCAGCCACGTGGTAGCAAGTAGCTACAGAGATTTATGTCATTTATACTGTGCCAAATTGGCTAAAAAGTCAACTTAAAATCGATGCATCTGTTTTCAGATTGAAAGAACAGATTCTCTATTAGGTCTCAGGAGTTAATAAGGATTAAGGGCTACCCAAGTGATTTTTCAGGTAAGAGAAGTGAATCATGATCACAAATAATAGGATGAGTGATTGGTGTTGTATACTTGTTTCTATTTTGTTGCTTATCTTGTTTTCTCTTTCCTATGTTTTCGTCCTCATCTATTAAG
Organism: Trifolium pratense; assembly: GCF_020283565.1. Classification (NCBI taxonomy): domain Eukaryota; kingdom Viridiplantae; phylum Streptophyta; class Magnoliopsida; order Fabales; family Fabaceae; genus Trifolium; species Trifolium pratense. The sequence continues at coordinate 45,879,894 of NC_060062.1, read as the reverse complement.
ATAAGGTTTGAGTGTTCTGAGTCCTCTGATGTAAATTAAAAAGGATTTCTTTATGAAATTCAGTGTTTTAGTGAAACTGGATATCTCGTCAACATGGTTGAATTGTAGAGAAAACATTGAAATTTCATACACGAACGTACAGATAGTTGACTTTTTTATGTCATTTGATGTCTAGCTTAGAAGCTATTGAGCATACAATTGTGATTGCCAGAATGCAAATTGTTAACTGATTTATCATCTAACTAGGTAAAAATCTCCGCCAGATGTCAAACATTGGGAACTCGACAAACATTTTGTGGCATGACTGTCCTATTCAAAAACGCGATAGACAGCAGCTGCTTCAGCAAAGAGGTTGTGTTATATGGCTGACTGGTCTCAGTGGTTCAGGTTTGTGATATTTTACATAGTTACTGTCCATGAATGTCTGCTTTAGTTCATGAAATCAAGCTAAAATACAGCACAATTGTGTGTAAGAATAGGATTCTGATGGTGATTTTGTTTTGAGCTCTTTATGGCTTTTTAGGATGTCTTTTTAAGCAGTCTTACATTCTCGGCATGGGCAGATACAATGAGCATTCATTTTTAACTGAACTTGACATATATGCATGTGAAACTGTGTAAAACAGTAGATGGTCAAGAGTAAGTACTAATATAGACCTATAATAGGCACTTTCATCACAGAAAACACACTTCTCGTTTTCCATCAAATGAATAATTATATCCACTATATAGAGTATGTATCGGCACTTAAAACGTCCCTTGGCAAGTTATGCTGTTGAAATCACTATAATTCAAATTACTGATTTTTGGTTGTATTCCTTGGTAATATTCCTTTGCAAATTGTTGTATCTGCTCAGGCTCTTGCATTTATCATGACCAAGTGGTCAAGTGAAAACTCATCTAAACATTTCAGATTACAACTATTCACTATACTGTACTCTCAATTCTCTCAACTTTATCTGTGCAACTTAACTCTATTGCATCGGAATTCATTCTCAATTATGAGTTCCCTGCCTCAGTATTGGGTTTTATAAGAACCCTCCCTAAAATCCAAATTCTCATCTTGATTGGTATTTGACCATCAAGCTGGTGCTTACCCATGGATAAGGCTACACACAATCAGTTGAACCTGCTAGAATGATGGGAGCAGTTTATATAAAATAGAGTGACGAGTCCAAACTAATGAAGCAATTGTGTTTTGATTAACTCATGGAAAGCTTATTCGCAATCAACGCAATGCACAGAACTCGCTTAGGACCACTTTTAGGAATTTTCAGCGTCCACTGCACTGTACTCAGAGGATCTCGATCTCAACCTAGAACCGCTATTCATCAAGGTGTTCAAAAAATGACTTCTCCAGATTTGATAGATCAAACCTGCTTCATCTGGAAGGAACAAGCAAATTGGGAAACCCACAGGCCAAATATTGAAACGTGGGTCTGAGAATTACTGGAAATGCAGGGGGGAACTATAATTCGACCAAAAGCCTTAATTATATGAGGACTAGGTTTAATATCATCCCAAACTGGCTAAAGTATGCCTCTGATGTTATGTTGCGTTTTGGAGACACAGGTAGTGTGTGCAACTTCCCTAATAGCAGCAACACACCCAATTGTCTTGTACTCGGGTCCAGCAAATCTATGATGAATAGCAATGTTAATGTGCAAGTGTTCATAAATGCCTTGATTAGAGTCTCAAATTATCAAACATAGATGGCAAGTTCCCTTATAGCAAAGATTTGCTACCATTCGTAGATAACAGTGGCATTACAAATACTCTCTTAGACCTTCATCTATTTAAGTCATTAAGTTGTAAATTAGAGGCCATATTGACAGTCCCTGTGATTGATGAAATGTTGGCAGATGGCCCATATAGCTGTAGAAAGTTTTCTTGGCAGCTTCAACAACCTAAATTTACCTGAGGGGATGGTGTTTCCTTGAGGCCTAGTTAGTTGGTTTTTGGAGCACAATGGTTGCCCAATCATATGGAATATTTCAAAGCCCCAATTGAACTTTTTTTGGGAAGGAACTAAATCCGTTTTGAAGATTTCCAAACCTTGCAGCAGCAATTTGAATATTTGATCAATAACACAAGCCTTAGTCAAGCCGTTAGCTGTGCAACATTGGGTTCAATTGCCTTCCATTAATGGACAATAATTTCCACTTCATATGATGCAGCTTATGATAATTTTGATACACTGGAATTTCAATAAACTATTGTGAGAGGCACACATGCTTATGGTATTCTTCTTTTTTGCAAGGGTTTGGATGTGATGAGGCACCAACGTTATGTTTAGAAATTTTGCAGCAAGCTCAAAACAATTGAATAACTGGTGAAAGGTTGTTCTTACTAATCATCTATTCTACTTCAGATGTCGCAGAGTTAGTGGCAACTCAAATCGCATGGTTGTAGACCAAATTGTTTTGGATCACAACAAAATGCAACGGTTGCCTAGTACAGATACTAGTGATATGGATCAAGACTTTAGATTTAAATATATTTTAGTCCCTATAAAGTTATCAACTTTAGTTTTTAGCCCATTAAAAAAAATGTCTACTTTTAATCTTCAAAATATTTCCCGTCAACACTTTTGGCCCATAAATTCCACATTCATGTGTTCAGGCTTTTTTTTATCTTAGCTCTAAGGGGGCCTCATTGATCAATTCCGCTACATCGCCTCCTAATTCAGATGTTCTCAGCTTGTTCCTAGTGCCCCAGCTGAAGCTATTTCAAAAGCCACACTCTGATGTTGTCTGCCTGTCACAGTTCTGAACTCCCTGCCTCAGAGTATTGTGTTTTACCGGAATACTCCCTAAAATTCAAATTTCTGTCTCATACTTAGCCCTGACATGTTAAAGTAAATAAAACAATTGTAAAATGGATTGCCTGTTTCTAAATTTTGCTCTTGGTGACTGACATTGTATGAAAGTTAAAATCCATGCAAGCTAAAAATAAGTGATACCATGAATATTGTAATTTTATCTTGGTGTTGGCTGGAACCTGGGGCAAATCTAGCCCATTTGAGGGGGTTCAATTGAACCCCGTGAACTTAAAATAAAAAGCAAATATAGCCCTATATATTTTGCATTTTGAACCCCCCTGATTTTTTTTGGGACCACTAGCCCAAGAAATCCAAGAATTCAAAAATTTGAACCCCTGAGCCAAGGTCCTAGTTATAGCTGATGGAGCTTGTGATTTTTAATTTATTGAGATATCAGGCTATATCTGCTATATTATTACTCTTAATTCTTCTAGATACCATATGTGCACGCTTCAATTCTGGACTCACTAGTCATTATTGATTTTTAGGGAAAAGTACTCTTGCGTGTGCTTTGAGTCAAAGCTTGCACTCCAGAGGAAAACTGACTTACATCCTTGATGGTGACAATCTTCGGCATGGTCTAAACCGTGATCTTAGTTTTAGAGCAGAAGATCGATCAGAAAACATAAGAAGAATAGGTGAGGTTCTACTCTCTACAATAAATATACGCCCACTAGATTTTTTTGGCTTCATAAATGTTTTCCTCTACATGTTCCATTTATACTGTATTAATATTATTCAATAGTCGGGCATCATGATTTTGAAAATTTCAGGTGAGGTGGCAAAACTGTTTGCCGATGCTGGTGTTATTTGCATCACTAGTTTAATATCACCCTATCAAAAGGATAGAGATGCTTGTAGAGCACTACTGCCAGAAGGGGATTTCATTGAGGTATATTATTGTTATTGCGCTGATCAAAATAGTGCAGTTAGTTTGGCATGTACTGTACAATTATAAAACATGAGGTTCTTCATAACTAATACAATGCTCACATATTGCAGGTTTTCATAGATGTGCCGCTACATGTGTGCGAAGCTAGAGACCCAAAGGGCCTTTACAAGCTTGCTCGTGCAGGGAAGATCAAAGGTATCTTGGTAAAACTTTACATATCGCTGCTTGCAAAATAATTTGGTATCATCAGTTCAGCTATTTATGCCATGCTTGATTTTTTTTTTCCTTCTAATCAACAATGTGGAGTATCAGTTCTTGTATTGGGGTTGAATTGTGTATTTGTATGCTGCAGGTTTCACCGGTATAGATGATCCATATGAACCACCCTGTGGCTGTGAGGTTTGTATTTATATTTTTTGTCTTAGGAATGTTAAAGAGGATGATAATAGCAATAGAAAATAAATCTTACTCTAATTTTTTTCATACCATATTTACAAGTGTAACTTTTTTCCATTTACTATCCTCCATTGTTTGTCCATTTATGAGAGGGATAGACAAACACAAAAGATAGATTAATGATATTCATTTAATAAATGGGTCCCACTAATGGGTTCCATAAGTCTTTTATTCGTGTCTATCTCTCTCATAAATGGACAACAAATAGAGGATAGAAAATGGAGCAAAGTCAAACTCCATATTTACACGGTGCCTCAATTGTTGGCCGGCAAGGTATAGGTTAAACAAAGAGGAATCTGTTAACTAGTAAGCTAGTAACACTGTAATAGGTTATTAGTCTGTTAACTAATCTATACAACTTTTTAACCAATAATTGAGGTATTATTAACTGGTATAAAAATGGTTATCGAAACTTTGGTTTGTAAATAATATTATTAACTGGTTTATAAATTGAAATATTTTAGTTCTCTTTTCTTTGATCCAAATTTGAAGGGGAAACTATTGTCTTATGGCCAGAGACTATTGTCTTTTCTTGATTTCACTTTTCGTTTTCATTTCTAAAGACTTCCTTATCTTGCAGATAGTATTACAGCTGAAAGGAAGTGAGTGTAAGTCTCCTAAAGATATGGCAGAGATAGTGATATCCTATTTGGAGAAGAGTGGACACCTGAAGGCCTGACTTTGCTTTAGAGGGTCATTTCTTTTTTTGTTTGCTTTAATGGGGTTTTAAAGGTCCTTTCTTGTAGCCTGTAGTTAAATCGAGTGTTGTATATTTTAGCACATAAAAAGTTGTTCCTTCCAGTTGCTGCAAGGAAATCATCGTTTCCTGCATATCTGCTTCAGGACTAAATCAATAAGGTGAAGCCATAAGGAAGGGCTTAGAAGTTGGTGCTGATTGTTATATGACATAGTGAGAAAGGATTTAGTGTATGTGATTTTGTATTTTTTAGTCAATATTGGTCTATTTTGAATGTATAGCACCATGTAGGTGTAATATGCAACTAGGGAGTTCTTACTCTTAAGATTTCTGTGTGGTACCGATTGCTGGTAGTACTGCAAGGGGATTCAGAATTCAGTTTATATTGAGATACATGAAATGACCCAGTAAATTATTCTTCAAAGTTAATTGCCTTTGGTTGTCTTTTGCACCTTTTATATCGAGATACATGAAATGACCAAGTAAATCATATACATACTTTGGAAACTTGTCTAGCTATTAATTCAAAATGCATATGTTGTTTAGATGGGAAGTTACTTTTAACAAAAAAAAAATATATTGTTGGAGATACGACATCGTCATACGAAGTTTTAATTGTCGTTTAGTAGTGACTAATTCTGTCGAAAAATATATGACACACAAGTTGCTTCCTCTCTTCCAACTAAATATCCTGTTTTAAAGTTTGTCTATCTTGAGCACCGAACTTGTTACACAACTTAACAAATTTTCGCGGTGTTTGACTGTTTGATTTGGGAAAAAGATGGACTCGTAGGTTGAACTGGTTTATGGATTAACAAGAGAAGCACTTCCATGATAATTCATGTCATACAATACCACCTTACTTTATTTAATTGTAATCACGAATATGAAATATCTACAACGTGATGGGAAAAACATTGTAAATGAACCTTATAAATAAAAAATTGATAAGATTTGCTAAATGATTAAGAAAAGAAACATACAGTTACTAGAATAATTACATTATAAAGTAGCAAATACCATATCTCTACCTCGTCTTTGTATACGATTATGAATGGACAAGAAGCAGAACACAAATGTGACAGTTACAGACACCGCAGCAGAGGTTACAACATCAAAAGTATAAGACCATCGTCTTTCTTGAAGACCCCAAATTGTTTTGACAAAGTGACTAACACCATCCACCACCATTGCTAGCACATGTGTCATCATCATTCAACACCAAATGTGTATTGTTTGTGATGATAATGAATGTGGAAAGTAAGGTATAATAAGGGAAATAGTTTCTGTGTTATGCATTTGGAACTGCCAGTAGATAAATATAGAGACCGTTGTTTCCGGGATATTTCCTGATTTTATCTTGTTTTTAATGGTCAACAGACATATACACACCTTATTTGAATATCTATCGTATAGTGCTGATGTCGATGATTATGATAGTTCCACAAATAATGTTTAATATAATAAAATTAATAAACACCTGTCAAAATTGTCCATCTCAATAAATATATCGATACATATCTAAATAAGATGTGCGCCAATAATTTATTTACTTATTTTAAAGACTATGTGAAACTGAAATCACTGGCTAGTATTTCTCTAAAAATTAAAACTTCTTTGTAGTATTAGTTGTAACTTGTAAGTCCGAGAAGACTGGTAAGTGGCGACAACGACAAGGAGTAGTTATTTCCAGTAATTTAACGTACGTGACTACATATGCTTGCACTTTGAGTACATATTGTTTGAAAGTTTTTGGAAAATTTGATTAAAGTTAATTTTTATTTTATTTTTTTACTAAAAAACTATGTATTCATTCCTTCAATTTTTTGTAAACAATTCATTCAAATTGGAAATACATGGATCGTGCCTACAAATATGACAAAATAAAAGTAACCGAAATATTTATACTCCCGGATCTGCAATGTTGACGTCCAAGTCTTCATCAGATCTATAATGAATTGAGGTATATATGTCAATTTGAATCAACGAAACACCGTACTAAAATGAAAAACTAACAAACGCCGCACAAGACGACGACAAACTTAAAAAACAAAAAACGAAGCAAATTTATGTGGATAATCACTTATTTGAATGAAAAGGAAAGGAAAAACAATTTAGAGGGGTGATTTTGGGTCAAAAATTGACCCTAAAACCACCCCTCCTTGGTGGATGAACAAAAATAATAAATTATGGTTTAGGGGGGAGGGGGTGGCAGCTGTGTGAGAAGAAGAAAGGATTAAAGTTAATGTGTGTTGAAAATTATATGTTTAATTATAGTTTTGATCTCATATTTTTACTCACTCGTGAAATTTGTTCTATTTTCAAATCACTCGATTTTGGTCTCTCTATTAAATTTTTGTATTTAAAAATGGTGATTTAACATATTTTAAATGATGTGACATACAATTCGATGATATTAAATGATCAAAAGTAATGAAATTATAAGAAAACTCATTAAAAATTTCAATTTTAGAAATTATTCATGTTTGTAATTTAATTGATAAAATATAAATAACTAAAGGGGAAATAGTCATTTTAGTCCCTCAATGTGCAATTCGCTGTCATTTTGGTCCCTCACTGAGGAAAAATTATAGAATAGTCCCTGAATCTGCATTCTGTTAGTCAGTTTGGTCCCTGCTGTTAAGTTTGACTGTTAACTCAATAAAAAAGCTGACGTGGCATTTTTTTGGAAACACGTCAGCTTGCTGAGTTGGCACGAGGGACGGGGAAAGTGAAACAACCATTTTGGTCCCTGAATGTGCAACTCGTTGTCATTATTGTCCCTGACTCAAAAAAAAAAAAAATACAAAATAGTCCTTGACTCTGCAATCTGTTAGTCACTTTGGTCCCTTGCGTTAAAAATTGTTGTTAACTTTATAAAAAATTGAACAATATCTTTTTTTTTCGAGACAAATTGAACGATATCTTATTTGCTAACATTTGGTTTTTATATATTAATAAAAATTTATGATCAAAGTAGATTATATGAATAGTGTACAGTAATCTAAAACGACAAATAAAAAGGAACAGGTGGGGTAGTATCTAATTTCCCCCGTAGAATTTGCATAACAACATAATTTGAAACAAGGAATCAATCGTTAGTTGGTTCAGTGGTGATTGTTGCTGAACTTGGTAGGAAGGACCACGTTTCGATCCCTCACAACTGCGATCGGGAGGGGCCGGAACCACTTGATGCCAGAACTAACCCCCGAACCAGATTAAACTGGTGGTGAAAGCCAACAAAAAAAATTGAAAGAAGAAGAAGCAAAATGGGTTGTTAGGTAATTTCATGTATGAAGAAGATGCATAAATGAAGAGAAAAAAAGTATGCATAACAACATAATTTAAAAGAAGAAGTGAAATAAGTTGTTGTTAGATTATTGAATGTATGAAGAAGATGAAGAAGAATGCGAGGAAGAAGATAAAGAAATTGAGAGAAAATAAAAAAGTAATGTCATTTTAGTCCCTAACCACATGTACCGGGCCATGGACCAGGGTGTGATTTGTTAAGGCCCAATACGAAAAAGCCCAATGGGAGCATCTAAAGGAGAAGCATGAAAACAACCATGAAAAACACATGATAAGCATGATCCACCATGACTTGGAGAAGAAGGAAGAAACTTGGAGAAGAAGGAAGAAGCTTGGAGAAGAAGGAAAAGTAACCGCCCACTACCCATGAATTCCTCTCCAAGCAAGGCGGTTATCAAGCAACAAGAGGGAGATGTTTTGCCTATAAATAGGATCTTCTTCAAGAGAACAAGAAAACTTTTCACTGATTCTACATAGACTCACTCTCATCATGAGAAACCACCATATTTTCATTCTGGTAAAGAGATTCAATTTCTTCTCCGACATACTTGTATCAGTTATCAATCTTGAATAATACAAACCCCTATGTTCTGATCGAATTCTGACTTATTAAACTCCCAGGGTTGTTGGGATTGAACTGAGTGTAATCACACCATTTGATCAATAATACAAACCCCCTCGTTTTTTACCAGAACATTTTGGCGCCCACCGTGGGGCTGCGGTAAAATCATTTGATCCCAGCCTACCACAGCAAACTAGATAAAAATCAAACATCTCCACATGGCTGGAGAACACGGAAATACACGACAGAGAAGAAAAAACCAAAGAAAACGGTGTTACTGACGCAGAGAGAAACAATCAGTTGACAAGAGATCCTTTAATTCATATTTGATTTACTAGCCCAATTGTTTCTATGCGGAATAATTTGGCTTAATGTTCTACCTTGCATCACGGCGAGGCGCATGAGTCCAAGCATATTCATCACCTGCTGTCCAACGTCGCTGGGGATCGTGGCTGCTGCAGCCTTGTCCGGCACCGCCGTCAAAACTTTGTTGCGGTAGTGGTCGAGTCAGACGTTGAAGCACTGACAGAGAAGGTCACAATACAAGAAGATGTGAAAGCCAATCCCGCCGTCAATTTGAGTGTACTCAGTAACGACAGAGCTTTGATCAAAGCCCCGACACACACAGTCTGGAAGGTCTTGCGTCTATTAGTCAGCAGGCAATATTCCGAATTGGTTTACTAGGGAAGTGAAGCGGAGGAAGAGGTTAAGGAAGCTAAAATTACGAAATGCTTGCCTGACAACTCAGAATAGTGAAGCAGAAGTAGGATGCTCATTAGGTCCTCTTGCTAAGAGAGGTGGTCATAAAACTCAAGCAACTAAACATTGGTACCACTCGGCGAGATACAAACCGCCGATTAACATTCCAATTGAAGCATGTTCCGCAATGGAACTCAGTCTCGCCGCGCCAAAACATAATTGTTTTTCTTGCTAGGCGACTACCGATCCAGGTGTTAACATTCTTTTCCTTTAACCTACCATTTAATCATATAGTTTTCACTTGTTCTATTTCAATAAACATGCTATTTGTGCACGCATATATGTTGTCGGTATTAACGTGATGGATTTATAGTTTAAGAATCATGCTTTACGGTCATTGAGTAAAAGAGAAGAGAATCAGTACATTTTTTCAAGATTGCTTACTAAAAGCATCACCTTTGTTTGTTATCGCTCTCAAAATCATTTTGAATTACTCAAGTAGAATGTGGTAGACACATAAGAACACCTTTGCTTGCTTTCATTAATTTTAAAATAAAATTCATATTACAAACTTATGATTAACAGTTAATAAAATCGATGATAAGTTGGTAATGAATTAGATAGCAAGTTGAAATTTGGCAAAGATAATTAGTCATCTTTGAACAGACAAAATACTCCATGACCAATCTCAAAGCTTGGAATAAAGATGTGCACATTTTAAAAAGAAACGTGTCATACCGCTTCAGTGTTTTAGTTGATCTAATCCATTTTTATTCTCTCTTACACATTCCGGAGATGTTCTTCACATTTTTCATAAACTTGGTTAATATGCTTGAAGTGTTTTATAACCTGTTTTTTCTTTGAATACAAGTGAATCATTGCTCGTGGATTCATAAAAAATATTTATATGGAGGATGCATGTCAGGTGTTATTTACTTCAAGGTCATCTCATCATAAGTTTTTATATTCACAATTATGTTTATGATCATGATGTTCCCAAGCAGTATATTATGCATGGTTATGCATGGTTGAAGAGGACACTTTTGTTTTAAATTGATTGTTAATCTATACGGCTCATGCCATTTTGATAAAATGCTCAAGAACACGAACGAAAACATCATCAGACCATTTGCCAACTTGATTGTCCATAAACCAGGTGACATCGTTCCAATTCTCTTGGGGAAAATTTCACATGACTGGATTATGTTTATGTCTCCACTAATCGTGATAGATTATTTTAAGCACCTCGCCCTTCAGGCCTCGGGGCTGTGGATTGGGTAAGACCCAAAAACACTTGAAAGTTTTATTTATTATATTTTGAGGAATGTAACTAACAAAGTTATCAAGTTGATCATAGCGCAGGACTACAAGTGGATATATACAACCAAGAATAAATGAAACCAGCCGGCTCTAAACCAATAAAGGTTATCCGGTGATGGAATAAAGGTCAACCTGATTAAGTTACGGGCTCTGAACCAACAAAAATGGTTATCTCAAACTTGAGCTCTGAATCTTTAAAGATCAACTCAGATGTGAGCGCTGAACCATAAAACAAGGTTGCAAGGCCTTGGCGTTACCTGTAAGTCTTACGAGTTGGGTACGTCAGAAAAAAATTTTATTAAACAAGGGTTACAGTGCCTTGGCGTCACCTACGAGTTGGGTACGTCAGAAAAAAAAATAAATATTATTAAACAAGGGTTACAGTGCCTTGGCGTCACCTACGAGTTGGGTACGTCAGAAAAAAAAAATATTATTAAACAAGGGTTACAGTGCCTTGGCGTCACCTACGAGTTGGGTACGTCAGAAAAAAAAATTATTAAACAAGGGTTACAGTGCCTTGGCGTCACCTACGAGTTGGGTACGTCAGAAAAAAAAAAATTTTAAACAAGGGTTACAGTGCCTTGGCGTCACCTACGAGTTGGGTACGTCAGAAAAAAAAATTATTAAATAAGGGTTACAGTGCCTTGGCGTCACCTACGAGTTGGGTACGTCAGAAAAAAAAATTATTAAACAGGGGTTACAGTGCCTTGGCGTCACCTACGAGTTGGGTACGTCAGAAAAAATAAATAAATATTATTAAACAAGGGTTACAGTGCCTTGGCGTCACCTACGAGTTGGGTACGTCAGAAAAAAAATATTATTAAACAAGGGTTACAGTGCCTTGGCGTCACCTACGAGTTGGGTACGTCAGAAAAAAAATATTATTAAACAAGGGTTACAGTGCCTTGGCGTCACCTACGAGTTGGGTACGTCAGAAAAAAAAAATTATTAAACAAGGGTTACAGTACCTGTAAGTCTTACGAGTTGGGTACGTCAGAAAAAGAAAAATTAAACAAGGTTGCGAGGCCTTGGCGTTACCTGTAAGTCTTACGAGTTGGGTGCGTCAGAAAAAGATACAGCAAAGAAAGGCGAGATTATCAACACCGCCAGAAGAAGCTTACACACAGTCAAAACAAGGCGATTCACCATAACGTCAAGTCATAAGATTCTAAAAGCAAGAAGGACACAACCAAATCGTTCGTCACGCTAGCAAAAACAGTCGTCATGCAGCGAAACAAGGCGACATATCGCCATACTAGTTACAATCGCCAAAAAGGCATCAGGTATAAAGTTATTCATAAATGATATATAATTATATTTAAAGTGCTAAAGACATTGCAGGTGCAAAGTTAAAAATTTCAAAGGCGAGATTATTTTCAACACCAAACGCAAAGTACAGTGGAAGGGCGACTCCAAGCAGCGCCAATTCTTTCTAAATCGCCAAGGAACAGGAGTTACAAAATAAGGCGTGCAAGTCTGGCAGTACGAAAATCAACTACAACAAAGAAGTGGCAAGACGGATTACGCCAGACTACTTACAATCTCCAAATATAGAATGTCAAAAAAAAAAAAAAAACAAAAAAAAAAACTTATGTTGAGTAGAAGAAGCAGAAGTATAGACTAACAAAGTTACTAGCCACAAAGTTTCAATTCGTTTCCAAGAAGGAAAGGCGATCCGCGAAAGACGAAGAGGCGAGATTGGTGACAACCCTGGCTCGAAAATGCAAATACGATGGAAAAGAAGGAAGGGCGACTTGCCAACTTGCTCAAAGTCGCCAAGAAACAATGACAACAATATTCAAAGCCACAAATGGCGTGCATCAAGATATTCAAAAGTCATAGAAGGGCGTACAAATTATCTAAGAAATATCAACAACAAAAGGAAGGACAAGGCGACAAGCAAACAAAGAGTATGAGTCGGCAACAAATAGGCGACATAGAACCACGCCGAGACATAATAATCGCCAAGTTACTTCATTGAAAAGCACTTCGCCTTCTTGAAGCCTCGTGCTTGGGGGGCTGTGTACCGGGCCATGGACCAGGGTGTGATTTGTTAAGGCCCAATACGAAAAAGCCCAATGGGAGCATCTAAAGGAGAAGCATGAAAACAACCATGAAAAACACATGATAAGCATGATCCACCATGACTTGGAGAAGAAGGAAGAAACTTGGAGAAGAAGGAAGAAGCTTGGAGAAGAAGGAAAAGTAACCGCCCACTACCCATGAATTCCTCTCCAAGCAAGGCGGTTATCAAGCAACAAGAGGGAGATGTTTTGCCTATAAATAGGATCTTCTTCAAGAGAACAAGAAAACTTTTCACTGATTCTACATAGACTCACTCTCATCATGAGAAACCACCATATTTTCATTCTGGTAAAGAGATTCAATTTCTTCTCCGACATACTTGTATCAGTTATCAATCTTGAATAATACAAACCCCTATGTTCTGATCGAATTCTGACTTATTAAACTCCCAGGGTTGTTGGGATTGAACTGAGTGTAATCACACCATTTGATCAATAATACAAACCCCCTCGTTTTTTACCAGAACACCACATCATTCATCCAACTGTCACACAAATCTGTTAAGTATGCGTGTCACGTGTCCCTAAAAAATGTCACTTCAGTTCTTTTATAAAGTTAGCGACAATTTTTAACATTAGGGACCAAAGTGACTAACGAATTGCAAGGTCAAGGACTATTTTGTATTTTTTCTTGAGTCAGGGACCATAATGACAGCGAGTTGCACATTCAGGGACCAAAATGGTTGTTTCCCCGTCCCTCGTGCCAACTCAGCAAGCTGACGTGTGTCCAAAAAAATGCCACGTCAGCTTTTTTGTTGAGTTAACGGTCAAACTTAACAGCAGGGACCAAATTGACTAATGAAATGCAGATTCAGAGACTATTCTATAGTTTTTCCTCAGTGAGAGACTAAAATGACAGCGAATTGCAGATTGAGGGACTAGAATGACTATTTCCCCATAACTAAACCACCAAGATGAATCTACTCATCATGTCGTATCATTTAAAATATATTAAATTAAGTATAAAAATCTGGTATATGGACCAAAACTGACTGATTTTCAAATAGGGAAGCCAATTTTGTGAATGGTTAGTTAATGTGTCCACTTCCAACTAAGGTTAAAATAAAAACTGCATCAACAATTCTATTTGAAGATGCACACATTGATGTTTCTGAAAAAACTACAAGGGACTTGAGGGGGTGGGTGGGGTGTGGAAGAAGTTATATGGATTCAAATGGTGTTTTCCCCTAGTTCAAGTTCTAGACCTATAAATACGCATATTTGAGTTTTTTGGGGGTGCTTGCGGGGGTGTGGGGGGATGTAGTAGTGGGTTGGCCATTTATTATTATGTCCTCATAAACAATTACAATTACAAAAGTGCAGTTACCATTATGTCCTCATAAACAATTTTTAACTTATTTGTGATACCATCCCTCCGTGTATGGTAAGCTGGTTCCTCTTGTCGTCGAATTTCGTTGAAAACCTATTCGTCCCATATAGCAAAGCTCTTTTTCAATTAATAGGGTAACCGAAACAAATGAAAGGAAAAATCTAAAATGTTATTTTGTTATTTCTCCATAGTTTAGAAAACTCTAGTTCCCTGTGAGCTTAACTCAGTTGGTAGGGACATCGCACTATATGTGCAGGAGCTCGGGTTCGAACCCGAGACACTCCACTTCTTCACCTTTAAGGTGGATTTTCTAGCGACTAGGCTACTTGACCAAAAAAAAAAAACCTAGTTACCACAATCATCTAACAACTCTTTCTTGGTAGGAAGGTGGGTAACCTATAGAGAAAACATCCATTTGACACACTTCCATCAACATTTCCTCTGTGACCATCACAGTCACAATTTGAATCAGAGTAAATGCATGTTTGCGTTCACGTCTACATAACCAATGACATGCCACATGCATTTCGGATGAAGCTACAACTGGAGTTTTGGTTTCAAAAGGCGTTTTACAACTATTCATCGTGTAAACACAGACATACAATAAACAAAGGTTGTCTATTGACTAACTGCCAGGCTAAGTGGATTACCATTAAAAGGAGCATAAAATGTGACATGCTAACATCAGACAGAGCATAAAAATGCAACTGTATGCCTTTGAATGTTTGTTCTCTTTTGGGCGATGTAACAAAGGCTACAGACGAAAAGCTTCTAATTATTCACTTGTGCGGGAGAGAATGCAGATTGCACACAACTACAAAAATGATGCAAAAAGACTATGGACAGTAGGGATGACGGCCAAAATCTGCAAGCGGATCTGTTTGTCATCGACCTAATTCCGTATGAAGGAGTTGCGAGTCTTTTCTTGTTAAAGGAAGGAGCGAGGAAACTGTTTTAAGTGAAAAAAAAGGCTAATCTTATACTTTCCTAATTAGATGGAAAAAATTATCTTCGTCCCCAAATAGCAACATATTTACATGTTCAGAAATTTGAATTTGCAAAAACTGTCGTAGCAAAACACTAATAAAAATGAAAGAATGTTTTTTCATCTAAATTTATCGCTACATTGTTTACGGTACAACTAGCTCCATTAACAAATCAACAATTATGATCATCAAGATACACATTAACGCATTGAAGGAGTATAGTAATCCAAAGACAATGTCAGTGGTGATATTTAACCTGCACCTCCGAAGACAATGTCAGTGTTGATTACTTGCTTTTAACCTGCATCTCCTTGGCCATCGACGGTAGCCACCTCTCTCCCCTAATCTTTTTCAATTTCTCAACTCTTTCCTCCTCTCTCTTGGCTTTAGCTTTCGCTGCTGCATCTTTAGCCTCTAGTCTAGCCAACGACTTATTGTATGCATCATTTGCTGCAGCAATTAAATCTTTTCCATCTACAGCGATAGATCGAATCTGTCTTCTAAACTGTTGAGGCAGCAAATAGTCATTAAGAAAATAGCAGACGAAGTATACGATAATGAAGCAACATGCAGAGACATCTATGGATGTTAACTACTAGACCTTTTTAGATTTCTCATCAATATCTTCTCCCGGAACTATTTTAGGTCGTTTCCTTGGCGGCAGGGGTTCATCTGCAGCATGTGATTCGGTAATATAGTGACAAAGTTGATAATTTTTCAAACCCTTACACAATATATCATCTAACTTTTAAAAGAAAATAAATCATCTTGAATTTCCATAGAACCCATAATGTAACAAGTTTGTGTGAATGGAAATATAAAAACCAGTCCGGCAATCCAGGTTGGATGTCATATTATGGCAACATGTTCCATTGAATTTAAGATGTTTGGGTATGGTTCCTCAAACCATTAATATCTGGAAACATATCACCACCAGTAAACCAGTTGTTTACAACTTAACTCCAATTTCAAATCATTCAAACCCTCGTTTACTCCACCGAAATGGGATTTGTAGAGAATTTTGATATATATATATTTATGCAAAACCTAAATCAATTTTGTCTCTATAAAATGATGTATTTGCTGTTTTGCATTTGAGCTGAAAATCTTAAACTAAATTTTACATCAAACTTACTTTTAAGACGAAAGTTTCCCAACATAGAACGTTACTCATAACTCATTTTTAATCAAAATCAATTTTATAAAATCAAGATCAAGCCAAATCAATTTTACAAACACTCATCCAAGTAATAAACTGGACCATTATTCAGGTTCAGTTGACCAATTAGCAGTGTTGTGCCAGAAGAAGAAAAAAAGAGCAATAAGTTATAGCAGAGGTCCCCATGACATGCTTTTTTGTAGTGACTTTTGCATAATCATAAGACATAAACCTCTCAGTAGTTGACTAAACTAGCAAATAGATTATTGAAATGCAGTACCACATTGCAATATAGCATGTACAGTATAAAACAATGTAAAATAAATAAGTACTCCATCATCTTCTGATTTCTGGTAACAGCAATCAAACAAAAGATTCTAGAGTACATAAAGAGATGCATGCCATGCTGATCTGGGCTCCACTTCTTAACAATAGACACAGACTATCCTGAAAGAAGAAAAAGCATTGCTGCTTTTGCTTACAGCACAATCACCGGCTTTTACCAAATGCAGCTTTTTTCTTATTTCAGAGAAATTTTCATATAATCATATGTATGTAAGAACAATATTGACCAGTTACCCACTAACACTACAAAAAGCCAACTTTAAAAAGAAAAATAGGCACCATTGAAGTTCAAAATTATTCAAAATCTAAAAATCAACCGTTTTAAGGTATATCATATAGAAATGAAACTGGCTTTAGATTCTTAATAAGCCAATTATATACAAAACTCACTTACCTACATGATCAGAAACTATTCCTGGTTTAGAATGCTTAAACAAGCGAATGCCGCGATCATCGGTATTGGGCTCCTCATCTGGAACAAGGATAGGTTCTTTCACTATCTCAATTGTATTTTCCAACATGTCATTCAGCATTTTTTGTGCCTACCAAGAAACATCCATAACATAAATCATCAAATTGAAAGACCACAAAAAAATGATGAACAATAATTTGGAACAAATAAAAACAACCCATAAGCCTAATTATAATTAAACTAACAAAAAAATGTGAACTTGGTAATCAAAACTGTATTTTGCATTGTGGGCATGGTTAATCACAGTAAAAGCCAAATCCAAAATCCTTTTTTTTTTTGTTGTAAAATTAAAGCAAAAAATGGATTTTGATTAGGAAATTGAACTTAATTAGCATAAAAAAAATTAGAAAATTAGAATTGGACCTTTATTTGGTAGTGCTTAATCTTGGGGGTTTTAGGGTTGTTATCATCATGCTTCTTGGGGTCATTGTTGTTGGTGGCGGAAAAACCATTCATGAAGGAAGTAACGTAGGAGGAGGTTCCAGCAACGGAATCAATGGCAGCTCTCCATGCTGCATCACCGTCTTCTTCGCCACTGCTGCTGCAGTAGCCATTGACGGGTTCTTCTTCTGCCATTGTTTCAGGTTTCGTTTCAAGGCGCCATTGCTTCGATGAGCAAAGATAGTTCAAGAAATTTGGGCTTTTCTTGGGCTACGGTTCATTTTAGGCCCAGTTTGTAAACAAATGCCTATATTTTCCTCTTTTTTATGGTTCAGTTTAATTACAGTTTTAGTCTCTCGGGTGTGTTTGATTCGTAAAATAGTAAGGACGAGGCAGAACAGTACATGACAAAATAATATAATACAGGACGGGACAAAACTGTACGAGATAGACATAGGGCGAAAATATTTTTATATTCGAAAATAAAATGGATATATTTTTAATAGTTGTACCGTGGACAAAAAGTTGTCTTATGGTTCGGCGAGGACAAAAAATCTTGTTTTTGTCGTGTTTCTTGCTACCTAATTTGTCCAGTCTCATAACCAGTTTCAAATCAGGGTACAACAAAAGTTGTCTAGTCTAGTCTCCTATTTAGTGCGGGACAACAAATCTTGTTTTTGTCATGTTTCTTGCTACCTAATTTGTTCAGTCTCATAACCAGTTTCAAATCAAATAGGGTATAACAAAAGTTGTTCAGTCTAGTCTCATATTTTTAGCATATCCAACGCAATCTTTATTTTCAAATTTATCCTCCATAGGATATTTGGTTTGAAATATGGTGATATAACATATTTTAAATGAAAGCTTTTTTAAAAAAAAAAACAAATCTTACAATTTCATTGATGTTGGTCTTTCTATCTTATATAAGTTATTTAAAATATATTACATCACCAAAAAAAAAGAATATTGTCTCGCCAACTTTTTAATTCAAAATATGATGAAGGGATAAAAAAATGTTATATTTAAAATAAGTGGACAAAAACTACAATTAAATCTTTTTATTATGGTAAAGAGATTAAGGGATCGACATAAGGTCACTATTTAATATAAATAAAAAAGGAACCTGAGACCAAAGAAAAATTTACACAAACACTAAATAAGGGGTTCTGACGCCAACAATATCAGCTAAAAAAAATGATTAATTTGAGTCGGAGATGACTCAAAAAATCAAAATAGAACCCAAAATATGTCTTAGGTTGGTAAGATTATCCTCACAACCATTGACTTCACAATAAATATGTTGAACCTTGACTTCTCAAACTTTTTGAAGAAGCCTTCAAGAATTTCTTGAATAATGTTCAACCTAACGGGAAAACCTTTCCTTTATCAAAACATTTAGAATATCCTCCAAACCACTCCTTAGTCCTTACCTTACTACTCCCACAAATGAGGTCACCAATGCAACCGCCTCATCTAAATTAAGGCGCATCCAATAACACTAAAAGGCTTACGTGCAACCTTAATTAAAATCTCATAACATATGCAACAACATTATTTGTTCTCTCGCCAACACGTATACCTTCTAAACTATTTTTCAGTTGCTATCATAGGTTGCAAAGGACGCTGAAAATTTTCATCATGAGATTCTTTCTTTATTCCTCCAAGTCCTCAAACCATAACAAGTCGAGGCCCCAAAAAGCTTTGCAATCAACACAATTATTTTACACTAACTTTTGCAAATTCGAACTTCTAGTTCAATCAAACAATAAAAGAGTGAAGCAAAAATTCAATATCTCAAGCAACAATAATTCTAACATCGTAAGTGTAATCAAATCCATTTCGGCAAAAAAAAGAAAGAAAAAAAGACGAGAATTTTCATCCAATTCGGCCAATATTGACCTACATCTGATAGAGAGAGCGCTCTCTAATCTATTATCCATAAATGTTTACAAGGGATACAAATGAATTATAAAAAATTAGCTTCAAAATTTCACAAAGAACAAACTATAATTTCTACATACTTCTCACGATCTCTCAAGAACAACAAAAAACAATCAATCTCACTCTAAAGATGTTTTTTATGTATTTCTCAACTTTAGGTCTAACTAAGAAAGCTCTCAAATCATTATGCTTGATCACCTAGCAATCCCTTATTTCTTGTCTCTCTAACTATTCACTTCAAAATTATGGTTCAAATATGTACCCAAAAAAAAATCTTGGTTTAAATAAGAGGATATTCAATTCTATATAGAGAAAACCCTTGCACCAAATTCATGATTTTTAATGTTATAATTCAAATTAATTAAAGAGTTTATTTACATTGTCGTCTAATAGAAATTTTATATTTCTCCGTGTCATATTATTAAAGTGGATATAGTGAAATAATTAACAGAATGCACAATTATTATTAAATAAACATGTAAAATAATTTGACATTATCTTTTTTTTTAATGGCAAATTGTTAGTTATTAGTATATTATTACTACAATATAATCAGAACTTGAACTCTGAACCTCCAACTTCATAACCCTTAACTCAACTAGCTTTATCCCAACTTCATAACTCTTGAACTCTCACCCCATTTTACATTATTGATACACTTTTTCTCTTAAATAAAATCCTTCTTACACATTTTTTAGGCTTTAGCCCCTTTGTTTGTAAAACAAAAAATCTTCTTACACGTAAAAATGGGTATCATAATCTATGAAATTGCGTCAACAAAAAAATAAAAAAAAATAGCATTACTTCACGATAGCATTAGAAATTTTGATGGCAGAGATTTCAATTTACTAGAATTATGCTCCTCGCTTTCTGGATCGTTAACATCCAATCAATTTAAGCTATTTGGATTTTTTAGATACATCAAGATATGGCCGCCCTAGCTAGTGTGTGAGCAATCATATTCGCTTGTCGTTTAAAGAACTTTACCACAAAGTTAGAATTACAAGACAATATATTTATATTTTTAGATACATTAACATGTACCCTTGGTGCACATATTAACCTGACTTTTTTTATATTTAGAATTGAAAGGAGTCTTTCATTCTGATGAGAAGTCCATGACTCGAGTAAAAAGAGTACTACATGATAGACAAGTTAACGGTATTGCTATATAGTACGGGAAGCAAACCGTGAAATTTGACGAAAGTAAAACTCACATACCATAGGCTAATATTTGTATGTATATATTAGTAGAAAAATAAGGTCAAATTATGTTAGGGATGACAACGGGTAGGGTACTATAGTACTCATCCCTATACCCGCAGTTTGAAAAAATACTCGTACCCATCCCCATATCTGCGTGGGTAACAACCTTTGTACTCATCCCCATACTCTATGGGTACCTAATGTTAGTGGAAGAGAGTGAGAGAGAGGGAATAGTTTCATCAATGAGCATTGATTATTATTGATCATATAAATACAATTTTCAGAGATACAAATTGTAGTGTATTATTTGGTTAACAAGCTAACTAGAGTAACTAACTCAAGTTAGTTCCTAACTAACCAACAAACCAAAAGTAGTTACAACAGCCTGTTATAACTAACAACTATATTGCAAAGCAAGTAACTAACTAAACAGAGCGACAAATGTTACGGCATCTGGTACACCATCTTGTGCAACTGATTGAATTGTTATTCAACACTTAAGTACTCATACCTGTACCTGTTACCCGCATTTTTGCTAAAATAAATCGATCAATTATGAAATATCATATCATTTTAATATAATTAATTTTTTTTAAAAAATTTAATATTGACTCATGAAAATTATAAACAAAAATTTTACTAACATCATGTTAAAGTTCATTTCTTTATTGACATATTCACATTATATTTGTGTTATATTATAAATAAATATTTTTATTAAAAATGTGTAATAGTTTAATAATGTTGTATTTTTTAAAATTCATATAGATATGTTATTATATAATAATATATATAAAATAAACAAATATATATTACACGGGTATGGGACGGGGTGGGTACTAAGGTACCCGTACCCGCACCCACACCCGTTAATTTTTGCGGGTAATTATCCATACTCATGCCCGTACCCGAAATGCGGATTTTTACCCTATCCGTTATGAGTATTTTTTGCGGGTACCCGCTGGGTATGAATCAAATTATCATCCATAAATTATGTCATACGAATAGTACACTCAGTCAAAAATAAGTCATTTATTTTGGACGGTGGGAGTGTAGTATATACTACTGCTGCTGTGATAATGAATTTCTTATTTCTACATCGATTTATGGGGGGCAAATTTACAATAAGATATCAATCTTAAAAAGGAAAAAGTTCTTAAGAAATTCTAAATTGATGATTATATATGGGATTTTGTTTAATATGTATAAGTGAAATAAATCTTTTATTATACACAAACTTGTTTTATTATTGAATCAATAAATTTTATTAGTAGATTAAAATATCACATCGTCTTATTTAATTTAATATTTTTTTTTTATAAGTAATGATAAAATTTATTGATTTTACAATAATAAAACTAATATATACTTTGCCATAAAATAAAAACTTATATATAATAAAAAAAATTATCTCACTTGTACATGTAATCCACATATAAAAAGAAACTTATATATATAGAGAAAATAGACAAAGAAAACGGGCAGTGAAAAGGTAGGGAAAAACAACAAAGTGGCGAAAACTTGTTTTTTCTTTAACCAATGAGTCAATTGTTTATGAGATTAGGTTGATTTTTTTAAGATGCCACATCACATTGAGGGGTATATATATGTCATCGATGAGGTAAATGTGTTTGTATATGGTGCTACCTTACAAATGAAAATGATCCAGGGGTACTATTGTAAGGATCATTTGCAAGTGAGTGACCATTGGCATTTCAACTATATAGAATGTGAGGATTGTTACACACACACACAAAAAAAAAAAACTATATAGAATATGAGGGATCACCTCCAGAAGGAAAAAGAAAGTATTAATGGGTTAAGGGGACCGGAGAAAGTCTTTTACGGTGTACAAGTGAATGATTACATTATAATGAATATGAATTTTACAAAATTTATCGTTGGATTGAAAGTTTATGATGACATTCAGTCATTTGAGTATTTTTAATTATTATTTTATAGTATTTTAGTTAATTTTAGGAGTATTACATGGTCACAAAGAAGAATTTATGAAGAAATTGACATTTAAAAGAGTTTGAAGACTAAAGACTAAAAGGAGAAAAAATTCATGATTTGGAAGTAATCCTTGCGCCAGTTCTCTGTTTTTCTCGCATCGCGACAAGAATTCAATAGTGGCGCGATTTCATGTTCCCACAAGCATATGACGTCAGCGACGCGTCACCTAGGGAGACAACTTGCAACAGCATGACACGAATTGACCACTTATGAATGACGTGTTAGCAACTCTACAATTTGGGGATATGATCTCAATTTATAATATATAGATGACAATTTTAACACGTGCTGCAGCCTATATATATATGCCTTTTGATCATAGAAAAAAAGGAGGAGAAACAACTTCCTGAGAGAGAGAAATACGTGCCGGCAGCAAAAGAGAAGAAGATTATTCTAGGGTTTCGCCGTCGCGGTCTTCATCGGTTATACATGTATAATTTTCTTAACTCTTTTGTTATGTCAATTATTATTATGAGTAACTAATCTCATTAGATTAGGAATTATAGATGATTCTCTTTGAAACTATCTGAGCCATGTAACTACGTGTTCTAGTTTATTCAATGAAAACTTATAATTATTCAGTTAATCTTGTGTTTATTGCTTTTCGTTAATTGATCACTTTCGAATTGATTTTAAGTTATAAATCACTATTGACCCTAGGGTTTATACTGGAACTAGATTAATTGTTTGTCAATAGTAATTGCTATAGGAATATAGAATTAATTGGCATGATTGTTAATATAACGTTCGTTAAAGCTTTTGATAATATTAGTTTCGCCTAAGGAATTAGGGTACTTTATTAGATAAACGGGATTGATGAGCCAAGGAATTGGACTCGGTCTATTTTGTTATATTGTCGTAATTATAAGAATTTCATTGTTGAGGACTAGAACCTAGAGTACCAGTTAGGGACAAAGAGAGGATTCAAATTAATTCCTAATCGTCTTTCTCTATTAAAAAGTTCACGTTTCAATTTTCTTGCGATTTTAATTATTGTCATTGTTACTACAAATCAATCTGAAAACCCCCCTTTGCAATTTATTTATTAATCCTAATTTAATTTAATTGTCTAGTTGAAAATAAGAACAATCCCTGTGGATACGAATCTTATAAATTTTATTACTTAACGACGAATTTAGTTCACTTGCTAAAATTGTCATCAAGTTTTTGGCGCCGTTGCCGGGGATTGTTGATTAATTTCAACAAGGCAATTTCGTTTTATTTAGGATTTACTTATTTTTAGTTTTTTTTTAAAAAAAAAATAAAAAATTTAAAAAATCATACTTTATTTATTCATATTGAACAGTGCTATTGAGGTATTTTCTTGTTGTTTATGCGAGGTAAAAAAGTTGCAACAGAGCTTCTTTTTGATTCTGAAATCGAGAAGACTGCAAAGGCGAACAGGAAAGCAGTACGGTTAGCACGGTTAGCTGAGCAAGAGCTGGCTGAAGTATCAAAAGGAATTCCATCAGACACAGGTTCTCAGTTTGAAGAAGAAGGCACGATGGCCGATGACCCACCACCGCCGCCTAGGCGTACCATGGGAGACTATTGTCGCAGAACAGATGCAGGACAAATTTCTATGGGGTTCCAACCGGCGAATCCTGTGACATTTGACATCAAGAATATAGTTCTCACCGGGCTAAGGGATAAACAATTTGATGGAAGTGCAACCAGAGATCCATGGGAGCATCTGGAACGCTTTTATGAGACATGTACTATGTGTCGTCCTGAAGGTTACACTGATAGTCAAATTAAACTCAGGTTGTTTGGGTTTACTTTGATGGGAAGAGCAAAAGACTGGTTGCAGTGTATTCCGAGTGGTACCATAAACACTTGGAAAGAGCTCGAAGATAAATTTTTGGAGCGTTATTTTACCAATGATATGTTTCTGGCAAGAAGGGCTGATATTACTGATTTTGAACAGGGCGAGTCAGAGTCTCTATATGAAGCCTACGAGCATTTCAAATTGTTATTGAGGAAATGTCCGAATCACTCTTTGGACAACATGGAACAAATGCAGATATTTATCAGAGGTCTGAGAATGCAATCCAGAATGCTTATAGATGCCTCAGCTGGAGGTACAATTAGAAATAAAAATGAGGATGAAGTCAGACAATTGGTGGAGAACATGTGCATGAATGAGTATCGTTCCAAAAGTGACAGGAAGAGAGGTGTGATCGCAGTTGACACAAACACAGCTCTACTAGCCCAGATCGAGATATTAAACAAAAAGTTAGCTGCAAAGTCTTTAGCAGAGGTGAATGCTAGTCAGGTTCAAGAAGTCAAATGTGATTTTTGCCACGGGCCACACACTAATGGAATGTGTTCACCTGAAGTTGGAGAAGTTAATTATGCCGGAGGATATCAGAAAAATAACCCTTATTCCAACACATATAACCCAGGTTGGAAAGATCACCCTGATCTGCAGTGGGGTAATCAAGGTAATTCTTCTCAAGGGAACTCTCAAAATCCACCATCTAGAAAATCATCTCCCTTGGAAGAAACAATTAATAAGTTCATGCAGATGACTCAGAGTAACTTCGAAGCCATGAGAGCCAGTCAAGAAACATGCAACAGAAATCATGAAGCTTCCATCCGAAATCTTGAAATACAAATTGGGCAAATATCAAAACAGGTGGCTGCTCAGTCTAATGGGGGTTTTGCTGGAAACACGTTGGATAATCCAAGGAATGAGAGTTGTAATGCCATTGGGTTGAGAAGTAGAGTTGTACCATCGGTAGTAAGTAAAAAGAGTGAGAAAATAAAAGAGTCTGAAGTAGAGAAAAAGAGTGAAACTGAGGGAGAAGTAGAAAATGAGTGGTTGATTGTAAATGATGGAGAAGTAGAAAAAGAGGGTGGAGTCGAAAAAAATGAGAGACTAGAGGAAGAAAAAAGTGAGAATGAGAATAAGGGAAACACTGAGGGAGAAGTCGAAAAGATAGAAAAATTAATTGATGCAGATTCGATGCTCAGAAAAACCAAAGCCCAACTTCTCAAGGAACATGGGAAAGAGCAGGTAATTCCTTATTATGTGAAGCTTCCATATCCTCACCTTAAGAAAAAGAAAGAAAAGGAAGAAGGGCAATTCAAAAGGTTCGTAGAGGTGTTCAAAAATTTGCAAATTAATGTTCCCTTTAGTGAAGCTTTGGAGCAAATGCCGATATATGCCAAGTTTATGAAAGATCTCTTGTCAGGTAAGAGGAAACTTAGGGATGACGAGAATGTTGCCTTGTCTGAGGAGTGTAGTGCAATTTTGCAAAGGAAGCTTCCCCCAAAGTTGAAAGACCCTGGGAGTTTCACTATTCCGTGTTCAATTGGTAAGGTAAAAGTTGAAAGAGCTCTTTGTGATTTAGGAGCTAGTATTAATTTGATGCCGCTATCCATGGTCAGGAAGCTTGATTGTGGAGAACCTAAGCCAACAAAAATGACTCTGACATTGGCCGATCGCTCCATCACGTATCCCTACGGAGTTCTTGAAGACGTGTTGGTAAAAGTTAATGATTTATTTTTTCCAGCCGATTTTGTTATACTTGATATGAATGAAGACTCAGAAGTCCCCTTATTGTTGGGAAGACCATTCTTGGCTACCGGTAGAGCGTTGATAGATGTGGAGTTAGGTGAGCTAATGTTGAGGTTTCAAAATGAACAAGTGACTTTTAATGTATTTGAGTCTATGCGTCATCATAATGAAAACCCTCAATGTTACCGGGTTGGTGTAGTTGAAGAGTTAGAGGAGGAAATTGCTCAAGATGAGCCACCAATTAGATCAATCGAGCAAGTTAATGTTCTTGTTGAAGAAAACAAAAAGAAGGGAGGAAGCATGAAACAGGTGAAAGCTCCTATGGAAATTCCAAAAACACCTCTGAAAAAGAAAAGAAAAAAATGGAGGAACAAGTGGGAGAGGTTTAGGAAGCTGACACTTGAAAATTTGGTCTTTGTTTCTAAAAAGGATGATACATGCCCCAAGAAGGGAGAAACCAAGGTTGAAATAACTATTAAGTATCCACCCTAACATTGGTGGGTAGATCGTCAAGCTCGGGACGTTAAACACGCGCTTGATGGGAGGCAACCCATCTGGTATGTTTTATTTCAGTATTTATTTTTAGTAAAAAAAAAAAAACCGAAAAAAAAGGGAAAAAGAAAAAAGAACAAAAAAGAGAGACTATCAATGATGTCATCTGCTGACGATCTCTTGTGTTTCATCTTTCTGTTGTCTTGTTTATTATCAAGATTAATGTTTTTATGTCTTTTCAGAATTGTCAGTGTGTTAATACCTGAATTTGCATGATGAAAATCTCTTAGGCTCGCACATAAAAGAATAACTAACGTGTGACTGCTCATGAAAGCGCGATGGTTCAAGAGACAAAGAGACGAATAGGAAAGATGGAGTTTTGCACGATGTACTAGTTCAACTTTCAGATACCTCAACTAGTGAGTATATTGAGCCAAATAAATTCCACGGTATACTATTTCTTTCACATCTTATGAGTGTATCCATGCTTTGTATATTTTCTAGAACTTGCAACTATTCTCTACTGTTGATTGGTTTTGCATTTACACACATAGAGGCATATTTGTTTGGTACTCTGAGCCTTTTCAAGCTACCCTGTTTATTATTTATCCGTTGCTAAACCAATTTGAGCCAAAAAAAAATATTCCCCTTTTCTTTCGGTGACATACCAAATTATAAGCCTTTTAGACCTGAAATTTTTTATCTGTTTGCCCTCCTTGGAGTTAGGTAGAAGCTTTAAATTTTCTTGTCATGGCAACATTTTAAGTTTGGGGTTGCTTTTGGAATTAGCAACATTTTAAGTTTGGGGTAGGGGTACTAGAGAACTTAAAAAAAAAAAAAAAATGATAATAATAACAAGAGACTCACACAAATAATTGAGTTTTCTTCAAAAAATAAAGAGCCATTAATCATGAAAATAGTGGCATCTTCAAAAAAAAAAAGAAAAAAAAAAAAAATTGAAAGATAAGTTCTCTAGGTACCTTATTAACAATGAATTGAGCCCTGGTAATGGTAATGCTTCAACAAGGAATAGTAGTGGATGCCTAACTCCAATTTAGCCTACTTTTCCTAAAATTATCCCACCATTTACCCAAGCCAAGTTATAACCCTCAAGACCTCAAAAATGTGTGTGATGTATTTACTTTGATTGACGTTTAGAATTTTTTTCAAGCTTATGGTAAAATAGCATTTGCATGTTGATGGAGTGAATACCCTGTCAAAAAAAATTGAGTGAATTAGTGAGTGAGAGATAAGGTTGAACTTTGTACATTGTGTGGAACGGTCATTGGACCAAATTTGATTCAAGTCTTGGAAGCCAAAGTGTTGATTGTGCAGGATCACTAAAGTTAACACCGGTGGTTCTATTGCCGGATGAAGAGAAAAGGTTTATGAGATTTTTATCATTCAAATTAATTTGTTAATTCCTTGATAGTTTTGTTTTGACAGGCATGTAACTTGAGGACAAGTAACGGTTCAAGTTTGGGGTTGTGATGACATTCAGTCATTTGAGTATTTTTAATTATTATTTTATAGTATTTTAGTTAATTTTAGGAGTATTACATGGTCACAAAGAAGAATTTATGAAGAAATTGACATTTAAAAGAGTTTGAAGACTAAAGACTAAAAGGAGAAAAAATTCATGATTTGGAAGTAATCCTTGCGCCAGTTCTCTGTTTTTCTCGCATCGCGACAAGAATTCAATAGTGGCGCGATTTCATGTTCCCACAAGCATATGACGTCAGCGACGCGTCACCTAGGGAGACAACTTGCAACAGCATGACACGAATTGACCACTTATGAATGACGTGTTAGCAACTCTACAATTTGGGGATATGATCTCAATTTATAATATATAGATGACAATTTTAACACGTGCTGCAGCCTATATATATATGCCTTTTGATCATAGAAAAAAAGGAGGAGAAACAACTTCCTGAGAGAGAGAAATACGTGCCGGCAGCAAAAGAGAAGAAGATTATTCTAGGGTTTCGCCGTCGCGGTCTTCATCGGTTATACATGTATAATTTTCTTAACTCTTTTGTTATGTCAATTATTATTATGAGTAACTAATCTCATTAGATTAGGAATTATAGATGATTCTCTTTGAAACTATCTGAGCCATGTAACTACGTGTTCTAGTTTATTCAATGAAAACTTATAATTATTCAGTTAATCTTGTGTTTATTGCTTTTCGTTAATTGATCACTTTCGAATTGATTTTAAGTTATAAATCACTATTGACCCTAGGGTTTATACTGGAACTAGATTAATTGTTTGTCAATAGTAATTGCTATAGGAATATAGAATTAATTGGCATGATTGTTAATATAACGTTCGTTAAAGCTTTTGATAATATTAGTTTCGCCTAAGGAATTAGGGTACTTTATTAGATAAACGGGATTGATGAGCCAAGGAATTGGACTCGGTCTATTTTGTTATATTGTCGTAATTATAAGAATTTCATTGTTGAGGACTAGAACCTAGAGTACCAGTTAGGGACAAAGAGAGGATTCAAATTAATTCCTAATCGTCTTTCTCTATTAAAAAGTTCACGTTTCAATTTTCTTGCGATTTTAATTATTGTCATTGTTACTACAAATCAATCTGAAAACCCCCCTTTGCAATTTATTTATTAATCCTAATTTAATTTAATTGTCTAGTTGAAAATAAGAACAATCCCTGTGGATACGAATCTTATAAATTTTATTACTTAACGACGAATTTAGTTCACTTGCTAAAATTGTCATCAGTTTATATCTATAAATTATCTATAAAAATTTTGAAAAAAATTGAAAAATTATTTTATATGTTATTTAGATCTATCAAGGTTAACATTTTATGGTTTTTTTATTAACCATCGTTAATTTTGATGGGTCTTAATGACATATCAAATGATTTTCAATTTTTTTCAAATTTTTTATGGATGATCTATATAATATAAACTTTCAATCCAACGGCAAATTCTGTAAAATTCGTATTAGTTATAGTATAATTGCTAACTTGTGCATCATGCATCACTTAATCAAGTGCATGTTATACAAATACATGGGTTAAGTATGTTTCTATTTTAATAATGGATTTTTTTTAACACTGCTGAATAATTTTATCTCTTTTCTTTGTCAAATATATTGAAGTGACCCTTAAGATGGATAAGAGTAATTGACAATGGGCATAATTGACAAATCATACCCTTAAAATACCAAAAGAATAGTTAAATAGGAACGTTAAATCCAACGTAGAAAAACACTTAAAGAAGAACGGAGAGAGTATATATTAATCAGCCAACTAATCCCCTCAACACAAGATATGAAAAAAAAAACTACAAGAGTTTACTTTACATATACAACACACCGGAACACAACATGAAAATAGTGGTATTACCTCATTTAAATTTAAATATTAATGGATCTAGTCTAGATACTCAAATCTAAATGGTATTACCCAAGCAAATTAAAAAAAAAAATTGGTGTTAACCCTATGATTCTAAGGAGAATGAGCGATAGAAATCCAGAATTCAATCACGAAATTAATAAATTGAAAAATGGTGGTTAGCAACAATATGGCAGGGTTTGGAAAGCGGTTAGGAGGCAAGGAACGTGAGTGGGATATATGCTATTGCTGCTGCTGCTATGAAAATGATGATAGAATAGTCAATAGTGAGTGAGTGAGTGGGTTGGTTTGTTTGTTTGTTTGATGATATGATGACTCACGCCGGCAGCTTTTTTTCATCAAACCTCACTCAATTGCCAGTTGGGCACGCCTGCCTGCTCCCACTCACTCACTCATTCATTCTTCCTTCCTTCTTTTACTACTACTATGTAGTAATTTTTATATTTAGCTCTAAAATAATAATAAAAAGCTAATCCACTAAGATCTCTTCCTTTGCTATCTTTTCCTCATGCTTCTTTTTATTTTTCATCTTTTTGTCAGAGATTTCTATTTATCTATCTATTTAAAATAAAAAGCATCGACTATAGCTAGGTCATGCATCCTATTCTATTTTTCAAGTTTTTTTTTTACAACTTCAAGTTTTTATTAACCCTAATTAGTATTATTCGGTCTCTTGGACTGTCTAGTCTAGTTTGGGAGTCGGTTCTGACATAAAGTGGTTCTAACTTGTTCCGAATATAGTTGCGGACGATCGAATTATGGTCATCTCTACTAAGTTCAGTGTCTATCATCACTGAATCTACTAATGATTGGTATTGAAATTATTATACTACTATATCAATGATTTAGATTGTTTAGATTGTCCGATGTTAAATTAACGGCCTAATATTATTGCATGAAACTACATGTATATTACTCCTTCCAGTCATTAATATAAGAAAATTTTTACTTTTTAAATTCATTGAATGATTGATGTATTTGGTCTAAAAAATGGGTCAAATACATCAATTATTTCATGAATATAAAAAGTAAAAGTTTTCTTATATAAAGGACCCTAGAGAATAAATAGTAGATAATCCTAATGTATACTTATCTTAAAAAAATTTACCAAAAGAAGTCCGGCCTCTCCCAATAAAAGAATATACTAACCTAGAAAAGAAAACCCCACTTGCATATTCCCACATCATCGATTACACAAAAAGGAATGTAAATAAAATTATTGAATGAGGTTGTGAAGAATATATTAATATACATGAATACACTATGTAAAAAAAAAGTATATTATCTATTATTGGAAGGGGACTGAAACTACTTAATGTCAGAACTATCTTCGGATCAGATTAAACTGATGGTGAAAACCAAATAAAATAAAAGAGATATTATTTTAAATTTTAAATAATTAATTAATTTTCTCGTAAAAAATTAAATAATTTTAAATTAATTGTAAATTTATCCTTCAAATTGAAAAGATCAGTAAATATAATTTCTGATTTTTGCAAATTGACAAATATCCACAAAATTTTAAAGTATCACTAAAGCTAGAGGATTGATGTGACACATTAGCTAAATATATTTGTGGCCCCCTCATGTTAATCTCCTATCTATATAATTTCCGTTGTTTTTCTCCTTATCTTTATATGCTCTTTTTGTTTTCATTTTTCAGAGCACTTTTTTTAGTACTTTTTTGTATTTATTTTGATATAATATATTTGCTATTAAAAAAATAGAGGCTTCTTATCTTATAAAAAAAATAAAAATAGAGGTTAATTAGTAGCGCAAAATTAAACACAATTATAATTAGTGACAAATGTGTAGATGACTTCAATTTTATAGATAAGTTAGTTTCTAGTAAACTAACATTGATGTGAGATCAAAATTCAATATGATATATGATTAAGAAGAAAAAAAGTTCAATTAATATGCACGTCACAAGTTAACATAAGCACTGTTTTTTTATACAAAAGGGGCCGAAGCCCAAACATAAGCACTATTTTAAATTAATAATTTCAAGAATGTATTTGCTAATTCAAAAAAAATGATAAATGTTTTTTGATAATTAAGTGATTGAACTTAAATTGTTAATAAGTTTCAGTTAAAAATGAATCATATTACTTAGAATAACCCAAGTATAAATTTTGAATGAAACATACAATTAATATGATTATATCCGTCTTGAATTTTGAATTATCAGACCTATTTTCCTAAAAATTGAATAGTTAAAAAAAATATATCGAATTTTGTTCGAAATTATCTAATATAATTGATCTAATGAAATACACCCAAAAGAAATTGTTGTCAAGTAAAAAAATATAATTGAGATATAAATAAATATACACACATTATCGAAAACATTGTCATTTTTTTTTATGTTAAAATGATATAGTTGTTAAATATGTTTGGATCTCAACCCCAAAAGCTAGCTCAAAGGGTGAGGTTGCCCTCATATATTTATACACTTCACATCTCGGGAACCTAAGCAATGTGGGACTTCAAACAAACTCCAACAACACAACAACATATTCAACACCCACCCTCACGCCTAGCGTGGTCCTGGGTCAAATGCCCACATCAACACCCACCCTCACGCCTAGCGTGGTCCTGGGTCAAATGCTCACATTGCAGTCCTTAACCCGGCTATGATACCATGTTAAATATGCTTGGATCTCATCCCTAAAAGCTAGCTCAAAGGGTGAGGTTGCTCTCACATATTTATACACTTCACATCCCGGGAACCTAAGCAATGTGGGACTTCAAACAAACTCCAACAACACAACAATATATTCAACAATAGTACCTTCTTGCGTAAGGATACTCCTCTTGGATGTACTAAATTCAAACTTTATTGTTGCCAAAAGAAATTAAAACTTTATTGCTTCCACTATTAAAAAAACTCATTACACGGTGTTAAAATTATGAGAGAGAGTTTGTCACTCATTTGGGTTTCACATAATTTGAGGGATTATCATTTACAGTTGCGTATAAAGATATCCGATTTATACAAAAAAAAATAAAAATTCTTAAACCTACAAAATGTTTTTGAATATTTAGAAAAATGAAGGTATTCTTAATAAGGTAAATAGAATCTATCCAAAGTTGAATATCCCACAATCTCAAACCGTACAGTCCCCTCCCCCAACTCCCACAGTTAAAAACACATTACTAGGGCCATACTATTGCTTATGCTTAGAAGCAACTATATTGGATTTGGTGTATGTATCTATTTGATTAAATGGATACATTGTTTAGGCTAGTCAATTTCCACCAACAACCACAATATCAACCTGATCCTTCCCTCAACTCCACCACCACCTTAACAACATCAAGCAGTTCTAGATCCTCAAGACAAACAACACCAACAACAACATATTATTACAATCATCAACTACAACAACAAGAAGACGAAGAATGCTTCAACAACTTTTATTACATGGATCATAATAATAATAACAATGAAGAAGACTTATCTTCATCTTCTTCTAAACAAAATTACTATAATAATTATTCTTATGATCAAACTCATCATCACCATGTTTCTCCTACTACTATTACTACTACTACAAACACATATACCACCTTTAATACTATTAACACCCCTACAAATACCGAAATTAATTACTCTTACTCACCCTCCCAAGACTACTTCAATAACTTTGATTTCTCCGGTAACAATTCATGGTCACAAAACATCCTCCTTGAAACCGCGCGTGCCATTTCCGACAACAACACTAACCGAATTCAACAACTTATGTGGATGCTAAACGAGCTAAGTTCGCCTTATAGCGACACCGAGCAAAAACTTTCATCTTATTTTCTTCAAGCTTTGTTTAGTCGAATGAACGATGCAGGTGATAGAACTTACAAAACCTTAACATTTGCATCGGAGAAAACATGTTCGTTTGATTCAACTAGGAAGATGTTGTTGAAGTTTCAAGAAGTTAGTCCATGGACAACTTTTGGACATGTAGCATCAAATGGAGCTATTTTAGAAGCATTAGAAGGTAACCCTAAACTTCATATAATTGATATAAGCAACACTTATTGCACTCAGTGGCCAACGCTTCTCGAAGCATTGGCCACTCGCTCTGACGATACACCTCATCTACGTTTAACCACTGTTGTCACCGCAGTCAGCGGTGGCTCAGTTCAAAAAGTCATGAAGGAAATTGGTATAAGGATGGAGAAATTCGCGAGGCTAATGGGTGTGCCATTTAAATTCAAAATCATTTTCAGCGATTTAAGGGAGTTGAATTTAAGTGATTTCGATATCCAAGAAGATGAAGCTTTGGCTATAAATTGTGTTAACTCTTTGCACTCAATATCCGGGGTGGGTAACCACCGCGACAACTTAATATCTTTGCTTCGAGGATTAGAGCCTAGGGTTATGACGGTGGTTGAAGAGGAAGCCGATTTCGAAGTTTGTTTTAGTTCCGATTTCGTGGAAGGTTTCGGAGAGTGTTTAAGGTGGTTTAGGGTTTATTTTGAAGCACTTGAAGAGAGTTTTTCGAGAACAAGTTGCGAAAAGTTAATGCTCGAAAGAGAAGCTGGAAGAAGCATTGTTGATTTGGTTGCTTGTGATGCTTTTGAATCAGTGGAGAGACGTGAAACGGCATCACGGTGGAGGAGGAGGTTGCATGGTGGAGGGTTTAATACGGTGTCGTTTAGTGATGAAGTTTGTGATGATGTTAGGGCTTTGTTGAGAAGGTATAGAGAAGGGTGGTCAATGACACAGTGTTCTTCTTCTTCCGATGACGGAATATTCTTGTCGTGGAAGGAAAAGCCGGTGGTGTGGGCCAGTGTGTGGAGGCCATGAGTGACCTATGGAAGGTTCAATGATGGTGGATGATTTGCACGTGTGCTGCGTTTTTTTGGCACGTGCGGTTGGGATTAATTTTCATTGTTATAATTAATGGGGGTTCTTTTTCTTTGATCAAATTATATAAGTTTGATATTAGTATAAGTAGGCAAGCATAAGATTCGATTAATTAAAGGAGTTTGCTTGGAGGAAGTAAATTTTTTGGT
Organism: Trifolium pratense; assembly: GCF_020283565.1. NCBI lineage: Eukaryota > Viridiplantae > Streptophyta > Magnoliopsida > Fabales > Fabaceae > Trifolium > Trifolium pratense. The sequence goes on along the minus strand of NC_060062.1, from coordinate 45,844,794 downwards.
AATTTTATGATTGATTTTTATTTTTATTTACAAAAGAATAGGGTTTGTGGTCTTTGATATTTATAAATTTGTATGAACTTATATATATAAAAGTCATTTTTCATCTCAATTGTTTCTTGTCATGAATATTTATTTGATTATTTAAGCTTAATTTTCATACGTCAATATAAAAAGTTTTTTTTATACCCTCAACATGTTACATTTAATCATTTGTGTAGTGGTTATCATAAAAATTAAATTCAAAATTAAATATGTATAATGATTTAGCAATTATAACTGAGATATAGTGTAAAACTCTTTACAATGTACATGATTTTTTTTTTTCTTCTAATAAGACAAAGTTTAAGTGTGGATTTGATACTCACTAAGGTTAAAACTTATTTTTGTGTTGTGAATATTATTTGCTAACAAGGTTATTACAGTTAGAAATAATATAAAACGATTGATGTGACTCTATTCTAACAGCTTAAGCTTTTGGGATAATCGGTTATTTGACATGGTATCAGAGTCTTTATGACTAAGTGGTCTAGAGTTCGATCTCCGCTCCCCTCACTTTCTAATTAAAAAGTGGAATTTAAGCATATGGTAGGTGGGTCTATGCATTATCCACGCTTTAAGCCCAAGTGAGCTCTTGCGTGGAGGACGTGTTAGAAATAATATAAAATCATTTATGTGACCCTATCCTAACAGCTTAAACTTTTGGGATAATCGATTATTTGACACTTACATTAACACTCAAATTCAGACTCAAATTTGAACTCGCATTATTGTCAACTAGCTTCCAGACGAGCACGTCAAGCACCAACCTTTTCATTTGTCTCGCATGAAGATTATAGCAAATATCTATAGTGATAAAAAATTCAAGTTTAATATTTTAAATGAAATTCTATTAAACTTAATTGAAAGAGAAGTATTATTATTAATATATGAAAAAGAACTCTATCAAAAAAAATTAATATGAAAAAGAAACTATAAAGGGTGGAGGCATAAACCAAACCACCAAAACAAGATAAACAAAATTGATAATTAGGCAAAATTATCTCTATCTCTAAAACAAAATCCAGCATTGGCTATTATATTTGCACAAGTTTACCTCTCTTTATAAATATGGGAAAATCTATTAAAACCACATTTTCTTATAATAAGACAATTTTTTCATTTGATCTTAAGCTTACAAAGAACCAACTTTTATATATCCAATTTCTAATGATATAGAGACAATTTTCTACATTTGAGTTTTCTAAATTGTCATACATTTAATGTTAATATGAGTTTAATAAATAATAAGGTTTTGATGGTGAAAATAATGAAAATAAGGTTTTGAGATATTTGGGTTTCAAGAATCTTAGTACGGCCATTGAGTGGGTTTATGATTGTGGGGAATCCATAAAAAAGGCATTAGTGGCCAGCACGTTATATGTTATAGTGCCCAAAGCTAAACCAAGAAAAAGCTATAATCTTCTTTTTTTTTTTCTTTTCTTTTCCATTCTTCCCATCCTCTCCAAGTCTAAAAGTCTATCATCTTTTATATATTATGACCATAGTTTTAGGTTACTCTCTTCATGTCCCCCAACGTTTCATTGAAGCAAGAATTTTATATATATATTAGAGGTCCCTTTTGCCCATGAAAGCCAAACAATTATAACTTATAAGCATATAAAAAATTGAAAAGAAATTATTAATAGTGGGTACATCTTTTAATGGGTTGCATATCTAAAATATGTGATGGTATTTGCCTCCTCTAACATAACACATTAACTCTTTACTTTTGCACCTTTTCCCACCATTGGTTATAAAACAATATAATTGCTTTTCTTTATGTATTTTTAAAGTGTGTTTGATGCATGCTGGCCCATACCTTCTTCATGTGTAAGCTTTAGTCTTCTTTTCAATAAAATTGACAATGACCAGCTTATGCCTTTATGTTTCTATGGGACCATATATTATTCATGTAGAAAAAAGCTTACTAGATGTGTTTAATTTCCAACTCATAGGTACTTCAGGGTTTTGTCTTTCTGTCTATTTTTTCCATTTTGAAACAAAATCCATAGTTCATCCTCCCACAATAATAGCATGATTTCATTTTGTTAATTTTTTATTTTCGTTTATAACCCTCTCGATTTTAGGAGAATGGTGTCTTAGTAATACAGAGTTCAGTCGCGAGATAAATAAAGTTTAACCAAAAAGTTGTTTTATCTAGGAATTGAATTCGAATTCTCCCGAACGATTCATCCTTTGATGAAATTCATTAATCACTTTAATCCAATAACTTTTCATTTTGTTGATTTAATTAATGATAGAAATTTAAGAAATATTTTATTGAAATTATTTTATTAAAACTAAGTTGATATGACATCTCTACTCATTTTGAATCACACATGTTGTGGCTCTGTATCATTGAAGAGAGCATACACCAGACCTAGGGCCATTACCATTGGCTACCAAAATAAGGCCCACTATATACCAAGTCTTGCTAGAATAAGGAAGATTTCTCTCCCCACCCCCTATTTCTTTTCTATCCCCGTTTTCCCATTTTTTGCATTTGAATAAATATTTCAGAATGCGTTTTTCAATTATTTTTTCTTGAAAAAAAAACTTTGAAATGTATTTTCTGATCTTTTTCCGAATTTAAACTAGAAAAACTTCAAAAAACGCATTCCGAAATTTTTATATACAAGAGCAAAAATAGAAAAATGAAAGGTAAAAAAGAAACACGGGTGTGGGAAGATAAAAATTCAAGCAAATATCAGCTTAATAAATTTTGGCCCAAATTTCATTTTTAACCGATTAACCAAACAAAGAGATAAACAATGTTAATTGAACTAAAAAAATAAATCACACTACCATTGTAAAAATATCATACTAAAATAAAAATATAAACTAACATTATACAGAGTTGAGATCCTCTCCATTTTCTATCATTTTCATTTCTTCCATTAGGGTGTATAAAAAGTATTTGGACCCACTTAATATCACATTTTTGCATTTATATTCCCAAAACTATATAATAATGGAGGAAATGGAAAGAATAAGAAATGGGAGGTCATCAAATCGTGCAAAAAATTGTTTCACTTAAGAATTGAACTTAGAATTTGTCAAAGAATTCATCTTTTGATGAAGCTCATTAACCATTTGATTCTAATCACCAGATTTCTCATCCTTTCTTACTCTTCTAATTTTTCATCACATCATATTTTCTACTCACTGATTTAAACATATATGCACAAGTATGTTGAGAATCTTTCCCTCTAGTCTTTCCTCAACACCATTAAGTGAAGCCACTTGATTCTAATGATTTTTATGATTCTAATGATTTTTAATATTAAGTGAAACATATATGCACTTGATTAGATAATTGTGTTTGAATAACATTTTTGTAATAATTAAAATTGACAAAGAACATCTATGAACATCTACATTATTATCCATAAAGTCTCTGATACACTGTTACATGGATACACAAAAAACTACATCATTTCAATGTGTTCCAACCCAAAGGAAGTTTCCATTTTCTATGCCAATAGATAGAAACTCTTGGCCACAATGTGTAGCCAAAACCATATTCAAGTGTTTGATCATCATTTCCATCAACAATCAAAGGCAACCAAACATATCTAGAATCTCTTAACTCACCTGGATTCCATCTATCTGCCATGAAGATAAACAAACCAGGAAACTTATTTAATGGAACCACAAAAGTACTTTGTGCCAGAAAAGTCGAAACTCGAAACATTTTGTTTCCACCAACACATGGATTTCCAATTGTTTCCCATGTCCCCAAAATTGAGTCAGATGCATGAACAAGTGCTTCATTTGGAGCCCATCCAGTACACCCTGATGTTATCATGTAATATATTCCTTTGTGTTTGAACATAGCCGGCGCTTCTCTTCGCTGTCCAACGAAAATCCTTCTCATAACAGATGTCACATTGAGATAATCATCAGTCAAGGGTCCAATGTGCATTACATTGTTTTCTTCAGAAGAGTAGATTAGATATGCGACACTGTCTTCGTCTTTGTAAACTGTCATGTCCCGGCTTTGATATCCATTTGGTCTTTGGCTACCGAGATATTTGAATGGACCGATAGGAGTATCACTGACTGCTACGCCGATGGAAGCTTTTGCGTAATTGGCGTCATCGATATGCATCAACATGACATACTTTCTTGTTTTCTCATTGTAAATTACTTTTGGTCTCTCAAGTACATTGGACTTGTGTAGATCATGTGCTTTATTTGTTTTCTCTGCTGTTAATACAATTCCCTCTTTTTTCCATGTCCATAGATCCTTAGAAGAATAGCAACCAACTCCTATAATGTCCACCTGATGGAGAGAGTGAGTGAGATATAGATGTTAGAGTTTTGTCACAATAATTCCTTGGAGGCTAATAGAATGAACTCATCATCTAAATCTGATTCCTTTATGTGAAGCAGAGTTGACTCTAAAGTCTAAAGTGATTTGCAGTTACAAGTTGTTACCTTCTAAAAGTTCAGCTTAAGTGTCTTAATACACTATTCAAGCTTATTTGTTTTAAGATAAGTAAAGCATAAGTTCAAAATCGATCATAAACGCATTCAGCTTAAATCATATCAGCTAAACTACTTTTGTAAGGCATGTCATCTCAAAAAATCGTTGACTCTTACGTTTCCTAATTTAGATCTCTTTTCAAAGTAATGAACTATATGTCAAAGTTAACATTTCAAGAACCAAATTAGTCATATGAAACAAATACATTTTCTTTTCCACGGCCAAAGACTTCAATTGATACTAATGATGCTAAGAAAGTTCAGAACCTAAGATATAGGAGTTGCTTAATTCGATGGATTTGAAGCATCTCATAAGTCCCCTCAACGGGAATAGTAAAAATGACGAGTTAACTAGCTAGCCTAGGTTTAAAGAAGGATCAATGCGACTTGTGAGTATAACTCTGTTGGTAGGAACATTGCTTGTAATATGCAGGGACCGAGGTTCGAACTCTGGTATCCCACTTATTCATCTTAAAAGGTGAAATTTTAGCTACTCAACTACTTGACAAAAAAAAAATCAATGCAGAATTGCAGATAAGAGAGAAAATTGTGCATCTCTAACTAGTAGATTTTTTCTTATAAAAAAAGAAATCATCATCTTATTATTGCTTAAAGTCTAAATAAACTCCTGCAACCAACTTACCAACCAGTAGCATATTTAACCCCCGTTTGGATAAACAACTTAATTAAACGCTTATACTATAAGTGCTTATGTATAAATTATTTCTATGATAAAAGATAAAATAGTACTTAATTTATTTTCATAAGCTATCCTTGAGATCAAGAGCTTATGAAAATAAGTTGGCAAACAACTTATAAACATGTCATATTGTTTCCATAAACTCTTTTAATTAAATAGTCTCACAAACAAGTACTTATAACAGTAAATAAATTCAAATAAGTCAATCTAAATATTATTCAATGAAAGTAACTTACACGAGCAGGTCCTTTGTTACCATGAGCAAGGTAAGTTGGTCCATCTTTATATTCACCATACCAATAATAAGTACTTGAAATTTCATCATAAAGAATGCAACCTCCATGAGCTTGAATAGGATTTCCATCAGTATCCAACCAAACTCTCCCAGGGTAGTAGTAACTATAACTATCATTAATCTCTTTCCCTATAGTTTTCATTGGATCAATAGCATTTGTTTTATGAGGGAAAAAAACATGTCTAAGTGTTGAATCTTTATCCAAAAACTCATCAACTAATGGTGTTATTGACTTGCTTTGAGGTAATCTTTTTTTGTTTGGTGGTGGAATTTGGAACTTCTCATTTTCAACTTGTTGGAGTTGATTGAAATAAGAAGAAGAATGAAGAGGATGAATCATATTCAAGGAGGTGTTATTGGAATATAGATGAAGCAAAAATATGCATCCTAGGATTAATAAGCTCCATATTATTACAACTGACATAGAACAATATCTACTCCAAATATTGTAATGTAAAGTAGTAGTAATTGGTTTCTTGTGTAGATTCTTCATCCTCATTTTTCTCTTGATTTATAAATATCTTCTAAATATTATATGATGCTGAAAATTGAAATTAATGAAATGTAAATAAAGCTAAGTGTAGTAGAATTGATTAGAAAAATGAAATAACACACTGACCTGGAACTACATAGGAGAAAATGAATAAGGTTATGATGCTGTTGTTGGTAATTCAAAACTTTTTGATCTGGCCTCTGGGTTGATGACATTGACTTTGTAATGAAACAAAAAAATGTGCTGAGGGAGGGGCTGTTTCGTCTTTTATGCTAAAATGTGTAGTGTTTAATTTTCAAGGGAGAGACTAAATCATTTCAGATATGACCAAAAATCAATAATAATTCGAGATCTACGGTTTTTATGTCATCTAATTCTGAAGAAAAAATATTTGCATGGATAGTACAAAAAATTGACTACATATGATCTTTGGGATGACCAATTCTACTACATATTGATAAGATATTTGCGAGGTTGAGAGAAAATTGACTTTGAGTGATAGCTGTCATAAGTCTCAATTACTTGAGCTTATGCCTTCGAATTTGTATATATCATTTTAAACTTATAATGAGTCGAAATTGACCCGTCACTTTATATGAAACAAATACCGCACTAAAACGGAAAAAACCAACAAAACATCACAAAATTCGACTAATAAAACAACGCCGCACTTACAAAATCAAATAAATAGTTACTCAAATATTTTGAGAGTTAATCGGAACTTGAAAGTAGAAAAGCATAAGCTGTTCTTGCCAAAAAAAAGAAAAAGAAAAAAAAGCATAAGCTGTTTGAAAGAACCAAAATCCTATGAACAGAAAACAAACTAAAAACCCAATTACAGTACCTTGAATTGTCTGTCATCTTTGAAATTTGATGATCACTATTGTTTTAGTCTATGATGAGATGGGGAATATATTTGTGAAGAAACCTAAAGTAACTGATGTGGATCGTGCAATTCTAGCACTCAAGACCCAGAGACGCAAACTTGCTCAATATCAACAAAAGGTTACCTTTTTCAACACCCTCTTACCTCAATTTCATTTCTCTTCTACAATTTTGATTTTCAACATGAAATTTACTCATTATTAGACATTAGGGCTGAAAGAGAATTCAAGAATTTAACCTAAATTTAGATAGCAAATAATTGAACTAAAGTTTCATAGAGCGAGCATGCTCTTGATCAAAATGGTGTTTTATACTTCCATGTTGATTGCATTTACTTTTTAAGCATATAGCTTTTGTGGTGAAGTTTAGAGGGACATTGCTTTAATTTTTCTACTATTTCCCTTTGGATTCCTTATTGGCATGCCACCTATGAAGCACGTCCATGAACACGACAATTACACGCACACGCGGTAATAATTTTTAAAAAATGAAAGTGATTGAAGTGAGTGTCTGGTGTCGGATACTGACACGCGTCGGACACCTGACACACATTCAATTCAAGGTGTCAGCGCTACATAGTATGTCACCTCCTAACTCAGCAAGTATTTTGACTTGCCTTGGTACATCAAATTGATTTGCAAGTAAAGTGATATAAAATACTAAGAAGTTTGTAGTGAGTATTAGTTAGTTAGTTAAATTAGACTTTTGTCTTTGATTTTCTGTATGAAAAATGAATTGGCTTAATGTCGATGATTGCTTGCATTTTTTTTTTTTGTTAACTAGAAGAGGTTGAACTTTTGGCTCTTAAATATCTGGTTTTAGATGATATAGAATTTTAGATAGAACATAAGTATCGAAGTACATAAGAGGATACATTGCCTTACTTGTGTTATTTCCTTTTTGTGTTCTTTATTTTCCAGCTTGATGCTGTTATTGAAGCAGAAAAGCAAGCTGCACGAGACTTGATTCGTGAAAAGAAGAAAGATAGGGCCTTGTTGGCATTGAAGAAAAAAAAGACGCAAGAAGAATTGTTGAAGCAAGTTGACGCCTGGCTTATAAATGTTGAGCAACAAGTAATATTTTATTGTTCTCTTTCATCTTTTTAAAAAGTTTGGTTCTTTGTTTTATTTTATGGCCATTAATTAAGGACTGAATCTCTACCTGTTAGCATATTTCTATAGATCCAATTCAGTCATTTTCCTTTTCTGGTGTCGTGATACGTGTTCAGAAGAGATAATTGAGGGACTACACTGCCCTCTTTCAACATGATTATAGACCTAAAAGCGGTACTTACATTTGTTTCTTGGTTCAGTTAGCAGATATTGAACTGGCAAGCAAGCAGAAAGCCGTGTTTGAAAGTTTAAAGGCTGGTAATCATGCAATGAAAGCCATACAAAGTGAGATAAACATTGAGGATGTTCAGAAACTTATGGATGAAACTGCTGAAGCTAAAGCTTATCAAGATGTGAGTTTGCGTTCATTCTTATTCTTATCCTTACTCTTCTGCTTTTGAAAACAGATTTCCACATCTAGATTCATTGTACTTAAGTTGTACTGTTGTTATTGAGCTTTTTTGTGCTGTTGGGCGGTTGATATTTGGTTGCTACTTTTTCTTTGTCAATTCCCATCTCCTGCTTTTTCCGTTTACATTTGATACTTCTTGACACACATGATCTTGTTGAATTTGAAGGAAATTAATGCAATACTTGGGGAGCAACTATCAGCAGAAGATGAAGAAGAGGTTTTGGCAGAGTTTGAGAACTTGGAAACACTGGTACATGGATTTTATTTTTGTGATTTTGTATCGACTTATAGTTTACTCCAATATAATCCATTCATATTATAACATCTAGCATAGAAAAGCATGTACTGCAATTAGCTGCATAATGTGTCTTCCGGATAGTTATGTTGCCGGTGGAAACATAGGATTCAATTATTTATCCATCTCTTAGCAAAGTTATAAGCTAGTGATTATTTGCAGAGGTTATAAATTCAAAATTAGGGATATGATATAGAGGAAATACTCACATAAATCATGCCAAACAATAAAAATGTTGATCTGTCATATTCGCAGAGGCATGAATATGCAATAGATACATCCTTCCTTCATAAATTCGTATTGCATAGCAATTGACTGAATTCATATTATTTCTAACAGCTTGCAGTCGAAGATCTTCCCGAAGTTCCTACCACAGTTCCTGAAGAGATTAATGAAAAGTTGGACCTTCCTGATGTTCCAACCAAGGCACCAGTTACCAACGATGCTGAAGTAACTATAAAAAGAACAGGTATTACTTCATCCCTCTGAACTCGCCCCACCCTCTCTCCCAAAGAAAACAAAAAAGTATAGAAGAAATTAACTAACTAATATGGTTGATGTTGCAATAGTTACGGAAGAACCATTGGAAGCTTGAAGAACATTGTGAATTTGTGACAGAAACACTTCAACTGCTTTGAAAATCAAAGTGGAGCTACTGGAGTTTTGAATGGTTTTAGTATTTGTTGTGAAATTTAATTTGTACAGATGTGCATATATGATACTTTTTCCATTTCTATTTGGTAAGGTTTTTTCACAAAAAAAATAAATATAAATGACCAAAGGAGTGAAATAATTTTACCGATCATCCTTAAACAAGTGGTAAATGCTTGTTTGCGTGTGCATGCATACACATGTTTGTAAAACTTAAGTTAGCATGGCAAATATGTTAGGCCTTGGTCAAGGAACAATAAGGGGTAGAGCTTCATTAGCACGGATTTCCATTTATAAAGTATGTTAGTTTGATGGATGTGATGATATGGACATATTCACCGCATTTGACGATGCCATTGCGGATGGGGTTGACATAATATCAATTTCAATTGGAGGAAAACCAAATGAAATTATATATTCTAAAGATGGAATATCCATTGGAGCATTCCATGCAATACAAAAAGGTTTATTATTAAGATACTTAAAATAGAAGCCTACTAAAAAATCAACGATGAAATCTTCATAACAATACTATAACAATCAAACTACTCACATAGTTACCGAGTGAAATACTCGTCATGCAAAGCGTGCTTCCAAAGCTCTTTAATTCGTCTGGTGTTTGAGCATTGAAGAATTCTAATTGTCCTACATACATGAAAACTTCTGAAGCTCCTATAAGTGCATATTGAGGTATTTGCCAGAAGATACTTAGAGAGCTTGTTCCACCTTGTTTTGCTTGAGTATATGCATATTTGTGTTTGTTTGTGTACGTGACGCGTGTTTGTAAAACATTATCGACAATGCATGTACTCAAGCAAAACGAATGTGTTTTTAGAAGATTTGTTGCAGGGACGAAGCTATCTAAATTTAGGTTATAAGAGGATGAAGCTAATATAACCGTTGGAGGGGAAAAAAACTATTTTTTTCCTATTGTAAAATAACCTATATTTGTATATTTTTTTAATTAAGAAAATTGGTATTGTAGTAGGCCATGATGAAGTGGTGTCTGTCTTTCCCAATGAAAAGAAGAAGAAAAAAAACTCCTTAGTACAAGATCTTGGGACTTTTTTGGTTTGCCACAATATATGGAAAGAGCAAATTCTGAAAGTGACATTATCATTTTGTGTAATTGATTATGAAATTTGGCCAGAATCTTACAGCTTCAATGATGAAAGGTTGAGCTCACTATCATCAATAAAATAATTGTGACGATTAGCAAAACGGCCCTATCGAAAGTTAGATTCCGGTGGGTGGAGGATTTTCAGCAATGCGGGGAATGAGCCGCCTCCAAATGTGTATCTACTCTTATTATAGAGTAAAATGAGAAAATAACTTAGTAATTTTAACAATACCTAAACTTAACTTTGTTAATCAATTGTTATTATTACTCATTTTATTCTATAATAATTCGTGTATGAAATCATCATCATAACGGGATTGATAAAGATATCTTGGTACCAAGAATCACCACTACCTCGTTATGTAGAAGCGTAAGAGTTGATACTTGAAGAGACATTCATCTAACTTGGTATTATGAGTTTAACTCAAATGTCAATTAAACTTGATGGTTAGCAAGTGATTGATAACATCTATAATAAACCTAGTGGTAATTTTAATTTTGAAGACAAGGGTGTCATTATTGTGGGAATTGGGAAAGGATCATTCGCGATGACATTTTGTCTGCAGTGCAATCTCGGCCGTCCATTATATGTTATTACAGACAATCATTTATGTAGATCTACACCAAATGATATCTGGTGAAACTTCACTGAAGAGAATCCTCTCCCAATCATTGTAGGCCAATCATCGTAGGCTAGTTCTCAAATTCTTTATCACCTTTTTTACCCACCACCGGTATCCGGTCCACTGGACCGTCTAATTTGGTTATAGCCTAATTTGGTTAGGGGACGGTCCTGACATCAAGTGGTTTCAGCCCCTTTCAATACGAAATAGAATCGTACTCCTTCCTACCAAGTTCAACACGAATGATCCGATTTTATATTATTCTATAGGGGAAATAGTCATTTTGATCCCTCAATGTGTAACTCGATGTCATTCTGGTTCCTTACTGAGGAAAAACTACTAAATAGTCCTTGAATCTGCATTTCGTTAGTCAGTTTAGTCCCTGCTGTTAACTTTGGCCATTAACTCAACAAAAAAGCCGACATGACATTTTTTGGACACACATCAGCTTGCTGAGTTGGCACTAGGGACGAGAAAACAACATTTTTGGTCCCTGAATGTGCAACTCTCTGTCATTATGGTCCCTGACTCAAGAAAAAAAAATACAAAATAGTCCTTGACTCTGCAATCCATTAGTCAGTTTGGTCCCTAATGTTAAAAATGGTCTTTAATTTTATAAAAAAACTTATGTGACATTTTTTAGTGATACGTGGCACGCAGAGTTGACACATTTGTGTGATAGCTAGATGAATGACATAGTCAGGGACTAAAATAACATTCTTCCTCTCATTTTTCTTCATACATTTAATATCCTAACAACAACTCATTTTGCTTCTTCTTCTTTCAAATTTTGTTTTTTGTTCATTTATTTATCTTCTTCATCTCATTATTCTTTAACTTCTTCATACATTAAATAACCTAACAACAACCCATTTTGCTTGTTCTTCTTTCTTCTTCTTTTTTTGTCGGCTTTCAGCACCAGTTTAATCTAGTTCGAGGGTTAGTTCTGACATCAAGTGATTCTGGCCCTCTCTCGATCGCAGTTGTGATGGAGAGAATGAAGAATAATGGGAGGAAGAAGATAAAGAAATGAAGAGAAAATAAAAAGTAATATCATTTTAGTCTTTGGTCACATCATCCATCTAGTTGTCACACAAATGTGTTAAATCTGCGTGTCACGTGTTCCTAAAAAATGTCACTTCAGCTTTTTTATAAAGTTAGCAATAATTTTTAACGCAAGGGACCAAAGTGATTAACGGATTGCAAAGTCAATGACTATTTTGTATTTTTTTCTTGAGTAAGGGACCATAATGACAACGAGTTGCACATTCAGGAACCAAAATGGTTGTTTTCCCGCCCCTCGTGCCAATTCAGCAAGCTGACATGTGTCAAAAAAATGTCACGTCAACTTTTTTGTTCAGTTAACAGTCAAACTTAACAGCAATGACCAAACTGACTAACGGAATGCAGATTCAAGAATTCTTCAATAGTTTTTCTCCGATGAAAGATCAAAATGACAACGAATTTCACATTACTATTTCCCCTGTTCTATATTATGATGACCACAATTACGAATGAAACGAGTTAAAGAGTAAAAATAAGCTCACAAACATATCTTTTGGTTGCCGCCAGGCAAGGAAGGTATTATTATCTATTTATCTTGGAGTTGAAACCAACTAATCCATGGCGTAACTGAATTCTGAAATCACTCTCTTTTAGCCATGGAAGCTCTAAACACACACTCACTTCGTCCCATAGCACGATTCCAACCAGACACCGACAACATTCGACGCAACCTTATTAAAAAAGGTGTCACTCCCACGCCAAAAATTATCCACACTCTCCGCAAAAAACAAATCCAAAAACACAATCGAAAACTCAACCGTCAAGCCCAAATATCGCCACCACTTTCCAAGACACAAAAACAAACGTTAGAGGAAGAACAACACTTTCATGAACTCAAACATGAGTACAAACAATTCACAAAAGCTTTGGAAGAGAATAAAGGTTTGTCTTTGGTTGGGAAGCCATGGGAAGGGGTTGAAAAAGTTGAGTTTTTGGAGAGAGTGAAAGTGAATAAGGATAATGGAGGTGGAAAACTTAAGAGGGAGAGTTTAATGGAGTTGAAGGAAATGTTTCTTGAGAGAAAAATGGATGAATTGAAATGGGTTTTTGATGATGACCTTGAAATTGATGAGGCTTGGTTTGATGAAAATAGTTATGAGAAAAAGACGAGTAAGCGTAGTGAGGTTAAGGTTGTTAGGTTTCTTGTTGATAGGTTTGTGTTCTGTTTTTTCATTTGTTGTGAATTGCTTTGATTGAATATATGATGTTTGGTCCCATCGTTGTAGCTCAGTTGGTAGCTAACAGGGACATTATTGGAGGGGTTAGAGTTCGAACCCTGGATTCCCCACTTCTCCACATTTGAAGTGTCTGAGTCTAGCCACTAGGCTACTAGACCAAAAAAGAAGAATATATGATGTTTGCAAGTTATGAATTGGAGGGTTTTTTTTGGTTTTGTTTTTGTAGGTTGTGTGATAGGGAAATTGGGGCTAAGGATTGGAAATTTTCGAGGTGTATGAAGCTGTCGGGATTGCCTTTCACAGAGGGTCAGTTGTTGATGATTCTTGAAATGCTTAGTGTTAGGGGTTGTTGGAAGCAAGCTCTATCTGTAGTTCAATGGGTGTATAGTGATAAGAATCAGAAAAAGTTACAAAGCATGTGAGTTGTTTCTGAAACATAGCATTACTTTTAGAAATTTGACCTGGTCTACTGCTATTGTGTATGGTGCTTGTGTATCTTGATCAGTATTTCGATATGGCATAGCGGAATTTGAACAAATTACTATTGTTCCGCGATACGTTCTTTAGTATAAATTGTTGTCAGATAGTGGTCTGTAGCAGCGTAGCGTGGCATAATTCGAATTAACTGCTATTTTCTGTGATCAGTGATTGACAGCAGTGTTTGGTGATAATTTGGGATATCTTTTAAAGCCACCAAATAATATGCATGATTATGTCTTAACGATTCTCGTTTTTGTTGTTGTTTTACATGCTTAGTGCTTTGCACATATTCGGTTCTCTCTGATGATGAAAGTAATAATGAGTGTGTATGTAGGTTTGTATACACAAAACTTCTAGCAGTTCTCGGGAAGGCAAGAAGGCCAACGGAAGCCCTTCAAATTTTTAATTTGATGCGTGTAAGAATCAAGTGATTAGTTTGTTTTTCCATGTGATGACTCGTCTTTAGTTGTTGTGCTCACTGGATTGATTTATTCTCAACTTGTTCAGGGAAATATTCATGTATATCCTGATATGGCTGCATATCACAGTATTGCTGTTACACTTGGTCAAGCTGGTCTTCTGAAAGAGTTGATGAATATTGTTGAATACATGAGGCAGAAACCCGAAACATTTAATTATATGTATTGCGAGAACTGGGATCCACGTCTTGAACCTGATGTGGTTATCTACAATGCTGTAAGAAAACAACTAAATATATATTGTATAACTTTCTAATGAATGCCATTTTGCAGATTGATTTAACCATCAGATTTCTTCAATTACTATTAGGTACTTAATGCTTGTGTTCCGACAAAACAATGGAAAGGTGTGTCATGGGTTTTTCAGCAACTGCAGGAAAGTGGTCTGAAACCTAATGGAGCAACTTATGGGCTTGCGATGGAGGTAATTTCAGGATTACAACATCTGACACCAAGTAATTTATCTTGGTTAGATACTGTATAACTTTGCTCTTTTTACTTTTTACTACAAGCATAATCAAATTGATAACCGCTATTCTTAGTTGGTAGTTATTATGCTATCATCTCTGTATGTGTTGCTAATAAAAAATAAAAGGTATTACAAATTAAAATATCAGTTGTTTTGGAGAAAACTGTCTTGAAAGATCTATTTGGCTGATTTGTTATGGTGATACTTTTCTGAAAATTTGATCAATGTTATATGCTCTCTGTGATTGCATTATATACAGAATCAGGTAGTCATGCATGAATGGTGGCTATGATTTTCATTTTATTCACAAATTTATTTATTTTTTGACAAAATTTTATTCACAGGCTATTTTTATGTTATATTCAATTTGAGAGTTATGTATGAATAAAGAAATTGGGGAGTTATTACCTTTGAAAGCATGTTTGTATTCAAGTCTTACAGGTGATGCTTGTTATAAGGTAATGCTGCAATCGGGAAACTATGACCTTGTCCATGAGTTATTTGGAAAGATGAGGACAAGTGGCGAAGCTCCAGAAGCCCTTACATATAAAGGTAGTGTTTTACTTCTTTCATATCATTTGCAATTGATATTTGACAGATGATGGCCTGATATATATAACTTCCTTTCTTCCTTAGTGTTGGTGAGAACGTTTTGGAAGGAAGGTAAAGTTGATGAAGCTGTGAAATCTGTCAGGGACATGGAAAGAAGAGGCATTATGGGATTAGCCAGTGTATATTATGAGCTAGCATGTTGCCTTTGCAACTGCGGGAGATGGCAAGATGCTATTACGGAGGTACTTTTCTTACTTTTGCCAATTAAACTCCCAAATTTGTCCTGATAAATTGGATGGTGGGCTCATTAGTTCCCGAGAACTTAAAAATCACCTATTCTGAGGTGGAATATTTTTAGACCTTGCTGACGATGTGTCGTGATCAAGGTTTGGATCTTTGTATCTGAGTAATGAATAACTCAGCTTCTCTCTTCGTCCCTTCCTCCTTTTATGCTAGGAAACTGTTTTGGGGTGATAACTTCTAGTGGTTTTTGGCCGCTATCCTCGGTTACATGTTCTTCCCCGGCCTCTAGCGAGTATAACTCGGCTTAACCCCCCACCCCGCGCAGCATGGGCCTGTAACGGCGAGATGCTTCTTAAGAAGTTTTGTGACGGTCAACCACCCAAGTTCCCGAAGGAACTATAAATATTGGCTATGTTAGGCAATATACAAATGACACATTAAAAACCATGAGGATGAATTAAGCGACCAGCATTTGTAGTTTTGTAGTTTCTTGGGGACAATAGGCTGCAGTCTGATGTTCTCAGGTCAGGAACAAATATATCCATTGCCAAATATTTTAGGGGTGTATTTGGTAGTTTTCGCTTTATTTTTGTATGGATGTGGTTAGATGAACATGTTGATGTAGGTAGGTGTAAATCCTAATTAAAAATAAAAGTCCTTGAAATATGGCTGCAGGTTGAGAAGATAAGAAGACTTCCTCATGCTAGACCTTTGGAGGTTACATTCACCGGCATGATTAGGTCATCCATGGATGGTGGGCACATTGATGATTGCATAAGTATATTTGAATATATGCAAGACCACTGCGCTCCTAATGTAGGGACCGTAAATACCATGCTGAAAGTGTACAGCCAGAATGACATGTTTTCTAAAGCTAAAGTTTTATTTGAGGAAGTTAAGGTTACAAAGTCAAATTTACGACCAGATGCATACACATATAACATAATGTTGGAAGTGTCTGCCTGCGCGCACCAGTGGGAATACTTTGAGCATGTGTACAAAGAGATGATTCTCTCGGGTTATCATTTGGATCAAAATAAACACTTGCCATTACTTGTTAAAGCTTCAAGAGCTGGCAAGGTAGACAATATACTTGTCCTTTATATAAGCTCTCTTGAGTTTATTTTATATTCCTGCTCATAGTATTATATCCTGGTTTCTAAATATTGAATTTGACGGCATATTATGGTTTCAATGCAGTTGCATTTACTGGAGCATGCATTTGACATGATTCTGGAAGCTGGAGAAATTCCTCAGCATCTTTTCTTTTTTGAATTGATGATTCAAGCTATAACTCAGCATAACTATGAGCGAGCAGTCATCTTACTCAGCACCATGGCTTATGCACCATACCGAGTGACTGAAAAGCAATGGACGGAGCTGTTTAAAGAAAATGAAGACAGAATCAATCATGAAAATCTGGAGCGGTTGTTGGATGCTCTTAGTAATTGTAATGTTGTATCAGAAGCAACAGTATCAAATTTATCAAGGGCATTGCATGTTCTTTGTGGATTAGGTTCATCGAGAAACAACTCTGGTATCATTCCTTTTGGAACCGAAAATGTCAATGGTCTGAATGAGACAATTGATGGTGGTGGAAATGGAAAAGTACCAAATATTTCAGGAAGAATGATGATTGGAGGTACTGAATCTGGGAATGACATTTTTCTTGGTGATCAAGCTGAATCAGATATATTTACCTTTAACCATGATCAAGTTGACAGAGTAAACAATAATGATGTGGTGGTTTGCTGGCCACAAAACTATAATATTGAAGATAAAGTAAGTTCATGCGCTAGACCGAAATTTCTTAATCATCTTGCACTTGACAAGTCTTCAGATGATGAGCTCTCGGATAATGAAAGTGATGAAGAAGATGATGTTTCCAAGGCAATGGTTGACAAGCCTTCGGCATATCAAATATTGGAAGCGTGGGAGGAAATGAGAGAGGTGGATAGGACTTAGGAGTTTGTTAGACTCTGAAATTGTTTGTGGCTAGTCATTGCAAATTGTTTTAGACTATGTTTGCGAGTTTAGGAGGGTCGGGAGGTGGTTAGTTGGAAAAAAGGAATGAGAAAAGGGAAAGTGAAGGAAAAAAATTTATGAGATAAAAAAAAAAAAGTGTAAAAGGTTTCTTCCTCTCTTTTCTCCTTCCCTGCTCACCAAATTCTTAAACGAAATGTTAGCTTTCAATATGAAATTGTAACAAGAAACTTATTTTAATCAAACATTGTGATATCTACAAAAATGTTGTAACTAAAATGTGTAAAGTTCAAAATGTTAAAAAACATAATTTATTGCTCTCATGTTTAGAGTCCAATAAATATTCTTAATTATTGGACTAGATACATTAGTTATTCAATGTATTTAAAAAGTGACATTTGCTTATAATTAAGGTCGGGGGAAGTATTGTATAGAAAGAAATACAAATAATTTCATAAAAAATAACAAAATTTAACATGCTTTTTACACCCTTTGTTCCTTTTTAAATATTGTTTTAGCATAAAGCTTTCTAACTAAAATAGTGGATTGTAGGGAGTTTTTTACTATTTTACCCTCATTTTGAAAAAAGGAATGTAGTTATTGAGAAAGAATTAATTTTATGGAAAATGTGAAGTAGGTGTTATTGAGAGGATAAGGGTAGAATTGATAAATTATAACTTTAAACTATCAAAACGACAATTAAATAGGAACAAAATAATTCTTCTGAAACTACACTTAAAAAGGAATGGAGGGAGTAATGTTTAGCATGTTCACATGCGCATATCCGATTATTTGTAAAAAGTCATCACCGTAGCATTTTAGGTATATTTACAACACATATATGCAAAAACCAAACCAAGTAACATTTACAGAAAATAGTCATAAATTTCCTTATCTAAACCAGATATGAGCAATGATTCCTCTACTGTACTGATACGCAACTGATAACAAAGAACAAAATACTATTTGTCCAAAGGTTTTCATAAATAGCATCAATATCTAACCTGTTCATGAAGTAGTGACCATTTTATAACATTCCACAAAGCAAATACCTCTAAACTTTATCTATACACATACACCTCAGCAAAAACCAAAATTCAAATGAGGTATGTTATGTGTATAGACATCAATTTTGACAAAAATCTCAAATGTCAAAAGGAAGTCAATATATTGCATAGCCCAAGTAATGTAAACGATGTTTAGAACAAGCAATGTAAATGTAGCGGCATATCAATGACAATACATGTCGCTTTTGGAGCACTACTAAAAAGTGTCGTCTTTCATCTAGTCCAAATGGAATAAGTCTATGGCAATCATTCCATCACGACACTCTTCTTTAGTACTTTGGAGCGTTCCCTCGCTGTCTTCCTTAAATAATAAAACGGATAAAGTAAAATAAAGCTGTAACTAACTCCTGACAAAAAGTTTCATGAATGATCCCGCATATTTCAGATTTACAAGCTGAAAGTTATGTACAGCTACAAAAAAACTGACAGTAAATGCAGCAGTTAAACTGTTATCTCAAGCCAACTCGGACGATGATGAACAAGCAAAAGTCCACAGCATCTGCATAATTCAGCAATATGAAACAGATTTAAGAAAAGTTAGGTATAAGTATAACCACTATTACTACTACCACCACTACATAGCATCAGAGAAAAACAGCACTAACTTTCTTTTTAATTAGCAAAATTTATTAAAACAACACACTCCAGCGCACAAGAAATGCTCTGGAGCGGAACAAAGATACAAACGCTGCACTAGCAGTTAAGAAACTAAACAGAAGCATATGCACAAAAGAGCCTCACACTAAAAACCACACTACACAACCAAAAGCTAAAAACAAAGACACAAACAAAACACAAAGCTGCCACCAAAAACAGCAGCCAGCTCAAAAAAATATGGAGCAACTAGCACAGACCACCAAGGAAGCCTCCAACAACCACGGGCAACCCCAAAGGCAACAACAGACTACCTAAAAGAAAAGGAATTCTGCTATACCAGAAAAAAGTAGCAAGGAATCACACCAGAAAAAACACAGCCCAAAAAACTCACCCAAAAACCAATACCGAACACTAACCTCCCACCAAGAGAACGACACTCACCCTCTTGTTAGAGCTGCCTGGGTCCAAGCATCACTCATAAAAGAGACAATGAAACTTTAGGGTCTGTTTGGATTGATGGAATACAACGAGACGGAGAGGAGCGGAATAGAATAAATCTTTCATTCCATTGTTTGGATATTTTATGATAAAGAACAAATTTTGCATTCCATTCATTACCTCTCAAATTGGAGGGGAACAAAATTGAAGCTAAGTGGCGGTATGGGATGGAATCCATTCCATTATTATTTTTGAAATCCAAACAATGGAACATTGGGTGCGCGTTTGTTTTGTTCAAACTTTAAAAAAAATCATTTTGTTTTGAAAAATCTAGAGATGTTTTTTTAGGGATTTTTAAAAAAAAATCTGAAGCTGCTTTCTGTTTGTTTACTATCTAAAATATCTTTTTTCAAAATGTGAAGCTCCTGCACCTAAGTTTCTTGTTCTTCAAAAAAAAAAAAGATTTTAGAAAAACTATTAGGATCAGCTTTTCATTTCAAGACTAAAAATGATTTTTTTTAACAAAACAATTTTCTAAAAAATCTAAAACAAACACTTTTAAAAAGATAAAAGTGATATTTTTAAGAAAAAAATCTGTAACAAACGCAACATTATCCTATTTCATCCCTTTCCATTCCAGTCAATCTCATTCCATTAATCCAAACATATAATTCTTCCCAGACCCCCTCTCCAAGTGATTACTTTAATTTCATCCACCACCTCTCTAGACACTAACTAATTAAACTAAACTAAGTACCAACAGAAATTCCTTCTGTACGGACATCAGAATAATGCAGCAATGGTTAAAGCTTTAAAAGAACAAAATATATAAGTGTGTGAAGATTCTAAAGGAGTAATTGACTGAGAAAGGTACCAACTACGAAGTTTGCATTTGAGCGCCTTCATTGTTGCTTTTGCGAAGACTCGAGCAGCCTCAGCTTCAGCTTCTGCAGCCTCTGCCTCCCTAGCTGCTTCCTCAGCCTGCGCAATGGCAAGTTCTGCCTCCGCAACTGCTTTTGCAGCTGCAGCGGCCGCCTCTTCAGCTGACATCCTCTTCATTTTTGTTAGCTCTTCATCAATTTGGGATTTTGAAAGCACCTTGACCACACCACTCTTATCCACTTCTGGAGAATCTTTGGGCCTCGCTTCAACGAGCATCAAGGAAGAGCTTCTACTTTTCTCAGATACTGTTGAACTGGCCATAATTTTGTACTTCTGCTTTTCCTGTTTATGGATTCAAATACCATTTTAAAACTAGGGTTTATCAATGGAAATAAAAGTTATCTCTCTTTGCTAGGGGTGTACATGGGCCAGATTGGGTTGGGCCAAATCCCGAACCACATAGGTACACCGGATTGGGTTTAGTAAAATAACCACCCATTTCAGCATTGAGCCGGGTTGAGTGCTTAGTGGGTTACCTAAAAAAAAAAATTTTAATATCATGTTGCTACTTCCAAAAGATAACACGTCTATTTAGTAAATATTTGGTTCCACGGTGGGAGAACCAAACTCATAATGGTTGAACATGATAGGAATTTTTTTCCTAACTTAAAGAAACTTCAGTGCACGAACAACAAAGGCGGAAATTCAAGAGGTGAGATTAAAATTCTTTGCTTCATTTACAAGTTGTGCATTGGATTAAAAACATTGAAAATACCTATTTCACATAAGTGTATTAAGTGGAGAACCCTTATTTTGGGTATTTAAGTGGGCCCCACATGTACACATCACTCATTTATAATTTTTTAATTATAGTACTTAATAAGCACTCTATCACTCCAACCCAACACCTCAATTTTTTACAAAATAGGTTACACCAATAATTTTATATTATCTATCGATAACTCTATATCATTACATTTCAATATTTTAACATTAAAGTGATGTGCAGCCCATGGAGAGAAAAGGAGCTTAAAGTAGCACTACTCTTTAAGCCCTCTTCTATTTTTCTCCCCAATGAGGTACCAATGCTTATGAGGCTAAGCTTCCCCATTGGGGATGGTCTATAATAAGACCTTCCAATATTATCCAGATCATTGACTGTGTCTATTACAGAGGTTTACACATGGAGCTTGATGTGCATAGCTACAGCAGTAACTGATCATAAAATTACCTGGATTATTTTGCCACTTGTCACCATCTGCTGCAATTTTGTTGACAATAACTTTCTAAGATTTGGTGGACACTGATATTTTTCCTAAAGATATGAAAAGTTTCGGAATGAACATCAATGAGACAATGGAGTTAAGTATGTAAGCAAGCATTACATTGCTAATATTGGCATAATTAACTATTCACCAATATTCCAAGCCAAGATTTGCAGCATATGCATGGTATGATTGATTGCATTATGCTTTTTTGGGTGTACCACATTGTAGTGGCAGGAAATAACAGGTTGTTACTTGCGAAGTGAGACTGCACATAGAAGCTTAAATACACACACACAAAGTGAAGTAGAAATACCTCTATGTAAGTAGCAATGGCAGCCTTGTCAGAACCCTTTGACTCTTTCATATTGACAATAGCCTCTAGTACATGATTATCCCCCAACCTGCCATCATTGAAAAACATATTGCTTTTGTAATTCAAAAGTATTGCTGCATGATTTCAACATTTCAGCTCAAGATGGATGCCTTTATCAGAAGACAAGTGAAAAGAAAACTATTATCATTCATAACTGCAGGTGTAATCTATGTATATATCAATTACTATGAATTTAAATTTAATGCAAAGTCGTATATGATAAGATTTTTTTTCTCATATATCTATAACATGCTTGTAGAAAAAATGCCACGAGGTACTATAAAAATGAAGGGTTACTGGACAAATAACATAGAAAATAACAAAACTTCAGATACAAATTAGGCTATTTATCTATTCATTTATGAAAAATTGGTAAACTAGCACACAGCTTTATGCCATCCTATAACTAATTACTTGTAAGAACAAAATTACGCAAACCAAGCACCACAGGCATGGACAGAATTTTTTTCTATTCATAATAAAATGGCGGATATATTTAACTGAAAGTTATTGAACCTTGATACTTGTTCTTTTGAATTTGAAGATTGCAATGTTCCGCTAGAGGCTGCTAGGGGCTTAACATCGAGAATGTCTTCACGTTGAACTACTTTACTCACGGCCAATTGGTTATTGTTAGTTTTGGGGGCTGGAAGTGCAAGGTTCTTTTTAAGGGCAAGCTTCGCCTTCTGCCGGGAACCCCATATTGCTGTGACATTTATATTCCTCCATTTATCCTGTTCACAGTTCAAAGCATACAGACTAGTACACCAAAGGTATGCAATAGATTTATCAATTTGATCAAAGAAAAATGCTCTATCTTTCATATTTCTCCTATAATACAATACACAGATGATATTTTGGGGAGTGAGATTTCAACATTCCCATCCTGAAAGAACAATAAGACTTTCTACATTTAACATTTCCCGTCCCAGAACATGCTACGCTGTGTTAAAAAGACTCACCTTGAGATCTACATTGGACCGCGTACGCAAAATGGAACTGAACTCGGGATCAGAAAGTATAGTGCGCCATTTTCCTGACCCGTGTTTGACAACTCCAGCTTTCAGCGCCGCTTCTTCTTCTGCAGTCCATTTCTGCTTAGGAGCACCCATGGAAGGAAAGCCAGAACCTTTTTTTGTGACAATTTAATGTCTGCTTCTACGCTAGAGGAAATCTTGGAATTTCAGTGCTTCCCTTTTCTACATGTGCATCTATGCATGAGAAAACTTTACTATTAATTGTTGACCAACAAACAACATCAAAATGAAAGAAAAAAATGTCAAAATATGATTATTTTGTGTTTATAATAACCGGTAAAATATAATTAAAGAAATACAACTCATCCTAAATATTGACCTTAGTTCCACGCTCACTTCAATCTCATCCACTAACAACCCAATAATATTAAACTAAATAGCATTAGCACCAACCCAAGGTGTGCCTGGTGTCCAACATGTGCCAACACCGATACAACACTCACACATGAAGTTACTTTCAATTACTTCCACTTTTTCAAATTGTTATCACGTGTCTGTGTCAATGTCGTGCCAGGTGTTCGTGTTATCATGTATGTGTCAGTGCTTCATACAAGTTGAAACAAGAGAAGAGAACAACTCCACAAATTCCAGAACCCAATGGCTCATTTTATTTGGCTGGCAAAGAGTATACTAAATTATATAACATTGTAATAAATATACATGTAGAACATTTTTACAATCATTGTTGAAAAATGCCTAGTATGCAATTAGCCCTTTGTGAAAAAAAGGTAGAAATTTGAACACACCCTTAAAAGAACTATTGCATCAAAATGAAAAATCTAGCAATGCCGATATTGCTCAGACACCTTCACTCGGGTTTGAACTCGAGACCTTACAGGTGTGTGAGAGTTTTAGGTGGTATTTACTATTTACGACTTCGCCTACAGACCAAAAAGAAAATGCAAAATCTAAAGATGTTAATTTCTCTCTCATTTGTTAAATTTCATTAAACCAGTCAAAGGAAATTCACAATGAGTCCACAAATCCTAGCTTAACTGACAGAAATGCTGAAATTGCTAGTGTTGGACGTCGGGACCGGGGTTCGAACCCCGGTCACTCCACTTTGTATGTGTGAGTTTTCAATGGCTTTGTCATTTCATCTATGAACCAAAAAAAAAAAGGAAATTCACAATGAACAAAAAAAAATACAACAAAAAGGAAAAGTTTTTCACTTTAACCTCACCCATTATTAGAAAGAAAAACAACAACATCGTATAAGAGAATCACAGACACAAACACAATCACAACAAACAAAGAAACAATGTAAGAATATAAATAGAACCACTCACATGCATTCAAGTGGGAAGACAAATAATAGATTATAGTTGTAAAAAATGACAAAAATTTGAACTTTGTTTGACAGAAAAAGAAAGGGTCAAAATATAAAGAAGAATCGGTATACCTAATCAGTTGGAGATTATGAGAATTGGGAAAAGTTGAACCATTTTTTTACAGAAATAGAAGTATTTTGCTAAGCGCCAGAGAAAGAATGAGACGCATGTGTTCTAATTCGACCGAGGAAAAGGAAACCAAATTGTGTCTCTTCGTTTTGTTTCTTTTATTTAAAAATAAAATAAAAATATCTACGAAAATATTCTACCCTTGTCATTTTATTATTTTTATAAATAATACTTTGAAAAAATTACACATGGAAATATATTGTAAATGATTATTTTCATTTAATATACTCTGAAATTTTTAAATTTATTTTATATATACCTTTATTTAATTACTCTTAATTCAACTAACTTACTTATTTTTAATTTCTCTCTTATAATAAATAAGGACATAAATGAAATTAAACATTTATAATATTTGAAAATTGGTCAAAGTTTCTTATAAAAATGACCAAATTTTTTTCTAAAAGTGTTCCTTATAAAAAAATCGGAGAGAGTATTATTATAAATCTCCATAATTTTCATTCATTTTACTATTTTTTATTTTTATTTTTTTTTTGTTTACAATTTAATATCGAACCTAAAACTTCATGCATACTATCTAAATATTTCACCACTAAATTACACCTAATTGCTTCTTTCTATTTTTTAACATGAATCAAAATAGTTAAAAATAAATATGAACATTTCTTTTTTTCTACGTAAAGGACTAGAAATTAAAAATAGAGGGAGTATTATTTTGTAGGAATGAAGAGGAAAAAATGTCGGAAGAATAACTTAAATATCAGAGTTCAAAGCTTCAAATAGTTAAAACTTTCACTCGAGTCAAACAACTTTTTTTCCTTTTTTTGATATCAAGTTTTGAAAACAAATTTTTCCTAATCACATAAAACTTCAAAATATGTTGCTGTAGTTGTAAAAAAATTAATTATTTACATGAGTAATATGGTTTCCATTACAAAAAATTCTCCAATAACATAATTCACAACAACAAATAGTATTGGCAACAAATAAGTTTGTGGTAAAAAAAAAAACTTATAAGACATATTATATTCGGATCTTATTTTGATAAAAATATTAATTTATTTTTTAAGTTTATGGAATAAGGATCGAAAAGAGTATTCAACAATATAAATAACAAATTCAACTGGTAGCGAATATAGAAAATAAAACTTGGGTGGATTACTAAAAAAATGCCTCTTATATACTAAAAAAAAAATTAACCTAGTATCAAGGTCGGGTCGACTACCAAAAAAAAAATTACTCCTATATAGATATATAATTTAACTTTTGATAAGCACACAGTTAATTGTAAAAAAAATAAATAAACTGCATAACTTTCGACTAGAGTGCAAATAATATCAAGGTCAAGTTTATGATGCACAGGTGAGATATGGTTTTTGTTGGCGCAGCTGAAGCTAGGCTTCGATCACTTTGGCCTGCACAGGCCTAGCAAGTAAGCAGGCAATCAAGGAAACACGCGCGCGCTGCACTGTCACTTTGGCCAAGCCAATGAGCACAGTTTCTGCAGGATCTACAATCCTTGTTGCTGCAACAATGGTGAATGAATGGAAAGAATGAAAAGCTCTTGTTTAACAGAGGAAGAAGAAGAAGATTAAGGAAAAATAGAATCAGTTTTATTCATCCACAATGGGGAAAAGTAGTTGGATACAATCACTAATCATGAGCCAATTATTTATACTAGATCATCACAATGGTTGATGATTCTCTTAGGCCCTAACCAACTAACAACTTCCTAACTGACTCTAACACACTCTAACAACCTAGGTAAATCAAATCTAACTGACTCTAACAAACTCTATTAACAAACTTCACTAACAAACTAACTAACTTGCTTAAGGAGCAATTAGCTACACTTTCTTTTGCTAGCTTGCACACCAAGCCAGCTCATCAACAATATGAATTAACCATCTAGAGTCTTCTTAGATTCAACACACCCCCTTAATTCATGTTGTCCACTGTCTCAATTCCCATTTCACTTCTTAATTTTTCAAACACCCGTGTTGTTACAGCCTTGGTTAACAAGTCTGCAACTTGCTCATCACTTCTGCAGTGCATTAGGGCCAAGTTACCATTGCTTACCTGCTCTCTTAAGTAATGGAACCTTAGCTCTATATGCTTGCTTCTTCCATGAGCAATAGGGTTCTTTGCAAGATTGATAGCAGACACATTATCAATCTTCAAAGTGACAGTTTCACACCTGTCTTGACTGATTTCCTCAATTAGGTTTTTCAACCAAATGGCTTGACAGGTGCTGAGTGATGCTGCTATATACTCTGCTTCACAGGAGGATAGGGCCACTACAGGTTCCTTCTTTGAACACCATGATATTGGTGATCCACCATAGAAAAACATATAACCAGCTGTTGATTTTCTATCTTCATGATCACCACACCAATTTGAATCTGTGTAGCCAATCAGCTTGCATTCTTTGTCTCTATCACTTGCAGGGAACATAATACCATAGTTTATGGTCCCTTTCACATATCTAAGTATTCTTTTCACTGCAATCAAGTGTGAACTTTTAGGCCTTTCCATGAACCTGCTAGCAATCCCTACACTGTAAGCCAAGTCAGGCCTTGTATTGCACAAATACCTCAGAGAACCAATCATCTTTCTATAGAATGTAGGGTCTACATCTTCTTCTTCTGCACACTTTGTTAGTTGTGACCTTGGCTCAGCAGGTGACAATGCAACATTGCATTTGTCCATCTCAAACTTCTTCAAAATCTTTGATGCATATCTAGTCTGGTGCATTAAGATTCCTTGCTCATTCCTCAGAAACTCAA
The DNA here is from genome assembly GCF_020283565.1 of Trifolium pratense. Lineage (NCBI taxonomy): Eukaryota > Viridiplantae > Streptophyta > Magnoliopsida > Fabales > Fabaceae > Trifolium > Trifolium pratense. The sequence goes on along the minus strand of NC_060062.1, from coordinate 45,817,363 downwards.
TGCCTAGAAAATATGTCATGAGGCCTAAATCTGTCATTTCAAACTCTTCCTTCAAGTCACCCTTGAACTCACTAATATAAGATTCATTGCTTCTTGTGATAAGCAAATCATCTACATATAGACAGATTATAATAACTCCCTTTGCAGCATCTTTCTTGACATACACTCCATGTTCTGTGACACATTTCTTAAACCCTATTTCATTTAAGAACTTGTCAATCCTTTTGTTCCAAGCTCTTGGAGCTTGTTTCAGACCATAGAGTGCCTTCTTAAGCTTATACACCTTAAGCTCTTGACCTTTCACTTCATAACCAGGTGGCTGGGCAACATACACTTCCTCTTCTATAGGACCATTCAGAAAAGCTGACTTCACATCCATTTGATACATTGGCCAATCATTTAGGTTAGCAATAGCAGTCACTAACCTAATTGTTTCCATTCTAGTAACAGGTGCAAACACTTCATCATAGTCAATACCTTCTTTCTGAAGAAATCCCTTTGCCACTAGTCTTGCTTTGTATCTGGTTATTTCACCCTTTGAGTTCACTTTCAGCTTGTAAACCCACTTCACATCTATTGCTTTCTTTCTCTGTGGAAGATCCACCAGCTCCCATGTTTGATTGCTTTCAATCGAATCCAATTCTTCTTTCATAGCACCTCTCCACTTTTCACTTTGTAGAGCACTATGCACATCAATTGGTTCAGATTCAGCCATGAATGCTAAATGGATCAACTCACCATCATTATTCACTTGACCATCTGAGTTCATTTCACATTCTTGTAATCTTGCTGGTAGAACTCTAGGCCTATTTGATCTTCTCACCTCAGGCACTGGCTGATTTACTTGTTCTTCACTAACTTCTTCAATCATCACACTAGTTGACTTCTTTCTGTCATTAGTGTTCCAGTCCCATTCCTTGAGTTCATCAATTATTACATCTCTACTGATCACCACATTGTTGTTGATTGGATCATAGAGTTTGTAACCTCCAGTTGAGTGATAACCAACCAATATCATCATTGTTGACTTATCATCCAACTTTTTCCTCAATTGATCTGGTGTGTGTTTGAAAACTAGTGAACCAAACACTCTTATATGATTCACATTTGGCTTGTGTCCTGACCAACATTCTTCTGGTGTGATACCCTTCAATCTCTTTGTAGGGCACCTGTTCAATGTATAAGTAGCAGTAGAAACTGCTTCACCCCATAACTCCTTAGGTAAATGCTTTCCCTTCAACATACACCTCACCATATCCATTATTGTTCTATTTTTTCTTTCAGCAGTCCCATTTTGCTGTGGAGTATATGGTGGGACTATGTCATGCACAATTCCTTCATTGTCACAGAATTTTGCAAATTCATGTGATACATACTCTCCACCCCCATCTGTTCTTAGGGTTTTGAGTCTCTTACCACTTTGTCTTTCAACTGTAGCTTTAAATTTCTTAAAAATTTCAAACACATCACTTTTCTTACTTATCAAGTACGTCCATAGTTTTCTGCTAAAGTCATCTATGAAGCTTACAAAGTACCTGTTACCTCCAATTGAGCTCACTTGCATTGGACCACATACATCTGAATACACCACTTCAAGTACACTATTGGTTTTACTTGCTGCATGCTTGCTGAAGCTCCCTCTGTGCTGTTTTGACTGCACACACTCTTCACAAATCTCTTCAGGCACTTGCAGGCTTGGCAAGCCTGTCACCATCTTTGATTTTTGCAGCAAGCTGAGGTCCTTGAAATTCAAGTGCCCCATTCTATAGTGCCATCTCCATTCTTCTCTGCTTGATGCAGTCATCAAGCACTTGTGATCCAGAACATTGAGCCCAATCTTGAATGTTCTATTCTTTGACATTTCAGTTTTTAACATCAAGTTACCTTTAGTGTTGTACACTTTCAGCAACCTATTCTCCATTATAATTCTGTAATCTTTCTCTAGCAATTGGCCTATACTGAGTAGATTACATTTCATACCTGGTATGTACAATACACCAGAAATCACTGAACACTTGCCATCCTTTCTTTTGATTGTTACATCACCAATGGCTTGTACTGCAAGACTGCTATTGTCTGCAAACTTGACATTGTGATTCTGAGTAGCCTTTAGGCTTGTGAACCAATCTTTCCTCTCTGTCATGTGTGTTGTACATCCAGTATCAAGATACCACTTCTCTTGAAGGTCACTTTCATCTTTTGTAGTTACAAGAAGCATAACTGAGCCTTCATCATCATCATCATTTCTAGCCATTTTGGCTTCAGCATCACTTGATTCCTCTTTGAATCTACATTCATCTGCAAAATGACCATAATTTTGGCAATTATAGCATTGAATGTGTTTCTTATCAAACTTGCCTCTTCCACCTCTTCCACCTCTTCCACCTCCATTGTAACCACCTCTACCACCATTGAACTGTTTCTTCTGATTTCCACCTCCTTTGGTATCTTGATTCTCTTTTCCATTTCCATTCTGATAACTATCTTTTCTCTTATTGCCTTGCCATTTTCCCTTTCCTTTCTTATTCTTGTTACCCTGCTGAACTTGTAATGCTACCTCACCATTGGATTTATCAGAATTTCTCTGATTCATCCTTTGCTCATGTGCTTCTAAAGACCCTTGCAGTTCCTCAACCTTGATAGTGTCAAGATCCTTAGACTCTTCTATTGCAGCTACCACATAGTCAAACTTAGGAGTTAAAGATCTCAGTATCTTTTCAACTCTCATTGTACCAGACACAATTTCACCACATGCTTTCATTTCATTAACTAATTTTGCAATCTTTGTAAAGAATTCACTTACTGTTTCTTTCTCTTCCATTTGTAGCTGTGCAAACTTGCTTCTTAGGGTTTGTAGCTTCACTTTCTTCACCTTCTGATCTCCAGCATAAGCTGTAGCCAAGATATCCCAAGCTTGCTTAGCTGATTCACAATCTCCAACCTTTTCAAAGATATCAGGGCTTACACTTTGATGGATTATGAACAATGCCTTGTAGTCTTTCTTCTTCAATTCTTTGTGTTGAGTTCTTTGAACCTCTGTTGCACCTTCAGAGAGTGATTCCACACCATTAATCACTTGATCCATCACATCTTGATAATTGAACAAGACTTTCATCTGTTTGCTCCAATTATCATAATTCTTTCCATCCAAGACTGGAAGATTCGTAGGGAATTGACCATTGTTAAAGGTTGCCATGGTTAAAGCACGAACCAGGCTCTTGATGCCAGATGTTGGCGCAGCTGAAGCTAGGCTTCGATCACTTTGGCCTGCACAGGCCTAGCAAGTAAGCAGGCAATCAAGGAAACACGCGCGCGCTGCACTGTCACTTTGGCCAAGCCAATGAGCACAGTTTCTGCAGGATCTACAATCCTTGTTGCTGCAACAATGGTGAATGAATGGAAAGAATGAAAAGCTCTTGTTTAACAGAGGAAGAAGAAGAAGATTAGGGAAAAATAGAATCAGTTTTATTCATCCACAATGGGGAAAAGTAGTTGGATACAATCACTAATCATGAGCCAATTATTTATACTAGATCATCACAATGGTTGATGATTCTCTTAGGCCCTAACCAACTAACAACTTCCTAACTGACTCTAACACACTCTAACAACCTAGGTAAATCAAATCTAACTGACTCTAACAAACTCTATTAACAAACTTCACTAACAAACTAACTAACTTGCTTAAGGAGCAATTAGCTACACTTTCTTTTGCTAGCTTGCACACCAAGCCAGCTCATCAACAATATGAATTAACCATATAGAGTCTTCTTAGATTCAACAGTTTTTACCATATATAAGCTTGTTTTCACCATTGTGAGATAAGTTTCACCATCTTATTAAATGAGATGTTATGCAACATATTAATCTAATGGTGTGACTTATTGATCTTATTCATCTAATACCGAAAACAAAATTTGTCTATGGTAAAAGATTTATCCCACTCGTACATATTAGACAAAGTCTAATATAAATTTTAAAAACATTATAACTATCCTTAGGAGCTAACTCACAATTTAGAGCTAACAAAATAACTCTTATAATTGTTTGCCAATAATAGTAAAAAAAAAAAATTAACTCGAAAATAATGCTTTATTGTAACTTGATTATCTTGATCTTTACTTTTCAACTCTTCGGGTTTTCAATAGTTTATAAGTCAATAACACAATATAGAAAATAATGAATCAAAAAATCAACAACCAAACAAAGAAATCAACAATTTATAAGTTCACTTTTTCATTCACAAAATGCAAATCATCCCGAAAACGAAAACAATAATGAATCAACACCAGGTGCAAAAATGAGCGAAAGACAAATCAATAGTAAACCCATAATGAATTAGCACCATTTTTACATGACATTTGTACCAATACAAAATACACTCACGAAGAAGAAGAATAAGAAAAACAAATCAACGATAGATTAATAGTGAATCAACAACATATGCTAAAATTATAATGAATCAACACAACTAGTTGTTAAACGATAATAGATCAACATAACCTGATTCACAAAATAAATCCAAATCGACCATAAAATAAGATCGCGATAGCAATATTTGTGCCACTAAATCTCCAAGATCTCTTAATTCCATAAAAAAAATTCCAAAAAATAAAATCAATTTAATTGAAAAAAGAATTCATCTTCAATTGTATCAATAAATATTATTATCATTGAACTAAACAAAGATTAACACTCAATCTCAAAAGTAACTGCATTTGACAATAGAAAAAAATACCTAACACATAGAAAAAAAAATACCTAACAAGAGAGATGAGAGGCCGAGAGATGGTTGAAATTCGTGAATCGCCCTCGCTCCGACAGAAGCGCAACAAGGAAGAGGATGAAGTGGGATCGAGAGAGAACCAAAGGATTGAGGGCGAGAATATAGGAGAGTGAGGAGAGTGTCACACAAATAGATCATTTATTGGTTGGCAAAAGGTGTGGTAGAAGTGTAAATTTTTACTATAACCAAGGGTAGTTAGTAATTTTATCTATTTTTTTCCTAGTCAGGCTGTAGCTAGCCCACGTTACTTTTCCACATGACATAAAATGATTGAGCCACATGGTAGTCTATTGTTTTTTATTTTTTAATTGTCTAACCACCTAAGGGATTTAAAACAATTTGATACTAAAATTGTAGACACCGGAAAAAAAAATTACAATTAGAGATGACAATAAAAGGGGTACTATTGTACCCGTCCTCATATTCGTTGTTGAAAAAATTATCTATACCCATACTCATACCCGTGTGCATAACAATTTTAATGTGTGTATCTCATGCCTACCTAAGTGTCTATACTTGTTACCCAAACTTTAACTATAGAAAAAAAAATCGTTTGTGGCACAACATTTTCCTTTTTTTTTGTTGTTGAAAACACATCGATGTATCAATTACAAACCAAAATATTCATACGGACTCGCATATTCTATTTTATATGTGTGTTTATCTTTGTTGGCAACATAGACTTAGTTGGTATGTTTTAATAAATTTCCTTGTGTTGCACCCTAAATTTTCACCATAAAAATACGGTGTAGAAGTCCATATTGTATAAAGAATCGACAAATAGAGGAAAAACAAAACTCATTGCAACAGATGAAAACAATAAAAATTAGAGAATTATATTTTTTTTCTACATTTTTATTTTTAGACACACGTATCAAAAGATAAAATGTTTTTTTTGGCTCAATAGCCTAGTTGCTAGACTCATACTACAGATGTAGAGAAGTGGAAAATTTGAAGTTCGATCCTCGACTCCTCCAATAATAGGCACTGACTGAGCTACCCTTACGGGACATCAATTTTATTTTATTTTGAAATACCCAATGTTAATTGTTAGTAATTGAGTGAGAGTGACCTCCAAATTCATCTTCATCATATCTTGAATATTTGCAACAACAGTTGCGTAACAATGAAACATGTTATAATCATTTAAAATGAGGTCGATAACAATTTAACAATTTGAATAGCATAAATTTCTTGCATAGTCCATGTCTCTAGCAAGCCTCAACCCATGATAAATCACCATAAGCTCGACAAAGTATAATCCATAAAACCCAAATACCCTGTGTGTGTGTCAGTGATCTAGTTATTGTCTCATCGTCGGAACATGCCGCCAAATCAAGATTTGATACACTCAAACAACTATCATCCACATTCAAAATATAATCATCCTCAAGCGTAGGATGTCAAGTTATCCATCTATAGTAGGGTTATAATCAAGGATTGAATCAGGAAAACAAGAGGTAATAATTGAAATAAGCTTCTACATTTTCAGCACGATCTTGAACAAGCTGGTAGATTATTTTCCAACACACATTATGATTCTGGCCTCCAATTCCACCAAAGTCCCGCAACAAACACATAAGCACCTGAACCTTTCAAATGATTAGTCATCCAATGCTCAAAAATCATCTGACTAAAGAAAGTCACGTTCTGATAGCCAAAAATCTATCATATCGGAACAACTTCAACACATTCAGGAAGGCAATGCAAAATAGCTTCTTCACTAGTTGAACATCTAGAACAAGTATTAGATTGAGAGATATGTTCGTGATGGATCATAGAAAAATTCGACATATAAAATTATGGCACGCACACCAAATACAAAAAGTTAATGATTTTTGCTGCCTTAAGATTCCAAATGCACTCCCAAGATTTAGGCAAAATTACATTGTAGATCATTTATCATATTTATTTGTAACACGTTGGTCCTTTATTTTTTTTATCCCCGTTTAAGTCATTTATCTTTTATAATATGCACAAAAACATCTTTTAGTTGAAAGGAATTGTCTTGAATAGCCATAAACTCCACTTTTTTGCACAACCTTTACCAGTGAAAAAACCCAAAAGAAATTTCATCTCCAAATTTGTAGGTAACCTTTGTGAAAAGCCGATTTAGCCTTTGAAAAAGAGTTTCAAATGGGAGAGCCAAAACTTCTAGCACTATCGAGAGAAAATACCTATTATTATCTAAGATTTTTTTTCTTACAATAGATCTGAAAGATAGAGAGAGAAAACTCACGGGACAGAGAAAGAAGAAGGAATGAAAAGACTCCTTACAATTTAAAAAATGAAAGATCACCATAAAGATTAATCTAATGGCTGAGATTTAATACTCTCACCCTCTCATTTAAAAATTCCTCTCATTTGAAAGTTCCCCTATATATATATATATATATAACATGTGAAATCTTTTCTCCAACTAAATTTTTTCAACCTGCATGAGTAAAACAAATTGCAATATTCAAGATATCTATACTAGGCTAATGCTATGGTGGACCACCTTTACAAGTGGTCCACCGTGAACAAATGATATACCGAATATGAATTTTACAAAATTTACTATTAGATTGAAAGTTTATATCGTATAGATCATCCTTAAATTTTTTTGAAAATCATTTGATGTGTTATTGAGACTCATCAAGATTTACGTTATTTAATAAACCATTAATTTTGATGTGTCTCAATAACATATCAAATGATTTTCAATTTTTCTAAATTTTTCTATTGATGATCTATATGATCTAAACTTTCAATCCAACGGTGAATTTTGTAAAATTCATATTCGTTATAATGGTATTCGTGACTGGTCCACTATGGACCACTTGATGAATTTTCCATCTATACTAATACATACAGGGAAAAGTTGAATTTTAGTGTAGCTTTTTCTAAAATCCCAAAATACCCTTAAACAGTTTTTTTTTGTTTTGTTTTTTAACTCTTCTTTAACTTCTATAGTTTTTTTCTAACATCATTCTCAACTTCTATACTCTCAACTTTGTTTTTTTTTTTCCATTTTTTCATACATTGATCTTAAGTAATATTATTTGTTATTTTTCAAAATTCAACTATTCATAAAAATAATATATAATAAATTGACAATAATCGTATACATAGTTAACAAAATATAAAAAGTGGATCGTGTCCGTCTGGCCACTAGTATTTAAGAAAGGGAAACATTTGAAAAATTTAATTTAAAAAGGACTAGTAAACTATCAAATATCCCCCTAATATTTTAAAATTCATCAAATACCTCCTAAAATTTGGAAATAGGTACTCCACTAAAATTTTAAAAAGTCAATCAAATTTGACTGGTAGTGTCAGGGGTCAATTTGATTGACTTTTAAAAATTTCAGAGAGTATTTATCTATTTCCAAAATTCAAGAAATATTTAACGAATTTTAAAATTTCAGGGGTATTTAACAATTTACTAGTAAAAAGACCGAAAAAAAAATTAGCTGAACAATAAATGAATGAGAAAGTTTTGAGAGCTTCATTTTGGCTTTGGTAGCATCCTCCGCAGAATCAAAATTGTCATTGGAAAGATGTCGAACACCCTGCTACGCGCGGCGACTCGTGGTGGTTCCCTACGCGCCACCTTCACCCGACGGTTCTCCACCGACGCATTGGTCGAAGCAAAACCAGGCGAGATCGGATTGGTTTCTGGAATCCCACAGGAACACCTCCGCAGAAGGGTATTATGCCATATCAATTTTTATTCTCAATTCACATTTTCTCAATCATCTATAGCTTTTGTTCATTTCTGAAACAAATTCGCCAATTTTCTTATATATAGTATAATTGTTCTAGCTTAGATAGATTCAATTGAAGCTTTGTTTAGTTCGTTTTAATGTAGGGTAATATTCATGTAACAATTTGAAATTTTGCAAATTAATTGATGCATCATTAGATCCTAGTTTATTTTCTTGCTAAGAATTGAAACTCAATTAGGCATTTGTTTTGTATTTCCAATGTTATGGCAGGTTTTGATTTACTCTCCTGCTAGAACTGCTGGTCAACAAGGATCTGGAAATGTTGGAAGATGGAGGATCAACTTCTTATCTACCCAAAAGTAATTTATCTCATGTTATCGTGTTTCTTTCGCTGCTTGTTTAGATATAGCATTATGAGTTTTAGAACCTATGAAGCATAGACACGGCCACCGGACACAACATGGACATTTACATGTCGACACCAATAATAATTTGAGAAAATGATATAATCCAATGTATTCATAAGTGTAGGTACCAATGCGTGTCCGGCACTGAGACACGCCTAATCCAAGGAATGTCCGTGCTTCATAGTTTAGAGCTCAAATTCTTCGTTATTTTTCCCTAACGAGTTTGATGTGTCTGCACTGGATATCTGTTGTCCATATACTGGGAGCTTTGACAAATTTCTTATTGAAATGTATTCGTGAAAGCGAAACTTATGCTATCATTGATATTACATTTCCTGCACCTGTGGAAATTTTCATGGGTTTTAATCGCTATGTTATTTCACATATGTTATTGATTCTTTCTGGGCATCTCTAAATAGTTTATGGAGTTACTAGCAACTAGGGTTTGTTGTTGAAATGTATACTTCTTACTTACTGTGGATCAACTAATAGTTACTGTCATCTAATGTTTCTATAGGTGGGAAAATCCACTGATGGGGTGGACATCCACTGGGGACCCATATGCCCATGTTGGTGATTCTGCCTTGGATTTTGACAGTGAAGAAGCTGCAAAGGAATTTGCAGAGAGGCATGGTTGGGAATATGTGGTATGTTTTTACTATTCAAATATAGGTCACATAGAAACGTTTTGTGTCTTCTAAGCCTTCAAAGTGCTCTAGTAATAAATCATACCTGTTCTTATTAAAGTAAACCGTTATCAGGTGGATTGGTTCACCTTTTTTTGCTGATGACTCAACTAGGATATTAACTTAAAATAACAATCTATAGAACAAGGGTTTCAATATTGTCTTCTCAGCAATCTAACTAGAATCAGCATATGTTGTTTCTCAGATGATTGGGAATTTATTGTTGAACTGTGCTTGTCAGTCATTTAATTTTGTTTCAACTTTCAAGCAATAGGATGCTAAACAGAAAAATTTACTTGAGAAGTCTATAGATATGATTTTGTGCATGAGATGAAGCTAAAACTGTATCTGGAACAGATATGACCAGATTGCATCTGGTAGAAAACGGGTGAGGGATAGAGATAGCCTGAGATGGGCAAATAGACTGCATCCAGGACTAGGACTGGTAAGTTGAAGTTGCATCCATCTAGAACATAAGTTGGGGGTTGGTTTACATTAGATTAGAATAAAGACCAGGTTGGACATTGACTCAAACCATCCAGCATCTTGGACTAGGATGAGACTATAGTGCATATGAAACAAAAGCTGAGGCTAGAGTGTCTGGGACCAAAATTTTGGCTTGAGACCTTATATCGTCCTCCTGTCAATACTATGCTAGCAATAAAAAAGAGAGTTGCACTTTAAGTCATTTTTGGATAAATCTGAGGCTTCGTAAATTGTAAGACCAAATAACTCCAAGGGTTGTGACTTCAAGCAACCAAATGGCAATTGCCTACAGCAAGAATGAGATTGCAAACCTCCAAAATGGAATGAGGAGGTGCCAGTGAAGATGGGCTGAAGGAATGACAAACAACAGCAAGAAGGTGGTGGGTGGAGAATGCAGACGTGACAACAAATTTGAGGTGGCAACAACAACCTGTTACCTAGAAAGTGCTGGTTGAGTTTCCTGCCCCATCCCCTGGGCACCCAAAGAAAAGATCACCAGTTTCCAGCTAACAAAATAACACTAGCAGCCGCCACCAAGGCAAACTGATGTCCAGTAGATGTCTCATGAACTACATGTGTCAATTGTGAAGAAAAGCCACATATGGTGATGCTTTCAGTGAATGGTCTGATGAGAGATTCTTGGACACTTTGCACCTTCACTCTGATGAGGGAAGTTTTTGGATAAGAGATATAACCTTTGATTGTGTTCTGAAGAGAGAGAGAGAGAGAGAGAGAGAGAGAGAGAGAGAGAGAGAGAGCATGTTTGAAATATACACAACAGGTGGGACAATTCTGTCTAGGGATCATAGAGAAGATGGTGGTAGTAGCGGTCAGCATTGGCGCAAATGAACTGAAGAGAGAAAGGATAACTATTTGTTACAGCCAACAAAAATGCGAACGACAGCCTTTGAAAATTAAGATATGATGAAACATAATGTACTTAACAACTACAGCAAGGACAGCTGTTAGGTTAGTCTGTTAGTTAGTTTAGTTGTTTAGTTAGTTTGAAGGGATTATATTTATACGGAATTGTTAGATGAATAAGTGAAATCAGATTAAGAGAGGGCATTCAGTACGCTTGACAATCCGTAAAAGAAAAGAGAGATTCTTTGTGTAGGGGAAACCCCTGGGAGAATTTGATTCCCTTTCTTTTGTTCAATTGATTTAGGAGGTTTGGGGAGTGTATATGAGCAACTTACAAGTTACAACTCTCCAACAACCATCCACATAGGAGTACATGTTGAGTTTTGAAATCTGGTGGCTCAAGCCACTGGAATTTCAGAAGATCTGCTTCTTGATTGTTTTTTGGTTGTCTGAAACTAGAGTTCAAATCCAAAGGATTTTAACAGAGCTATTAACTTGACTAAAGATATTGAAGTAGAGTTGTGAATAGTGTTGGTGGGGTAGGAATCATTGCTGCACCCTGCAGGGAGAATTGATGGGAAAAAGGAGTTTTTAAATGCAGTTGCTAACCTCTAGGGACAGCAACTCATTTTCAGGGTGGAGGGAGGATTGTGTCACCGGTGGCCACCTATCTCGAGGGCCCACATAGGTCAATTTGTCAACAGTCAGGCCCAACCTATTGGAGCACTTTGGCTCCATTCTTCAACTCAGATACGATACAAGTACAAAAGGAAAAGGTAGCCACCATGCCATCAACCTCAATGCAGCATTACTAAAGTCATCCCACTAAAGAACAGAGGAGCTTGACAACTTCCTTATGAGGAGTATGCCACGGGACGAGAAAGGGGAGATGTTTTCACCGGGGACGCCAACCATTTGATCCCGTGCAGAAATGTCTTGGAAAAAGTTTGTAGTGGCTATCTTGGCAGAAGATGAACACAGATTAATGTTGGATGTCCCGTTAATTGTTTCACGACTGTCATGAAGGTTGTTATACTTATGGGAACATGCAGCTATATCATTCACTATACCCTCCGTGTTTTCTGACAAACACTAATTATTTGGTTAATTCACTACTCGTAAGTCTTTTGTGATTAAATCACTTGTACTAAATAGCATGCCTAAGGGTAGAAGTAAGTATGGTGCCTTGATGATGATTGGTGTGAATATCCACCTTTAGGGCAAGGTGGATTTTTTTTGGGGGTGGGTGGGGGTATTGTTATCTATCATTAGGATACAGTAAGGCCAACTATTCGGTTAGTCCTAAAAGATTGTCTAAGATGCTCTGCTATTCAAAACTACAATCATATGATATCATGAATTCATGAGATATTATCTCTAGATATGATAACAGTGGTTAATGTTATTCTGTTATACTCTTTATTAACAAACGCGTTGATCTTCTTGCAGGTCAAGAAGCACCACACACCATTGCTGAAGGTTTGATCATCATTTGTGATTTTAGTAATTTGAATGATAATGACATTAGTTTCTCTCACCACTTTATTTGTGCATCCTTTGTGCCCTAATGATAATCGTTTAACTCGTGATTGTAGGTTAAGCTATATGCAGACAACTTTAAATGGAAGGGTCCACCCAAGACTGCTGAACAGTGATTTACTGTTTGTATTGTTCGTGTGTTTTATCTTCAGGAGTTTCTTAGTGAAGCAGTTTTCTCTGCATATTTTTGTGTGAAAGAGAAAGTTAAAATGTGAATTTCTGATTAAAAATAAATGACTGACCTGCCATTGCCTTTGCTTTCCTTTGTGATGTCATCTGCATCTATTGATGATTAATCTGGAGTTTCTGGACCCTATGTAATTCTGCGATTCGGCGATTATATGCAGTCCCCGCGAAACGAGTAATAATTTTTATAGGCTTTACTAATACAGTCAATGACCTTAACTTTATGAATATAACCGGCAAGAGATTTGTGCGTTCTTTCACGAGTTACTTTTATTTTATGTGTGTGTGCAAATATGTTGTTTATAAACAATTTATTCTGTCATACTGTATGTTAAGAAGCTTGTCTATAATAAGCCATTACAGTTTTCTGTTATCAAGTGAAGGAGTTTGTATCGTAAGAGATGAGACTGTTAAATCGTAACCATTAGATCAATATCAATGTTCACACGAAAATATGGGCACATACGAGAAATTAAAGATTTGACATTTTAACCATTGGTTAAATTTTTAATTTTATGTGTCCATTTTTCTTTCTCAGCATCTCCCCAAATAGTTTTTCCCTCGGTCACGAGCTGTGAAGTCCCGATACTCCAAAAATAACAAAGTATCGTGTTCAATACGTACTCGATACCGATACTCGTTCGATACTTTTCGATACACGTATCGGAGAAATATCGTATCAGAGAAGTATCGGCAATTAATATTATTTTTTAAAATAAAATATAACCAATACTTGTCGGATACTTCACCGATACGCGTATCGATCGAAAAAGTATCAGACAATTAATACTCTTTGATGATGGAAACGTATGAGAGGAGACTGATTCAATTCATATTTTATCTTAAGTATTGAATGTTAGAGTATGATGTTATCAACTATGTCTTTATTAGTTTTTCTCCTTATCATGACTTGAACTCTGGACATCCAACTCCTTAACGCTTAGCTCAATTAGCTTAACTAGTTGAGCTACCCATCACACCCCCTTTTGTGTAGTACTTAACTTAACATATGTAATTGTCATTTGTTTTCTTATTTTGAGTAATTTGAATGTTAATTTTTATCATTATCGATTTTAGTTATGTTTTATATATTATGCATTTATATATTTAATTTTTAAATAACGTATCCCGGACGTATCGTATCGGAAATTTTGCATGGTGCATAAGTGGCGACTTATATTATAACGAATACGAATTTTACAAAATTCACCGTTCGATTGATAATTTATATCATATATAGATCATCTATAAAAATTTTGAATTTTTTTGAAAATCATTTGATATGTTATTGAGACCCATCAAAATTAATGGTATTCAATAAAAACTCATAAACCGTTAATTTTGACGAGTCTCAATAACATATCAAATGATTTTAAAAAAAAAATCAAATTTTTTATAGATGATATATATGATATAAACTTTCAATCCAACGGTGGATTTTGTAAAATTCGTATTCGTTATAATATAAATCGTCCACTTGTGCACCATGCACAACTTGGAGGACTAGTTCATGTTAGACAAAGCCTAGTTTTTATACGATAAAGTTATCTTTTTTCAAGAATAAGCAATTAAACTAGAGTGGTTAATAGTTTTATACGAGAATGGTTTTGGTGTTTGGATTTGATGCCGTCGGGTTGGTGTGTACGGTGGTGATGGGTGGCATTTGGTGCTGGCGTCGCCGATATTTGGTTGATGCCGTGTGTAGTGGTTTTCTAGAATACTTGATTCTCTGACCGCTTTCCAAATATGTTGAGATTTGCAGGATTCTTTTTGAGTCTCTGTTGGTGTCCAAATCAGTTGAGATTTGCAGGTTTCTTGTGTTTTTGGTTGACCTCTTCTTTGTCGGTGTTCACTGTTTTTAGGTGGTCTGCGAGCTGAGACTTTTCTGCCGGTTGTTGCCGTGTGTGTTGGCTTTGTCGTCGTCTGGAATGTAGGGTGTCTTCGAGCTGAGACTTGTCTGTCTAGGTTCTCATTCTACCGTTGTGTCGTCACTTTTTGCCTGAAGAAGCTGTTTTTTGGATTCTGATGGGACGATCATTTTTTATTTGAGATCGGGAGTTAGAGTCGATCTAGTGACAACTTGTGGGGCGGGATTGGTGTCTTCTGGTAGCCTAAAATCTGAGGGGTGCCTTTCTGATTTTGGGATTAGGAGGTGGACCTCTATTAGGTGGTGTTTGTTTTGATGTTTAATTTTGGCATTTTGCATATATACGGCGCCTTGTTATGTAGTTACTTTTATACCGGTCTCTGTTCGTCTTGTGCAGAGACCTGATTAATAATATATTTGTTGTTCAAAGAAATAAATTCTTCTATAATTACAATATTCATTTTACTCTTTAAAATGAATTGTTCATTTTAGAGGAGCTGAAACTGTAACTAACTGAGGTTAAAATTTAAGGGAAAACATTTTTATTAAGAAAATTTAAAGAGAAGAATTGCAAGAATAAATCTCCACCCTTATTTGCATCTACTATTCCCAATAATTTCCACAAAAAAATAGCTTAAAGTGACATCATCTTTTGTTGTAAAAGAAAAGTAACATCATCTTTTAAGATATTACTATGTGTTCATTCTTGCATTTTTTCTTTTAAATCATTTGTAACAAATAACAGAGAAACTCTTACTTGGGCACAAGTCCAACACTTGTCATTTGGGCACACATACATGATTTTTAAAATTTTAAATATAAAAGAATTGATTAATAATTGTTGATGTGACTTAATAATTTGTGTTTAAATTTTACTTTTTGATGTGTGTGTGCCTAAATGACAAGTGTTGCGGTTGTGCCCAAGTAAGAGTTTCTCCAAATAACATCTCTCAAAATTTAATGAAGATTTTCATAAGACTTCTTTTTACTTCTTTTTTTCATGAAATAAATATCTATCAAGTGATCAATTCTTCCATAAATGATTTTTTATTATCCGGAAGATGATAATAAACGTCCTTAGGGTATTGTTGAATTGCAGAATCAAGATGGATCATTTTTTTGTATACAAAATATGTATTTATTACGTTGACTTGTACTTTCAAGTTTTTTTTTTTTTTTTAAAAAAAAAATCCTTAAATAATGTCTTTTTTTTACGGGACCTTAAGTAATGTCTTAAATGTACTTATTAGTATGACTCTTTTTATTTTTATGTCAGAACTAGCATGGTTTCCGTGTTCAAAGTGTTTCAATTGATATTTTTGTATTTTTGGGAAAGAAGATACAATTAATTTAGGACTAGCTATCCTTTTGCAAGTAGTATCGTAGATTATTTTAGTCCATAATTCAAGTTATTACACGGGCAAATACTGATGGGAATCTTATCCAAGAAGGAGTTTGGGGTAGTATGGATTCGAGACTATGAAGGTATTGTTGTAGCTACGACCACTTGGGTGGTATTGTTGTAGCTCGATCCAATCTCTACTAGGCGATGGCCATGCTCAAGGCAACACAATTTGCAAAATATTGATGTTTCACCTCTATTGGATTTGAATCAGATTGTATGAAATTGATTAGGGTTCTAAAAATTAAATCTCAATTCATAAGATATGCTAGGAACATAATAGTCAAACACTTTAGTTCAGTGGGTGGAAGTGGTAATAGAGCAGGAGTTTTTCTTTTCACCACCATTGCTTCTCGCGCACAGTGCTTCTAAGGTTCAAAATGGTCCTATATACACACAAACCCCACCCCTTTCCCTTCATTCTTTTGGTTTCTTCAAAAATAAATATAAAAATATCTCAAAACCCTCTTCAAACCCCAATGTTTCTTCAATTTTTGACCTAAAATGTCAATTTGTTTAAGATTTTAATCACCAAACTAAAGGTTAGTACATATTTGCTCACATGTGTATTGATTTGTGTGTTTTTTTTACTAGATACTGGTTATGCTCGATCTATAAGGCTCGAACCATGTTCTTCATGCGTTCTAGTTCTAGCTCTCAAATGGTGTAGTTTTGCCCTATTTTCTTATATATTTTAATGTTGATGTTTAAAAAAATGAATAAATTGTTGGATCGAGTTACAAGGAATATGGAATTAGCCACTACCTCTGTTAGGCGGGGATGCCAGGCTAAACACCGTGCCAAATCCTCTCAACCTCATTCAAAGGCTAAGCCTGAGTTGAAGCAAGAGGAATATGAAGGCTAAGCCTGAGTAGAACGAAAGGACTGCAATGTAGCGGGCTTAGTCCTTACAACATAACCAACTTAATGGTCGTCTCAATCACGGTGATGCAAGAAGGATGACTGGTGTTGAGTATTATTGTCCATGAGTTGACTCAGACGAACGTGATATGAGAACCATGTTCTCTAATTTCTCCCATCATAGTATCAAGGGACTGATCTAGTTATAGATGTGACGTGACCTTGATAAGATTTGTTTAAGCTTGGTCCGTCCGAGGATCTTTGATGAAATTGCGGCGTGCATGGTTGAATTCAATGGAGATGAAGTCAGTAATTTAACTCCTACACAGTCTTATTTGTGTTTAATTGATGTTTTTAATTATGTGTATGTTGTTGATATTTATCTCGACGTACTATATTGTTTTTGTTAAAAGAAAAATTAATGTATTTCGCAACATCTATTTTGTAATAGAACTTTATTTTTCAAAAAATTCATTTTTCATCACCAGAGTATAAAATTCGAGAAAAATAATAAGCATGAAAAGAAAGAGTCATAAAACAACCAACTTTCTTACGGTACACTACTTCTTGAATTGTCAAAATGTTGTGCGGCCGGAAGACACTCTTGTCGTCATGTTATATCAAGTCCGTTTGAACTTAGTCGATTATAATATTCAGATTATTTTTTTAAAAAATGTTCAAAATAATTAAATAAAAATGGTTAATTTTTATAAAAATAAAATAAGATTCAGTCAAAACATAAAATAAAATAAGATATCTAATTATGCATATCGGAAGGAAAAAGGAAAGTAAGTACTGTACTCCGTACGCGCATAACGGTAGAACTAGAATGCGATCTAACTCTTCAACAACATTGTTAAATTGGCTCGAATATTTTCTTATATATTTTAATGGTGATGTTTAAAAAATGAATAAATTGTTGGATCGAGTTACAAGGAATATGGAATTAGCCACTACCTCTGCTAGGCGGGGATGCCAGGCTAAACACTGTGCCAAATCCTCTCAACCTCATTCAAAGGCTAAGCCTGAGTTGAAGCAAGAGGAGTATGAGGATGCTCAGATGCATGAGGCAGAGCCACAACAACATCTTATGTCAGATATATTTCTAGGAGGCCCGTAGGATAAATCTATATAGTCTTTGTATGCGGGCCATATTACGCAACACATCTGGGAGGGACATGTACGGTATCACATCCATACATGATCCTGAATGAGATCCGCATGAGACTAGTTGAGGAGGAAGATCTTATAGAGGTAGAACGAAAGGGCTGCAATGTAGCGGGCTTAGTCCTTACAACATAACCAACTTAATGGTCGTCTCAATCACGGTGATGCAAGAAGGATGACTGGTGTTGAGTATTATCGTCCATGAGTTGACTCAGACGAACGTGATATGAGAACCATGTTCTCTATTTTCTCCCATCATAGTATCAAGGGACTGATCTAGTTATAGATGTGACGTGACCCTGATAAGATTTGTTTAAGCTATCTGTTTAATCTTGGTCCGTCCGAGGATCTTTGATGAAATTGCGGCGTGCATGGTTGAATTCAATGGAGATGAAGTCGGTAATTTAACCCCTACACAGTCTTATTTGTGTTTAATTGATGTTTTTAATTATGTGTATGTTGTTGATATTTATCTCGACGTACTATGTTGTTTTTGTTAATGAAAAATTAATGTATTTTGCAACATCTATTTTGAAATAGAACTTTATTTTTCAAAAAATTCATTTTTCATCACATGAGTATAAAACTCGAGAAAAATAATAAGCACGAAAAGAAAGAGTCATAGAACAACCAACTTTCTTACGGTACACTACTTCTTGATTTGTCAAAATGTTGTGCGGCCGGAAGACACTCTTGTTGTCATGGTATATCAAGTCCGTTTGAACTTAGTCGATTATAATATTCAGATTATTTTTTAAAAAAATGTTCAAAATAATTAAATAAAAATGGTTGATTTTTATAAAAATAAAATAAGATTCAGTCAAAAATAAAAATAAAATAAGATATCTAATTATGCATATCGGAAGGAAAAAGGAAAGTAAGTACTGTACTCTGTACGCGCATAACGGTAGAACTAGAATGTGATCTAACTCTTCAACAACATTGTTAAATTGGGTCAACTAGTTTTTTTTAACATAAACAAAAAATATAAAATTTTACAATAAAAACAACCAATAGAAACGAAACAACTAGATTTCACGATCCGCATCTTATGTCTCCGATCAAATCTCAACCGTTAATTCAAATTGAGAAAACACAACTCACCACTTCACATACCGTAGGATCCTAACTAAGAAAGCACACGGATAGTATCTTATATCCGTTGGATCTCTGACCAAATTGCTATATATTTATTTCCCTTTACAAAGTTTTAGATTCTTTCCCCAATCTTCAGCGAACGAGTTTCAGAGAAGAAAAAAGCAAAAGTTTCGAGGTTAGTTTTTTCTTTTCTTCTCTACATTTTTTTAGGAATTAGGGTTTTTGTCTTTCGTTAATTTTGATTTCCACTTCTCTTCGTTTGTTAATTCGAACGTCTCGTAGCTAACATTTCAAGTTTTACTCATCAATTTAGGAAATTAGGGTTTATATTTTCAATTGTTTTGAGCCTTTGGTTCAGTATTTGATTATGATATGTTATTCGTTAATTTCATACATTCATCTTAGTTTTGTTAATGAGATGAAGCATTTGTAAATCTGTTGGGTTAATTTCTCTTATTTATAGGTTAAATTTGTATTCGTGATTGTTAATTGTTGGATATTAGGATTAAGATTGGGATATTAGGTTAAGTAATGATTCTAGGTGAAACATGTTGTGATCATCGTGTTCGATTTTGTTTCCTTTTTTGGTTTTAACTTTAATAAGCGTTAATCAGTTGTTGTTTTGGTTATGCAGAGATGGCACGTACAAAGCAAACTGCTCGTAAGTCAACTGGTGGAAAGGCACCAAGGAAGCAACTTGCAACCAAGGTATGCTTTTAGTTCATGATTATCAACATTGATTTTAATTTTATTAAAGTGTTTGAATCTTATGTCATTGATTGAATCTTATGTTAATGATTTGTTGTTTTCGATCTGTGTTTAGGCTGCACGTAAGTCTGCCCCAACTACTGGTGGAGTTAAGAAACCACATCGTTATCGCCCTGGAACTGTTGCTCTTCGGTGAGTGTCGTTATCCGATATGGTTTGTATGGTTTGTTTGTATGTGTAGTTTCTGGGTTTTGGTTGATTTGATTGTGTCTAATAATTGGATTGTTATGATAACAGTGAGATTAGGAAGTACCAGAAGAGTACTGAGCTCTTGATCAGGAAGCTCCCCTTCCAGAGGTTGGTTCGTGAAATTGCTCAGGATTTCAAGGTAATGTGAAATTATTTATTGTTAGATATCCTGTTTTTATTTTTTGTGGTTAAGATTGGTGTAGTTAACAATTTTGATTGTTGTGTTTGCAGACTGATCTTCGTTTCCAGAGCCATGCTGTTCTTGCATTGCAAGAAGCTGCTGAGGCATACCTAGTTGGACTCTTTGAGGACACCAACTTGTGTGCCATCCATGCCAAGCGTGTTACTATCATGCCCAAGGATATCCAGTTGGCTCGTAGGATCCGTGGAGAGCGTGCTTAAGGATGCTGTGATCGGTGCTGTTTAGATGGAGTGGCTGCTGATAGTGTTTTGTTATTGAAATGAATAGTTGTTTAGGGAAATACCGTTTATTCTCGTAGTCTGATTAATTGTGATGATAGAAATATACTTGCTATCTTAATTTTAGATTTTGGGTTGTATTTGCTTTCAATGATTTCAGATCTTTTAAATGTTTATATTTTTACTGGGTATGCAGCCACTCAGGATTTGTATTGTGGACAACCATTTGTTGCCATCTAATCTAGTATTTTCTAGCTTTTGTGGATATTTGTATGGAGTTTTGATTAACTTTTTTAGAACAAGTTAAATTTCTTTTGTGAAGGAGCCAAGTGATGATCTAAAAAGCTGTTTACAAAATATTTAAATGGTTAATTTTATAAATCTAATCGTCGCATTGTTATTTTACTCGGGTGACCCTAAAGTTTGTTTTAAATTGTTAATGCATCACTATTCCCAGGAACCTCTACAACTGAGAAGAAGAAACGTTGTGTTTTTATCATGTGATGTTTTTTTTGTTGTTTATGAATGACATTTTTGATATACCAGTGTGTTAAATACGATGATTTTTAAGGTGATATCTTAATAAAGTCAATCTCTCTGGTTGTATCTGAAATCAGAACTGTTGGATTTGATCATTGGTCCTGTTTGGAAAGATCGGTAAGATTGTGTGAAAATATGTAAATATTCTCACTTTTCATCTTAATCATCATTGATCATTGATCAAATCTACTACTAGTACTGGTTTTAAGTTCCACTAGTGAGACACTTAATTGAAACTACCCACTCTAAAAACCCCGGCTAAATACACGTCCTTACACCTATTTTTGACATACTCACCCTACAAACCTTTGTTTTAGTAGACGTCCTTACACTTAAGTAAACTTAACACTTAAGGGTGTGTTTGGTAACACAAATAAACTAGCTTATAGCTTATTCTATGAGTTTATAAGCTTGTTTAAAAAAATTAGAGGTGTTTGGTAACAAGCTTTTTTTACTAGCTTATAGCTTTTTTCTAGATTTCAAGTAGCGTTTGAGCTTATAGCTTATAGCTTTTTACACTTTATTCCATTTTTACCCTTTAATTTAATAACTATTCACTCTAAAAAATAAACTACCCACTATCAATTATGTCATTTTATATTTATTAACCACTTCAAAAGTTAATTTTACCAAACACTTTAATTTCAATTAGCTAGTTTTTCAGCTATCAGCTATAAGCTAGCTTTTCAGCTATCAGTTATCAGCTAGCTTATAGCTTATTTTTACCAAACAGACCCTAAATACTTTTCGACCCAGACTCAACTGTGGCCTCATGAAACCTCTTGGTGGATATTTGGATTTTTCGTTCGCATGCAGAATATGAAGCCTAGATATATAGTCTAAGACACATTAGAATATGAAGCCTAGATGTGTAGTCTAAGATACATTAACAAAAATTTTATAATACCTAAAACTAGGAGTACTAATAATAAGATAAAATACGACAAACTAGTGGATAGAAAGATGACCCACTGGTCAACTTTGATTGATGATATGAATAGTGGTAAGAGAGTCACTTTAAACAATCATATGAAGAAAACTCCTACCTAGGACGAGAAAGCTTCAACACCATTGTGCAAGAACAATGTTCCCATTGAAGCCTGTAACGAAGGCTCTAGTATGATTCGTAAGCAAACCTCCATAACAACACCATTGGGCACTTATCTAAAACTAATATGCATTTACAGTACAGGAATGAAATCTGCATGGATTATTCTTCATTAATATATAATTATAAAAACCATATAATTTACAAAAAATAATATTTGTGATTAAAACATAGATTGTAGAGTTTTATCATAATCAATTTTATCCCTAAACTGTTATGATATTAACAAAAGCATCATTAAAAGAACACAATCAAAATTGATCATAAAAAAAATTAAAGATTAAATTGCACTTTTAGCCCCTAATTCCACAACTTGCAATTTTTGCCTCCTATCTTTAGTCCCTTTTGCAAAAGTCACATGACATGATGACATGACATGTGAGTCACTGTCCACGTGAGAAAGACAAATCAATAATGAATCAACGCCACTTGAAAGACATTGACACCCATACAAAATACGCCCACAAAGAAGAATGATAAATCAAATAGAATCAACACAATTTTGTCCGACAATCCTTTTTATAAGTATCCGACAAAATAATTATTGAAAATTTCAAAAAAGAATTCCGATATTTTTAGGGTGCGTATCCTATTCGCGAATAACTACAGAATATCAATACTCCGTATAGGTTATGTGAACTCCATAATATACAATTACGTGAAAAAGACAGTAGTTGTGCAAGGTCGGAAAATTAAATAAACATGTTTTGACAGCATGTGAAGCAAAATTACATTTGAGCATCATGGGGAGCACAGGATAAGTTGCTTTACATTTACAGCACACATCTCTGTCTTCAAGAAGAACATCACTACCCTCTGCTTCCTATCACTTATTTCATTTTTCTAAGTTCAAGAGCTCCTTTTCAACTTAAAATTGTTTAATTAAATAGAGGTTTGAAATCGGTCTTGTGTCTATTATTTGATTATTGAATAATGAGTAATTTGAACAATAGATATTCAGTAAGAAATTTCCTTCCCTCCCTGCTATAGAACTATGGACGAGAGTGCGCCGCCTTATACCGATTCAATCGGCTGCACTTCCTTTATATACGGAAGAATAGAGTATTCAAACGATTTCAGACACATCATCGCCCATTTAATCCATTTAGGAAAAAAGCCTAATGTGATTGAAGATAAGACCAACCAACTAGATCATATGTCTTACTCATGTGCGATTTGAGGGCACCCTTTCAGCGACATTTCATGCATTAGACGACGACGACTTCATTTGCAATAAATGCACCATCAATTATTGATCTTTCAAGTTTCAACTACAAAAGCTGATTATTCCCTCGTAAACACACTTCTCTACCACCTTTGCAAGTCTGTTACACAAAGAATGTTGTAGATACTGAATAGAATTTTGTACACAACATACAAAGAGAAGTAGGTCACAACTCTGTCACGGAAGAAGGGGTGTCACACTTTGGAGCCTCTGCAGTGTTAGCCCCTAGTTATTGCAGATGGGATAGTGCCTTCCGGGAAGACATCTCAACCACTGGTTTTAGAAGTCATTATAGAATTCCTCATGCATTTTAATCCTATAAAAAAATGTTATCTCCGAATGCCACATACGGAGAGAACATGTGGACTGTATATTTAATCGTCGTCAAACCTAACAAGTGCATAAATTACATTTTCTTCACTGCTACTACTAGTAACGAAATGTAGAGGCGGTAATGTTCATTAAGTTTGAGTCAATCAAGTGAAAAACACGGTGCACACATGTTATGTTTCAATCAAATATATAGTCACTATATTAAGGTGCTGCTTAAATTGTCAATTTAAGTCACTTAAGATTCAAAGTTAAAAAATAAAATTCATGAATTCACTGGTTTAGATACAGAATTATAGAAACTAGAGGAATTAAAAATCCTCTGAGAGTCAAAATAAGACATATTATCTAAATAATAGCATAAAGAAATCCTAAAATCCAGTCAGTAATGAGCCAACAGCAGCAGCTTCTAACTCAAAAGCAAGCATCTAGCATACAACAGCAGCAGAGTGCAGCCAAACTGCAATACAAAAACACAAATTTCTGTTACTTTTCTTCTACAATCCCATCGAAATTCACAGTTCAAACATCAACAAAGATCAATAGAGATCACAATGGCTAATGTTATCAATATTAGCAATCATTGCATCCGGATATTTCTAATTTATTTGATAAATCATCAAGTCATGTATCCTAAAATTATTAAGATTTCAAGTTTGTACTTATGTTTATTATGTTATGACTATTAGTTGAAAATTAAGAGAAAATATGCTTTGATTATTTAATTAATAAAATAATTTCAACTATTTCATCTATTGACTCCTATTTCCTAATTCAACTGCTACCTGGAGGGGGCTTGATGCCAGAACTGACCTCAAACCAGAAAAAACACTTTTCAACTAATAAATAAATTATAATAAATAAATATAATTTTTCCCAGATCAAATTTGTTGCAGTCCACCTACTATGACTAAAAATTCAAAATTTTGAATAAAATAAAATAAAAAAATCAAAGAAATCATCAGTTTTCTAACCTAACACAAACACAGTAGCAATGAAAAAACAAAAGAAGACAAAAAATAGTAACATACCATCCTTCAAGAAAACCAACTTCTTGTTTCTGAGGAGGAGGTTGTTGACTGTACTGTGGTGGAGGATAGCCATAACCTTGTTGAGGAGGGTACCCTTGAGGAGGATACCCTTGTTGAGGGTAACCTTGTGCAGGATACCCTGGTGGAGGATAAGCATCTTTTGGTGGATACCCTTTAATAAAAAATCACAAGATTCATCAAATTCAATAGCCAAAAAACAATCTTAACAACCCAAGAACAGAAAAAGAAAGAAAAGGTAGGTACCTTGTTGGGGAGGAACACCAACAGGAGGCTGTTGTTGATGATCGTAGTAGCTCATGTTGTTTTGAAACAGATTATTATAAGAAAAGTGATTATTGTGATGTAGAGAGTGTAGGGTTTATATAGGCTTTGATAGAAGGAGAATGTTTGTGAGGGGAAGTTTCTTGGTAGCTTCGGTAAGAAATAGCTGAAACAGATTAAGGAAACAAAACGCGTTTGTTCAAAATTTGAGAAAGTTTCGGAGGAGATTCGATTTTTGATAATTGATTTGCTTTTGGATAATTATTAGTATTGGGAAAGACATTCCATAGCTGGATTATCGCGCTGTTCCCCCACTTACTAAACACATCACTTCTTTTTCCAATGACCACTAACTTTTTTGACTCCCCCTATTTTGTTTGCATCATTTTAACTTTTTAAACAATAAATTTTATTATTTTTCTTTTAAATATTTTTTTTATATTTAGATAGCTTAATATGACATATATTAATGGTGATGTCTAAGGTGAGGGAGCCATCAAGTCCCTCACCGGTGGACCAGTAAAATATAACCGTTAGATAAGATCAACGATTTAGATTCATTCAAGTTAAAACAGAGAACATTTACATCTCGCTACACGCCGTCCTGTTAACCTTTCTTCATCATCGTAAGGTTTCAAGGTATTAACGTGAAACCAACTCCGATCCGACGACGGCGAACACTCATACCACCAATGGCGACCACCATTTCTCGTGAAATCAGAACTCCATCAACCATAGGCATATGCAATTTCTCGCCTGCCACCACCACACCACCGACGACAACCACCATGAAATTTGGAATGCATGAAATATTGAAATTTATATCATTTCAGTTGTAAATTTGTGCGTCCTCCATGGTGTGAATTTTGGTCTGATCTTATTTATACTACAATTTTATGAATTTTCAACATCCCTTGATTCATTTAATTTGTTTTGTGGTGGCTTATTGGATTTTCCTGAAAGATGTTTTACTAGTTTTTTTTTTTTTTTTTTTTTTTTTGACAAAATGTTTTACAAGTATTGATTGCAAATTAGTTATGTTGATGAATATTGGGGACCGAATGTTTCAAAGGGGGTTTGATGTAAATGGCTTCAGATTCTTTTCATCAAATTTTCAGCGTTAGGGATGGCGGCGCAGCGACGTTATGTCTGATGATGTTAAGGCAGACAATGATATGTTGGGAGGAAAAGAGGTTTTTGAGACCACAAATGTTGGACGGAACAGAACTTTTGGTTTGCAAGGAAGAGAGGGTTTTGGATATGTTGGCAGAGGTTCTGGTTTGTAATTGTGTGTGAAGAGATGTATATGTTCTCTTTTTTAATTCAAACAAATCTAAACCAATGATTTTATCTAACGGTTATATTTTACTGGTCCACCGGTGAGGGACTTAATGGCTCCCTCACCTTAGACGTCACCTATATTAATATGACTTTTGTTTAATAGTAGTTTCAAATCTTTCATTTGATCTCATTTACTATTTTAATTGTTTTGATTAAATTGAACAATTCAAATTTAAGATCGGTATTTTAAATTAAGGGTCATGCTAAACACGGTAAACAGTACTTCGAATACTAGTTAAGCATAAAAAAATAAAAATAAAAAGTAAAAATTAATGTTGATAAGATAACTTTTTACACTTTCAATGTATTGAATGCACAATTTTTAAGATAGAATTTCCTTATTTATATGCTTAACTAGTGCATCGAGAATACCGTTTAACATTTTCTTTAAATTATTACTATAAATTAAAAGGTTGAATTTTTTTTTGAACAATTATTAAAAGGTTGAAATTAATCACAAATAACTTGTAGAAGTGATGAATTGTGCAATAGTCCTCCTTTTTTTTGCCCAGATACACAACTTCTTTTTTTTGTTTTGTTTTACCTATTTTTATTTTAATGATTTTGATCCAAAATGGATCTCAAAAAATGGTTATAAGTGATGAAACACGACTGAGGATGAGGATGAGGATGAGGATGACTCGGATTTTCCTTTCAAATCAGGTTGCAAATATTATTACACATAAGGACCATGTAATTAATGACGTGAGTTTATAAGACAACAATGTAAATACATATTATTACAAATGATATCATCATTAGAGTAAAATATGTATGAGTTGCATAAATAGTACATGATATTGTAGGGATCACTTACAGTATTAGTAATGACGATATCCAAAATTTTATCACCATTAGAAATGCTCTTAAGTAACAGATGTTATAAAATTGAGATTTTTGAGGAAAAAAAACCTCCTACTTAAAATCCACTGCTGCTTAAGTAGCAAATGAAAGTAAAAATCCCAACTTAACAAACTTTGAAAATTATTTCCCAATATGTCCACTTTTGACCATTGAAAATTTTCCTATACATTACCGCCACACCCAATGGCGGAGAGAAAGTCTTGCATAGGCACACCATTTAGACACAAATATATAGGCACATTCACATAAATAAATAAAATTAATACAAAAACAATTTAGTCACATCATTTTATTCATTTCTCATTTTATTTTTTTTATTATTATATGTGTCTAACACCTCAAATATATAATTGTGTTTAAGTAGTATTTCCCAACGGCGGAATGGCGGAATTGGGAAGAGAAAGAATTTTTACATATTTTCTAGCTTAGCCACTGTGCATGAGCTACTCTTGTGGTTGTGGCTGAATCCAATGCAAAAAGCAGGCAAACATGCCATACACATACAGTGTGGGGCGGTATTGTAGTAGTCCATGCCTCATAGTAATTCAGTTGTTACAACTTACTAGTAGTTACCAATTACCATGTTACTGACAAAACAAATAAAATATAAATTAGTTACTCTCCCTTTATGGCATGTTTAAAATTAGTTAAATTCTAATTTTTTGATAATTTTTTTGTTCTATAAATATTTTGAGTTTTGTTTTTGGTCCTATAAATATTTCAATAATTTTTTATCCTTCAAATATTTTTTGTCACAACTTTTGGTTCATACTTTTAATCAAACTTTTATATACTTTCACATATTTGAATAAATTTTTGTATTCATATTTATAGTATTATAAGAACACCTCTCACAAAATTTAGGGGAAAGTTTTTTTGTCAAAGTGTGATTTAAAGTGTGGCATTTGAGAAATTTTATTTCAAAGTGTGACATATTGGAATATATGTTTTTTTTTGAAACATAGCCGTTTGTTATAGCTTATTTTAGAAAAAAATCACTTTTTTTTATAAAAATAATCACTTTTAATTGTTTTGCATCTGTTTGTTACAGATTTTTAAAATAATCAGAAGCTAAAAATAATCAGAAAATAGCTAAAAATGAGAAGCTACTAAGAGTAGCTTATAAAATAATAGATTTTTTTAGAGAAGAGAGAAAAGAAATGTTAAAAAAAGAAAATTATTTATAATTAAAAAAATCACTTTTATAAGTTCTATCCAAACAAACTAAAAATTATTTTATTTTAAAAAAGTAATTTTTATTATAATAAATAAACACAAAGTAAATTCAACTTTTCTAAAAATTAATCTCTAAATTATTTTACATCAAAATCACTATTTTTTTAATCCGTATCAAACGGCCTTTCTATGTTTTTTTTTTAAACAAATTGGAATATATGTTTTAAACTGTGGCATTTGGGTAAAAAAAAAAGCCTTAACTTCATGCTCACCTGTCATGCATGAGTGGCGTCGTTGTCTTAGATTCCACTCATTCAAATCACAGCTCACACTAGTCGTTGGATATTAATTAATAATTAGCTTGTGCTTTACTTCCACACACCCTCGTTAGATATATCCTACACGAGTATAAAACAATTTAAAGAATTGTTAGCTTTCGAAAGTGAGCTTGATGCATATGCACACTAAAATCTTTAATTTTGTTATAAAATTTGATGGGTTTTCTATTTGTCAAAGTAATGTATTACTATTTTTTTCTAGACGTTGTTGATGGCCAGCGTTGTGATTCGAAGTTTTACTGTCAGAAAAGTGTGTACATCTGCCTAGACCATAAGTTAACCTTTATAGTGACAAATTAGGATTTGGGGTCCCAGAATATTATTCTGGAACCACGATTTGAGTGTGATCGCAGTTGTCTCGCCGCTATAGGTTTGACGAAACTTTAAGTTTAGTGAGCTTGCTTTCATGGTGGTATGCATTTGTCGTTTGTTTTTGTATTGGATTGGGTCACCCTAAGTCACTAGCTCTTGGACGAACCACATTCCATGGATGCGCTCTAGAGGCATAGTCAATAAAGGTCATACGTTCCATGAAGAATGTTGTAAAGGGATTTAAGCAATCTCCTACGGATCGACTACAGTTTTCCACTCAGACAGTTGTCACTATAAAAGTTATTTTATGATCTAGGCACAATAACGATAACAATTATTTGACACCATAAATACATTAAAAGAGAAAATCCAAACAAGTTGTTTTTGTTGAAGCAAAAAAATGTGAAATGAAAGGGTGATCGAAGTGTAGAAGGAGGTCTGAAGCGTATGGGAGAGGGGTGGAACGGGGAAGGAAGAGGCGAGAAAAAAAAAATCTAGAATAGAGAGTTTACAAATTAACTATATATATCTTATGGAACTCATAATTCAATTGTAAAAATTTATATATCTTATCAGCCTTTCGTGGACCACCTATTATGTTGGTCTGCACAAGTCGGCGACGACATCTATAAATAAACCAAAAATTGAAGTACTCTAGCATGTTGACAAAACATCTAGACAATATTTAGAACAAATAACCTTTAATTTGAATTAAAGGCCGGAATGATGAACAACAGGAGATAAAGTGATTGCACCATTGACCTATGATTCAATCAAAACAAAACAACCGAGGTAACAAACAAACCATAATCTAACAAGACTGTTTAGTGGAGCTAGCACTACTTTTAAATGTTAATGCGCATGCATGTTTTCTTGTTTTTATATATCTTGGACTCAAAATTATCTGCTGTTTGTATGTGGTTGTTGATAGTATTTATGGTTACTGATCACAGATGTTCAGTGTCCAATTCAACAAAGTGGGACATTAAGGACCAACATCAACTTATTTTCCAAGTTTTGTTCTCAATGAATTTGAGAAGAATGGACAAAGTATGAAAAGCAGTAGCTCCTGTTGGACCATGCAGGAAGTCTAATTAGATTGGATCACGACATTAGGCTAATAACAATTATTATACAAGTGAGCATAAATGAATTGAATATCACATCTTCATCCAAACTGTAAGATATTGAGCCGCCGCTCTCCCATCAAATCGAGCTCTGATACCACTGTTGGAGTGGAGGTTCTAATACGATTGTTGGTTCATGAGGTGAGACCTCCCTAATGCATTACACAAATGAATTGAATAACATACCTTTGCCCAAAATTTTAAGGCATTAAATTCATGAATCATATCACTTATATGTTGTTCAACCTTAACTCTTCTATTCAATGTCAGACTAACTCGCTTTCAAACAAGCTGGTGACATGGAAAATGGTTCAATAATTTTTTTTGACAAACAAAATAGCATATGATAATATGATATAATGGATTAACAGTTGGATTACTAATTGTATTAAGGTCTAGATGCATACATTTAACACAGCCTATGTATATAATGGATGGACTACTACAAATTAAGAAGGGGGCAATTACATGAATTGTATCGGAACAGATTTAAAAGAAGATTTATTTATAGGAGTGAGTGATTAAGAGAGTTCAAGTTCCAAGTTCTTCAATGCTCTGTAAGGCTGGCCTCCATTGCCCACTACCACCAACCAAATGCCTTCCAACACTTTTGTTATTGCTTCTGCTACGAGTTTCCTGTTCCACCTAACACAACACCAAAAAGGGGTTAAAAAAGTCACTGCAGTCTGCATAGAATTGGCACACACGGAAACGGATTTGACGAAGTTACCGCGTCAACACAGTAATTGTTTTTGGCCGTTTGATAAAAAAAAGAATGGCTATGATTAAATTCTGTACCAAATTGATTAAATAAATCAAAACCGTCCGATCAGTTTTGTATGGCCGATATCGTCTACTACATGTAACTGCGTCGTGAAACAGTTACATCAGGTGATCCATATCCGGCACACGCTAAGAGGTAGGGAAAATGACAAAGTCCAATTGCCATCGGTCCTAGCCGTTCAGCCGGATAAAACTACAATAGCTAGTAAAATATTCTCGCAATAGTATATTTTTAGGTTTAAATTTAAACCTAAAATACTTGGTTAAACTGAAAGATATCTTTTACCATCTCATGCAACATGGTCTTTAATTTTTTCTTTTGATTTTTATAATTATTGTGGTCATATCTTTAATTAAAAATCCTCCATACAATCCTATGATTATTAACTCGGGGAGGGCGCTTCTTCTCCCGGGGAGGGCGCTTTGGAAGGATGTTTTAGTGGCGAAGTACGGGAGACACATTCTTACTAATGTGGATTGGAGTGGTGTTAGAATTCCTACCATGGCGTCAAAATGGTGGAGGGATATTTGCTCTTTGGATAAGGTGGTGGAATCTAAAAATTGGTTAGTAGAGTCCATGGTTCGCCGTTTGGGAAATGGTAATTCTACTTACTTTTGGACTTCTATTTGGACCGGTGATGTATCTATTTCGGCGCGTTTTCCCCGTTTGTTTTCTCTCTCTAATCAAAAGGAGAGTATGATAAATGAACTTTGTGAGTATGACGGGGAGCGTTGGAATTGGACTTTCTCATGGCGGAGGGCTTTATTCCTTTGGGAGGAAGAACTTGTAGTGCGTTTGAGAGATCTCTTGGCAACGGTGAATTTATTAATGGAGGATGATGGTTGGAAATGGGTTCCGGATCCGGAAGGGGTGTTTTCGGTAAAATCTACCTATCTTCACCTTGTTGATGAACTTCGGTCCGGGGAGGTGTTGGAAGATGGTAAGGCGATGATTTTTGATCATATTTGGGATAGTCCGGCTCCGTCTAAGGTTATTGCCTTCTCTTGGCAACTTCTTCATGATCGGATTCCAACTAGAAGTAATCTTGCGGTTCGGGGAATTTTAGTTGCGGATGTTCCTTGGGAGTGTGTGGGGTGTGTGGGAAGTGTCGAATCATCCATTCATCTCTTTTTGCACTGTCCTAGTGCTTTGAAGGTGTGGTATGATATTTTTAGGTGGCTTGGATTAGTGATTGTGATCCCTCCTTCGTTATTTTTGCTTTTTGAGGTGTTGAGGGCGTCGGCGAGGAATGTCAAGATCCGTAAAGGATTTTTGTTGATTTGGCATGCTACAATTTGGTCCCTTTGGAAGGCGCGGAATGGCTCTATCTTCGCGAACGAATCTTTTGCCCCTAATGATATTGTGGAGGAGATAAAGGTCACGAGCTGGAAATGGAGTTTAGCGAGATTAAAAGTACCTCCTTGTATGTATTATGAATGGACTTGGGATCCCGGAGATTGCTTACTGCGCTAGTTTTCCTTTTGGTGGTTTTTTGGTGCTGTGTTGTGCTGCTGCAGCAAGGCTTTTTGGCTTCTGCAGGTGTTGCCTTTGTGTTTTTTAGGCTGCCTGCCTTTTTTGTTTTGTTTTGGGTGTAGTTTCTGTAAGCCTTTATATGTTTGTCCTTTTTGTTGTAGTGGGGGCAGACTTTGCCTTGTTGGTTTCAGATCTTGTATTGTTCCTTTTCTTTTGCTGCTTCTAGTACTCCTTGTTCTAGAGTAAGCTTTAATAATATTTGCAGATTCAAAAAAAAAACTCATCGAGGATATTGATCTACCACTACCTTTTAAGATTTGGTAGTGCTTTTAAGAAGTGGAAACGTGAAGAAACATAAAACTAAAGTGATAAAAGTTGAACAAATGTACTCCACATCATTGTTTGGATTGTGAAGCATGCATTGTTTGACGTACTTTCCTGATCTTCTTCTCACAGTCAACTAGATTATGATAATGAATTTTGGATAACTATTGTGTCCCTATGTGCCACCTCTGCATGCCCAAAAAACAGTTTTGCCTTTTCTTGTAAAACATTGTTGGCATTATTAGTGAATTGGATCTATCAATCATAACGAGTGATGCCAATATTGTTGTAAAAACTTGTAATGATCAACATAAACAAACAGGCATTATGTGTGCTCTTGCCTCTTAGGTGTTTCCGTCCTAATTTAAAATGGGGTAAATTTATAATTATAAGGAGAATTTTTTGCATCCTAGAGGCAAAATATATTTTAAAATGATTAAATATAAAAAATATATATAATATTAAATTATTAGATATAAAACTTTCGAAATCAAACCTACATCCTACATTTCAATTGCATCTACCAACTTGAGTTGGAGTCACTAGAAGGGGAATTCTAACATAGGCACAAATCCAAATAAAAAATATTTGGACACACACGATTGAAAAAATTTAAATATAAACTAATTTAGTCACATCATTTCACGAGAGTGGATTCCCTCATGTGCATATTGCACCAGAGAGGGAGCAGTTTAGATCACAGCCCTTAAAACTCTGTTTTTTAATTTTTACGTAATTTCCAATCAAAAGGCTGTTGTTGCACCGGAGGGTGACATAACAGGAGAGAATCCTTCCTCTCATTTCACATCATTTTATTATCTTTTCTATTAATTTTTTAAAATTTTTGTGTGCGCACCTAAACATATAATATTTAGGCTTTTGCCTAACCAAGAATATCTCTAAAGACCTCATCACTAGAATTCACCAAACAAAAAATGACCAGAAATACATTTATTTTATGTCTAATAATCAAGAGATAAGAAACCAATTTGAAATATAGATAGCATTAAAATGAAACTAATTTACCTTAGGAGGACCAAAATGATCAGAGTTGGAGCTGGGACTAGGATTAGGAGCTCTGGAATCTTTATGCTTCATCTGTATCCCATGATTACCACTCTCTTTCAGCAATTTCCCCAGTTTACCACATTTCTTAGAAGCAAACTCCTTCAATACATCTACACCCCACAAAAAATTAATACACACGTCAGACCCATTAACCGCATACACTCCTCAAATTAGGCATGTCAGACACCGTGTCAATGTGTCAGTGTCGTATCTTATCTGTGATTCATATATCATACTATACACACTACTACTTTTTTTTTTTTTTTCAAAAGCTAATAACATGAAGAATTATTATTGTTAGTACCTTCAAAACTGATCAAGCGATAAACCTGACCAATAAGCAAAGTATCATCAGGTCTCAAAAGCTTGAGATGTTTCACTGGAGCACCATTCTCAGATTTCAGAGTAGTCGATGAAACAACAAGTGCAACATAATGACCAGGATTAGAATTCATAATCTCATTAGCACTAACAGACCAATAAATCCTCTCAATCTTGTTCCCTGGATGATGAAGCAAAACCGTCGCCGCCTCCGCCGCTTGACAATTCCCCATCTTCTAACAATTCCTTGTGAAGTGAAGTGGGTTTGTTTGTGATAAATAAATTGTTGCGTTTTGAATTAGGTAGTGACGTTTGAAGTTTGAAAGATACGTAGCAGAGAGTAGTTTTATGAGGAATTAAAGAAAGTGTGTTACTACGTACTCTGGTAAAAGAAGAAAATGATGTGATGAAAAACGTGTAGAAGGAAAGAAAATTGATGATGATGGAGAAAACAGAGTAAAACAGAGTACTCTGTTTCTTAATGGGTTAGTATAAATGAAGATGACGTGACGGTAGCTAGTTCTTACAGATTCACTGACGCACGCTAGAGATGTGACCAATACTGAACCGTGACATGGTGGTGTAGTTAGAATAGTAGGGGGGTGAACAGAGAAAAGTATGGGATGAAAGAAAATGAGAATGTGAAGGACATGTGAGAGAGTGGGTCAGTTTATATTGAGGTGTGGTAGTTAGGCAAAACTCATTCATCTGTAGGACTTGGTCTCGAATGGAACTAATTTTGAGATTATAAAATGAGTTGTGTTAACCGGTGTCCTCATATACTTGTTAAGAAAATTAAAAAAAAAAAAAATTTAAATTGAAAATAACATTTTTTTTAAGACTTTTAAGGAGTTGACTGCGCACGAACTTCAATATCATATTATTGTATTTATTTTCTTAAACAGTACTGCCGAGACACTATTTAATATTTTACTTATAAAATTGGTTATGTGAATATCAAAATAGAGACAAAATATCATTCTAAAATATAAACAAGAATCAAGAATATTGGTATCATAGTTGACAATGACATCAAAATGAGTATTTCTCTAACGAAAATAAAAAAGTCAACGTTAAGTATGACTCATAGATACAGCAGAGCGACACGAGAATTGAATGAGAGAGTTGTATACAGATTGTATAGTATGGTTCTGAAGTATTTTTATAATACGGTTGTAGTATTGTATAGTGAAGGTGTGAAAACACAAGAAGGGGGGGGTTGAATTGTGTTTTAGCTAAGTTAAAACTTTTTCAAGTTCTTAACTCAACTTCGTTAGCAGCGGATAAATAACACAAATAATAACAAGAGAGAGAGAGAGAGATCACACAAGCAGTTTATACTGGTTCCTCTCACAAAACGAGAGTAGTCCAGTCCCCTTGCACTTCCAAGGGAGTTCACTATAATCACACAAGATTACACCTGCTCAAGCACACAAGCAAGAGACTTCTCAACAATGCTCAAGCACACAAGCAAGAGACTTCTCAACAATGCTCAAGCACACAAGCAAGAGACTTCACACTTAAGCACACAAGCTTAAGTTTCACAAGTAAATAGTAAAGTATATAAAAATATACAAATGCTCTTTGAACCTAAAGAGAGCAAATACAAATAGTACAGAGTATTTGGCTAAAGTGCAAAAACACTTGACAGAGGTTCAGAGCTTGTATATCACAGAGTTCAGAGTTTGTTTTTCGCACGTTCAATTCTTGATAATTGTATATTCGTTGTAGCTGAATCTTCTAGTATATATACCACTAGAAAAGAGTCGTTGCAAAAGGAGCCGTTGGAGTTGATAACCTTTTGTCTTCAAGCAGTCTGTCTTGATGCAGTTTGGTTATATCCAAAACTAAGAAAGAGTTTCAGGTACTTTGACTACTGCAGAGTGGACTTTCCTTATTCAGCTAACAAAACTGAAGACCCACGTTCTCAAGATAGGACAGACAGAACAGAGGTAGCTGAACTGATCAGACTTGAAAGGTCCTTTTCTTCATTGGTAGAAGAGTTGACTAACAAAGGGAATCTTCACATCTTTCAAAGAGATCTTCAGAGGTTGATGAAGCTTGTAGACAGACATGAAGTTCTGAGGTCTTCATCCTCTGAACGTTGTAACCTCTGAAGTCCAACATCTTCTGAGCGCTTGTGAACTTCTGAATTCACATCCTCTGAACTTCACTCAGGACTTATATGATGCTTATATCTGCGCACTTAAAATAAATTTTTAGTCCTTCCAATTGTTAATTAATACTTTGTTATCATCAAAACCTTTATAGATTTTAGGGGCAAACATTTTTTAAATCAATTTTGTTCCAACAATCTCCCCCTTTTTGATGATGACAAACATCAGTATTAATTGACAATTGTTGTTAAATTAACTTATCATGTTTCTCTTAGGTTTATGAGGTTTGCAAGCTCCCCCTAAGATTGATACTCCATAAAGTTTGAACTTTATGTTTTATCCATGATATTTTAATTTAGTATAAGATTAAGATGGTTTGAAATAAAGCAAATTTCATGTCTTTCTTCAGAGTGAGAGGTTTGCAAGCTCTCCCCCTAAGTCTCATAAGGCTAAGTTAAAATTGCACTCTTAACTTCTCCTTACTTATGAAATTTATTTTAGTTTCAACTAACT
Source organism: Trifolium pratense (assembly GCF_020283565.1). Classification (NCBI taxonomy): domain Eukaryota; kingdom Viridiplantae; phylum Streptophyta; class Magnoliopsida; order Fabales; family Fabaceae; genus Trifolium; species Trifolium pratense. Next base: position 45,780,653 of record NC_060062.1, on the reverse strand, counting down.
TAGTCTTCACCTTGAAATACGTAAAACAACTTAAAAGTAACAACTTTTAATTTAACAGATAAAACCGAGATAAAAGGCGAGGTTTCAGTTTTGGAACATATCAATTAATGCGTAACTACTCCCCCTTTGTCATTATCAAAAAGTAAAAAAAATTATATAACCAAGACAGTCAAAGAAAGAAGAGTGGTAGTTACAAGGTGAATTAAAGTCACAAACGAAAACCAACGCACTTAAAGGTTTATAAAAAGGTGAACGAGTTAACATGCCTTCTTCACGGAAAAACAAGAGTAAACAAGTGAAGCAAGAGAAAGTAGGAATAATGAAAAGATTTAGTTTACGCATCGCAGAGTTTAAGAGAAAGAAGAACGAAGAGAAACGCGAAGACGAAGAGAAAGATAAAGAAGACAACAAGATACCACAAGATGCTGAGATAATAATCATCTCATCAGATTCTGAAGCTGAAGAGAATGAAGATGATGCTGACTATGTTGAGTTCTTAGCGAGCTATGTTCCAGAAGAGGAACAAGAAGAAGAAGAAGAAGAGCAAAACCCAGATCCCATAGAAATTTCATCAGAGGATGCTGAGGAGAAATCAGAGATTTCTTCGGAGTTTTATCCATCTGATTAGGATTAGGTTGTCTTTTTCTTTTTCTTTTTACCAATGTACTCAACATTGTTTGATTATTAATGAAAATTTTCGTTTAAAAGCATCGTGTGTTCTTGTGTTCTTATTTATCAAAGACAGATTAGTATAAACAAAACATAAACGCAAAAACATGAAATATATAAACCAGACAAAAGATTGTTCAGAAAATAGTCGAGAAAACAAGCATCACAAAATAAGCAAGCAAAACTGAAGACATCAGAAAAAAGTGCATAGAATCCTAGGGTTTCTTAAGAAAGGCTAAGAGTTGGTCGAATTTATCATTCAAGGAACCCACATTGGAAACTAAACCATCCACCTTGGTTTCCAATGTCTCATGAGCAGCTCTTTGACGTTCTAAACCTTCTTGCTGTTCCCTCAGGGCTTCTTGAAAAATCTGCAACTGATTAGCCATCACAGGAGCTTGATCTTCAATCACAGGTGCTTGTTCTTCAGCCAAAGGTACTTGTTCTTCAACCATAGGTGCCTTGCCTTTATCAGAGGGTTCACCTTCCTCTGGATAGTCAATCATCAGCACATCCTCTTGATTCTGAGAAGCCAGCACATCATCTTCTGAAATATCCTCTTGTTGCAACTCATTTGCCAACTGGGCAACTCTTGCAGCAGCTTCTTCTAACCTTTCAGACTCAGACCTCTGATTTTCAAGACTCTGAAACAGCTTGGAGTCTATCCAGATGACTTTGAAAGCATTCAGACGATGTGCAGCATCAGCAAGTGCTTCCAGCTTAGCACGTTCAGATTCAGCATGATTAAAAGTGGTTAACCTTTTCACTGCAGCCCTAGCCATACTCTCCCTCATGAAGCTTATCACATCCAGATCCCTCTTACCAACAACAGCCTTAACTTTCTCAGCAGCACCATCCAAAGCATTGCAGATCCTTGCCTTAATGCTTGAAACTTCCAAGTCCACATCAGAAGGACAAACGAGAAACCTGTCCTTAAGCAAAGATAATCTAAGCAAATCTTCATGAAATTGAGTGGATAGATTACTAAAAGGGTTGGATGATGAGGGTGAAGAATTGGGAATGGTAGAGAGAGTAGGTGTTTCAGTAGCAGGGTTGTTAATAACCACAACTTCTGCATCTGAGGGCTTGGGAGCACAAGTGTGAATACGCTCAGGAGAAGCATGTTCAGCACTTGGGTTGGGATGGGGTTCAGGAGTTGGTTCAGATGATGAAATGTCAGAAGTTGATTCAGGGTAAATATGTTCAGGAGATGGTTCAGGAGATTTATGTTCAGGAGTTGGTTCAGGATGCGGAGAGGATTGTTTTGTGGGAGAGGTTGGTTTAGTGATAGGAATATCTGGTTGAGGTTCAGATGGTGGAATGTCAGGTTGAGGTTGAGGTGATGTAGGTTTAGGAGGTGAGCTAGATTTGTGTTGAGTTTCATGAGAGGGAGGGTGATTGTTGAGAGGGTCAGGGCTCAGATGTTTTTCCAGTTCAGATAGGGGGTTATCAGAGGTTGGAATATCAGAGGTTGGTAAAATAGTTTTGAGAGGTTTGGTGTAACCTATTCCAATCTCATTTTCATTAAAGACATACTTAGTAGATTTACCTTTATCTTTGGAAATAGGAGCAGGTCTTCTACGAAGTCTTTCAGCAATTGTCTCTTCATCAGACTCAGTCTCATCTTCTGACGTAGATCCTTCAGATGAACTGTCTTCCTCAACAACAATAGGCTTTTTGGAAGCTCCTTCAGCAGTCTTGTTTGCAGTTTCTTCATGCTTCCTCTTAGTCCTTTGCTCAGCCATAGATTGTTCAACTTTAACTTTCTTCTGAGCCAAAAGATCTGGTTTTTCTTGTTCAGCTTTCCTCTTTGGCTTCCTCTTAGGATTATACAAGTTTACAGGGGCTGGAGGAACCATACTTCTATCAACAACAAATCCTTCTTGTCTGAGCACTTCCAAATAGTCCTGAATCACATGCTCAGCATCAGCTTCAGATATAACTGGGTAGCCTTCAACATACAGACGATTTTCAAGCCTAACAGACAATTCTTTAGGAGGAGCAACAGGCTTAGATGCAATCAAACGCATCTTGGATAGAAAACTAGCATTCAGAATTTCTGGATAAAACTTCTTCTGAACTAGTTCTGGGTGAAACTTCTGCAGATTCTGAATCACGTGACCTTGATATAGAAGATCTGACAATAACCTGTGATAAACTATAGTAGTTTTCCTCTGAGACTTACTAGCAAAGATTGCTTCACAAATCCGTTCAAAAAAGTAATCTCCAAGATTAACTTTCTTCCTTGTCAGAAGGAAATATAACAAATGACGATGCGTCCAGGAGATTGTATCAGTCCCTCCAACTCTTGGACTGATAGAAGCAAGAATTATCTTGAACATTACTCTGCACTCGTCAGTCAAACCTTTGACTTTCCCTTTCAGCTTAAAGTTAGTGCAGATGAGATGCAGAAGATCATCTCTATATCTTGTATCCTTTTCAAAAGCATCTAACTCTATCCCAGAGTTAGGTAGACCAAGAAGAGCATTGAAATGGATGGGTGAGAAGGCCATATTCATCCCACAGATGTTAGACCTAATCTGAACACCTGTAAATTCCAGCAAGCCCATTTCCTTCCTAGTTTTACCCTTCAGACTAGGATTCCTCTCAATAGCAGCAATCTCTTCCTTCTTTGCTTCATGTTTATCAAACACTCTTGCTTTCATCCAAAATTTCTTAAGCAAGTCTGGGTAGATAGGACCGTTAAGCATGTCGAAGTACTTATCCCATCTTTGTGATGTAAAGTACTGCTTAACTTCAAAGCCGTTTGCAGAAAGACTATCAAAGTCCACAATCTTCTCAGACAGAAACGTGAGTTCAGATTCTGGAAATTCCATTTCGTTCCCAACGATCTGAAGATTCTTGAACATGAACGGAGGAATCTTTGTTGAAGAAGATGACGAAGGTCCAGCCATGTTGGAGATTAGGGTAGGGTTTGGAAAACTAGCGAGAGAGAAAGAAATTGTGTTGGAGGTTTAGAGAGAATATGAAAGTGTAGGTTGTGAAAGTGAATAGTGTGCAAGTGTATTGTGTAAGTTTTATTTAAATGCACACAGTTAACACGAAAATAGCAAATTTGGGAAGTTACGCTAATTGACAGAAAGTTGAATACCAAAAATCATCATTAACCACCCACTACCTGACACACGTAGACCACGTGCAGAAAGTTACTCGGTAACTGCTATTTTAATGGACAACTGTTCAGCAGTGAATACTAAACGTTTCCCACTTAAATAGTTCAGAGCCTCTGAGTTATTTAAAATTCTCTATCAGAGTTAAGTACTTCAGAGCTTGTGGTTCAGATGTTCTGAATCATAAGTTCTGATATACATAACCTCTTACACTTTAATTGCCAAAAAAAATTTTTATTCAGAGATTGAAAACATGTTCAGATGTTTCTTTATAAAATCAAATCTTTCAACAGATAGGGCTTTAGTAAATATGTCAGCCCATTGATTTTCAGTATCAACAAACTTAATATCTATAATGCCTCTCTGAACATAATCTCTGATAAAATGGTGTTTAATTTCAATATGTTTGGCTCTAGAGTGTAGAATAGGATTTTTAGATAAATGAATGGCTGCAGTATTATCACAATATAAAGGAATATTGTTACTGCTTACCTGATAATCTTCTAACTGATACTTTAGCCAGAGTAGTTGTGTGCAACACTTAGCTGCTGAAATGTATTCTGCTTCTGCTGTAGACAAAGCTATAGTAGTTTGTCTTTTACTAGCCCAGGAGATAAGGTTTTCACCAACAAATTGACAATTGCCACTTGTGGATTTTCTTTCAATTTTATCCCCAGCATAGTCAGCATCACAGAATCCATTTAGCACATAATCATTGGATTTCTTATAGAGAAGTCCAAGATTAGTAGTTCCTTTCAGATACCTAAAGATTCTCTTTACAGCAGTAAGATGAGATTCTCTGGGATCTGACTGGAATCTTGCACATAAGCAGACACTGAATAAAATATCTGGTCTAGAGGCTGTCAGATAGAGTAAGGAACCAATCATACCTCTGTAGACCTTTTGATCTACCTTTCCTTCATCATCTGACTTGCCCATGTTGGTAGTTGGATGCATAGGAGTATTCATAATCTTGCAGTCATCTAGATTGAATTTCTTCAGAAGTTCTTTAGTGTATTTCGATTGATGAACATAAGTTCCTTCCTTCTTCTGATTGATTTGAATTCCAAGAAAGAACTTCAACTCTCCCATCATGCTCATTTCAAATTCATCCTGCATTATCTTAGAAAAATTCTTGCACAAAGCAGCATTAGTTGAACCAAAAATAATATCATCAACATAAATTTGAATAATTAAAATGTCTTCTTTGGTTGTTTTTCTAAAGAGTGTGCAGTCAACCTTTCCTTTTTCAAACCCCTTTTCAAGAAGAAAATTACTGAGTCTATCATACCAAGCTCTTGGAGCTTGTTTCAGACCATACAGTGATTTCTTTAGTTTAAAAACATGTTCTGGGTTTGAGACATCTTCAAAACCAGGAGGTTGCTTAACATACACTTCTTCAGAAATAAAACCATTTAAGAAGGCACTTTTAACATCCATCTGATACAAGGTTATTCCATGATTAACAGCATAAGATAAAAGTAACCTGATTGCTTCAAGTCTAGCAACTGGTGCAAAGGTTTCAGTATAGTCAATCCCCTCTTGTTGACTATAACCTTGTGCAACCAATCTAGCCTTGTTTCTTACCACTTCACCTTGTTCATTCAGCTTGTTTCTGAATACCCATTTTGTTCCAATAATGTTCTTGTGTGAAGGTTTGGGCACTAAAGTCCACACATCATTCCTTTGGAATTGATTCAGCTCTTCTTGCATTGCTACAATCCAAGCATCATCCTTCAGAGCTTCTTCAATCTTTGAAGGTTCCATCATTGAGATAAGACCAACTAATGATTCCTCATTTCTCAGTTGAGATCTTGTCTTCCTTGGACTATCCTTGTTGCCTAATATCAGTTCCTCTGGATGTGATGATTTGTATTTGAAAGTATTTCTTGGGGGCTCATCATCTTCAGACTCATCAACATCAGGTTCAGCAGATGCTTCAGTTCTTGGTTGTTCAGAGTCTGTAGGAACTATTGTGTTCAGAGGTACTTCAGAGAATGGATGTTCTGAGTAGTTAGGAATATCTGAATATTGATCCTCTGATACCTGAAATCTAGACAAACCTTCCACAAGCTCTGACACTTGGTCAGGCTCTTTGTCATCAAATTTGACATGCATACTTTCTTCCACAGTGTGTGTTTCAGAAATATACAGTCTGTATGCTTTTGAGCGCTCAGAGTATCCTATAAAGATACCCTTATAACCTCTAGCATCAAATTTCTTTAGATGGACTTTGTTGTTTAAGATATAACATGTACATCGAAACTGATGAAAATAAGAAATATCAGGCTTCCTTCCTTTGAACAATTCATAAGCAGTTTTGTTCAACTTAGATCTGATATAGATTCTATTTTGAACATAACATGCTGTGTTTACAGCTTCTGCCCATAAAAACTTTGCTACATTAGTTTCATGCATCATGGTTCTGGCCATTTCTTGCAGAGTTCTATTCTTCCTTTCTACAACCCCATTTTGTTGAGGAGTTCTAGGAGAAGAGAATTCATGCAGAATGCCATATTTTTCACAAAAGTTTTCAAAAGGTTCATTTTCAAATTCTCCACCATGATCACTTCTAACTTTTAAAATAGTGTAGCCTTTTTCATTTTGAATTTGTTTGCAGAAGATGCTAAACTCATCATAAGCTTCATCTTTTGTTCTTAGGAATTTTACCCAAGTCCATCTACTATAATCATCAACAATTACTAATCCATACTTCTTTCCATTGATTGAAGCAGTGTTAACTGGTCCAAAAAGATCAATGTGAAGAAGTTCCAATGGTCTTGAGGTAGAAACAATGTTCTTAGGTTTAAAAGATGATTTTGTAATTTTTCCTTTTTGACATGAACCACAAAGTGTGTTTGAGTGATATTTAATTTTAGGTAAACCTCTGACAAGGTCAAGCTTACTAAGCTTAGAGATTAACCTCCAGTTAGCATGGCCTAACCTCTTATGCCAGATCCATTTTTCTTCACTCAAGGTCAAAAGACACATCACTTTTTGTTCATTCAAATCAGAAAGATTAATTTTATAAACATTGTTCTTTCTCAGACCTTTGAATATCATGGAGTTATCAGATTGTTTAGACACAGTACATGATTCCTTATTAAAGACAACTACATAACCATTGTCGCAAAATTGACTTATGCTCAATAGATTATGTTTAAGTCCATCAACTAACCAAACATCATTAATAGATAGGGAGGAATTACCTACTGTACCTGTACCTATTATCTTTCCTTTCTGATTTCCTCCAAAGCCAACAGAACCTCCTTCTTTCATGGTTAGCTTGGAAAACAGTTGCTTGTCACCAGTCATGTGCCTTGAACACCCACTATCCAGATACCATGAATGATTCATGATACTTCTTTGAGTGATAGGCTGTATGAGAAACAACTTTAATCACTACGGTGAAACTCTTTATCACAGTTAATGATAAAGTCATCCCAATATTCTTCCTCTTCATTTATCAAGTTCTGATTGTTAACTTGAAAGCTTGTCAGCCATTGGTCAAGGACATAAGCCCTTCTTCCTTTGCATAGGACTTGTTTCCATACTCTAGGTAGGACATATCCTTTCCTAGTTGGTAAATCTGAATGATACATAATTTCAGCTTTTGGTACCCATCTTCTGGGTCCACGCTTGTTAGTCCACAAATGTTTACTGTGTTGTTGAGTGTGAGAGAAAGATTTTGGTTTGGAATAATAACTCTTTTGAAAATATTTCTTATTTTGAGTTCTGTTATTATTCCAGGACTTGGATTGTTTATGCTTCCAGAGTTTGTATTTATCACCAGTCCATTGATTTGACTGGTTATATTTACTGACTCTAGAATCATAAATAACCTTAGTCCTATGTTGCCTCTGAGGTTTGAGGTTTGACTTTCTTTTAAAAACTTCTGAGCCTTTAGGTTGACTTTTCTCATGAACTAGAATTCCTCTGGTTCCAGAAGTTGAAGCCTCAGATTTTGAAACTTTCAGAACATCTGAACTAATACTGTCAAGTTCTGAATAACTTTTATCTTCTGAGCTTTTCTTCCCAGATCCTGAGGAACTTGGTTCTTCTGAGTTGTCATTTCCCAAATCTCTCAGATTATTGTCCTCATCTTCCAGAGTACCAAATTTCTTTCCTTCTTCACTCTGAGGTACAACATAGTAAACCCAAGATTTTCCAACCTTTTTGGGATAGGTCTTTAGCTTTGAATATGTTCTACCATATTTCGCACAGAGCCCCCGAAAACTCAGGGACGCCACTGAAATTGGGTATCCTCTGCGCGCAACTGCATAGATTAATCCCTTGAGTCTTGTGGGACCCAAATGAGTGGTAAACTCTCCCAAAGAGTTTTAACACTGCTGCATGCCCAAAACAGAGATCGAACCCAGGACCTTGGTTAAGCTAGAAGAGACCTGCGCCATCTCACCTAAGTGCTCTTGGGTGACCAGTCCCGTTTTCGATGAGTTAAAAGCAGGGCAAGGCTAAACAAAGCAGGTTTTTATTAAAAAAAAGTTTAGGTAAGTTAGATTCTAATGACTTAGAAGGATCAAAACATATCTTAAAATGGCGAGAGCATAATTATAGATTTTTTCAACCAAAGATGTCCTCACTCTCGTTCGTAGAATATGAACACATTTTTTACCACCTGAACTCATTAATGGTCGGTTATTCATTGCATTAATTATTTTTATTTTGTCTGATCTTAGGATAACTGAGTTGAGGCCTGTGATCAAAGAAATGCCGTGATTAATTGGTATGGTAGGAAATGAAATGCGAATCCGCAAAGTCACCTAATATCAACGCCATTTCCAAACTTAGCTCAACATTAATGCATGAGATTTTGTAGTTATTATCAACAATAACCCCAAAAATCGTGGACTTTTTTTGCTCTTCAAATTTGATTCTTACTTCTAAATTGAACACAATGCCAAATACAAACTTCCCAAATGACAATTGCAAAAAGAAAGAGAGGGTGCTCAATTCCAAACCGCTATGGTTTTGGTTGGTTTCGCATCATCGTTCTCGTCTTACTACTTTGTACATTGTGGTTTAAAAGAAACCAACTCACAACACTCCTTATGGCGCCCACCACGACCACCTCCGAGGTTATCCCCGACCCTCTTGTAAAAACCTTCTACGACGATCCACAACTGAGTTACTCCATTGAGGAACCCATGAAACAATGGGACAAAAAGCGAAGGGATTGGCTTCAACTTCATCCTTCATTCGCCTCCGGTGGACGTGAAAGGATTCTGCTCCTCACGGGGTCGCAGCCATCACCGTGCAAGAACACCATTGGAGACCATTTGCTGTTAAGGTGTTTCAAGAACAAGGTTGATTATTGTAGGATACACAACTGTCAGGTGTACTATAACAATCTACACTTGCACCCAAAGATGGACTCTTATTGGTCCAAACTTCCAATTATCCGGTCCGCTATGATGGCCCACCCGGAAGTCGAGTGGATTTGGTGGTTGGATGCAGATGCAGTTATCACAGACATGGAGTTCAAGATTCCGCTGGAGCGTTACAAGGATCATAATCTCGTTGTTCATGGTTGGTCCAACATGGTGTATACTGAAAATGAGAATATGAGTTGGACTGGGCTTAATGCTGGGTCGCTTTTAATTCGAAACTGTCAATGGTCCATGGACTTGTTACACGTTTGGGCTCAAATGGGTCCATTATCATCAAACTATGCAAAATGGGGGAAGATCTTAACATCAACATTTAAGGATAAGCCCTTTCCGTTACCTGATGATCAATCATCTTTGATTTATTTGCTTTCGAGGCAAAGAAGGAAATGGGGTGGGAAGACATATTTGGAGGAAGCATATGATTTGGAAGGTTATTGGATTGCTACATTGGGGAAACTTGAGGGATTAGAAAATAAGTACGACGCGATAGAGAAGGAAGCTAGAGTTTTAAGGAGAAGACATTCAGAGAAGGTTAGTGTATGGTATGGTGAGATGAGAGAGCGTTATTTGAGAAAGAGTGAGATGGCTGAGAGGAGGCCATTTGTTAAGCATTTCACTGGGTGTCAACCTTGTAGCGGGGAACATAATCCTAATTATAAGGGGGATGTTTGTTGGAAAGAGATGGAGAGGGCTTTAAATTTTGCTGACAATCAAGTTCTTCGTAATTATGGGTTCGTGAGGAAAGATCTTATGACATCTTCGGTGTATGAAGTTCCGTTCGGATACCCGAGGAATTGAGGCGTAGCTAGCTGATTGAAGTGAAGGACTTAATTTGTTAACTAGAACTGGAATTGGAGAGTGGAATGCAATGTTATTTCAGTTTTCATTACTCTTACAAAAAAAAAGAAGTATGTATGATGGATTATCACTTACAATATGTTCGCAAATTCTGCAAATTTTAAATTACTATTGTTGTGAATTCGATAAAATCACACCAATAATAATCTTGATGTGTGGAGCAAATACGATTAAGCAATCAAAATAAGCGAACGGCAATAATAATCACAAATAATGATAAACGGCGAGAAAGAAAAGGACACAATAAATTGTTTACCCAGTTCAGTCAATGTGACCTACTCTGGGGGAGAGAGCAGCTCTCCGTTCCACTATCAAACTTTGTTCCTTGATAACAATGAGATTCTCAAAAGAGTTACAAGAAAATAGAGTTATCCTATTTCTACCCTTTTCCCAAATCTCTTCCTGTGACCAAGAGATTTCAATGAAAGTGTTTCCCAAGGTGATAGAATGATTACCCAACCCTAGAGTCTTTACAAGATGTTTCTCTTATAACCCTAGTATGTATGTTGGCCTCAGAAACCCTAAAAACAACTTAAAAATCAGAAAAAACGCATTGCCTATAAATAGGCTCGCGCAGGCTGCGCCTCGCGCAAACCTCACTGCGCCTCGCGCAGGAGGCAGGGGCTAAAGCTCCACCTGCATATCACAGCTGCGCCTCGCGCAGAATATCCTGCGCCTCGCGCAGGAGGCAGCAGCTTAACTTGTTTTTTTCTGATCATAATTTCAAGGCAATTACAACAATTCTCCACCTTGCCTTTAAATTGATGGTGATGCCAACTTCCCACCAACCATCATGCTGCTCTCTCCAACCTCGGTCTACTCTTCAACGAAGTTAATTAAGTCCAAGCAATGCTTGAACTTAGTTCTAGGTAACGATTTGGTGAACATGTCAGCTGGATTCTCCTCTGATGCAATTTTCTGTACCATGATCTCTTTTGTTTCAATCATGTCTCTTACAAAGTGCAACCGGATATCAATGTGCTTTGTCCTTTCATGATACACCTGGTGATTTGCCAAATGAATGGCACTCTGACTGTCACAATGTATCTTCACACACCCTTGACTAATCCCCATTTCTCCAATCATACCCTTCAACCATATGGCTTCCTTGACCCCTTCAACAAGAGCTATGTATTCTGCTTGAGTTGTTAACAAGGCTACAACAGATTGTTGATTGGCCTTCCACGTTACCGCTGTACCGAACAATGTAAACACAAAACCCGATAAGGATTTTCTAGTGTCTATATTACCTGCATAGTCCGCATCCACATATCCCTCCAAAGCATCTCTTCTTGGATCAGTTCTTGTGTACTTTAGACCACCCTTCAAAGAACCATTCAAATACCTCAGAACCCACTTCAAAGCTTGCCAAAGAACTTGGCCCGGATTTGCCATAAACCGACTTACCACACTTATTGCATATGATAAATCAGGCCTACTACAAACCATGCCATACATGATGCTTCCAACCCCACTTGCATAGGGAGTACTCTCCATCTTCTTTCTCTCATCGTCGGATTGAGGACACTGTTTTATCGACAACTTTGAATGGTGACCAAGTGGTGTATTCACTACCTTAGAATCTGTCATTCTAAACCGCTCCACCACTTTCTTCAAATAATCATGCAGAGATAAGAACAACTCACCTTTACTCCGGTCTCTCAAGATATCCATACCAAGTATCCTCTTCGCATTTCCAAGATCCTTCATCTCAAATTCACCATTTAATTTCTCCTTGAGCTTTTGAATCTCATGCTTGTCAGAACTTGCCATAAGGATATCATCTACATAAAGAAGGAGGTAGAGAATTACTTTCTCATTCCTCTTCATCATGTACACACAACTGTCATAGTTGCTTCTCACAAATCCAGTCTTCAATAAGAAATCATCAAACCGACGATACCATTGCCTCGGACTCTGCTTCAACCCATACAAAGATTTCTTCAACAGACATACTTTAGAATTGTCTTCCACAAAACCTTCAGGTTGTTGCATGTAGATAGTTTCTTCTAACTCTCCATGTAAGAATGCGGTCTTCACATCCATCTGTTCTAACTCAAGATCATACATGTTGACAATAGCCATAAGTACCCTTATAGAACAATGTTTTACCACCGGTGAGAAGATTTCATTGTAATCAACCCCCTCTACCTGAGTAAAACCCTTTGCTACAAGTCTCGCCTTATACCTTGGTGCTTCGACCCCTGGTATACCTTCTTTCCTTTTGAACACCCACTTGCTACCAACTACCCTTTTATTTTTAGGTAATGGCACAAGCTTCCAAGTCTGGTTTTTCTCCAATGAAAGCATTTCCTCATTCATTGCCTTAAGCCAGTCTTTACTATATATGCTTTCTGATGCTTCCCTAAAGTTCTTTGGTTCAGAGTCTTGCACTTATTCAGCTGCATTCAAAGCATAACAAATAAGGTCAGCATAACCGAGTCTATTAGGTGGTTTAATAACTCTCCTTTCCCTATCTCTTGCAAGCTGATAGTCAGGAACAGTCGTTTCATCACTTCCACTCTCATCAGGTACTTGAGTCTCATCCTCCTTTTCCCTCTCATCAATGGAAGGCTCCACCTCAAACTGAATTCTCTCCATCCCCGTTTCTGGTCTTTTCTCCAGGTCTTTGCACTTCATCCCCATCCGGGTCTCATCAAAAGTGACATCCCTGCTTATGATAAACTTTGATCCTCCAGGCTCCATCTTCCACAACTTGTAACCTTTCACACCCTCGGGATAACCAATGAAAACACACTTCACAGCTCTAGCATCAAGCTTATCTTGCCTGACATGTGCAAATGCTAAAGCTCCAAAGACTTTCAAGTTAGAGTAGTCTGCCGGCTTGCCACTCCAAACCTCTATAGGTGTCTTTAGATCAATTCCTGTTGATGGACATCTGTTGATCAAATATGCAGCAGTGTTAACTGCCTCTCCCCAGAAACTTTTGGGTAATCCAGCTCCCAACAGCATACATCTCACGCGCTCCAGCAAGGTCCTGTTCATCCTTTCAGCCAGACCATTCTGCTGCGGTGTGTATGCAACGGTTCTATGCCTCTTTATACCTAGTTTCCTGCAAAACTCATTAAATTGCTCTGAAACAAACTCCAGGCCATTGTCAGTTCTCAACACTTTCAGTTTAGTTCCTGTTTGATTTTCTATTAAGGTATGCCATTCCTTAAATTTTTCAAAGGTGTCACTTTTGTTCTTTATTATGTGAACCCATACCCTTCTAGAATAATCATCAATCATAGTAAGAAAATATGAACCTCCCCCATGAGTGGAAACAGACGCTGGACCCCAAAGGTCCGAGTGAACATACTCAAATGGTCTACTAGAATTATGCACTCCCACCCCAAACTTCACCTTGTGTTGTTTGCCTAATGTGCAGTTATCACAAAATTCTAGTTTGTTCAATTTTTCTTGTCGTAGCAAACCTTGTTTAGCTAGTTTAACTAAACCCCTCTCACTGACATGCCCTAACCTCAAATGCCATAGTTTGGTTATATCTGCAGCCTCTACACTAGTTACTAATGCATTAGAAATAACAGTGGAACCTTCTAAAATATAAAGACCATTAATTTTAGACCCTTTAGCAATTACTAATGCACCATTTGAAATTCTCATTACCCCACGTTCAATTCTAGTACAATACCCTAGACTATCAAACATGCTTATGGAAATCAAATTTCTCTTAAGTTCGGGAATATACCTCACATTCTTCAAAAGGAAATCACGGTCATCAAACATTTTGAGACGGATAGTACCCATACCTTGAACCTTGCACGCCTTATTGTTACCGAGACGGACAACTCCACCTTCTTTAAATTCCAAGGTTTCAAAGTACTCCTTTCTTGGACAAATGTGATATGAGCACCCTGAGTCCATGACCCAGCTTTTCTCAGGTTCCCAACTTGTAACTGTTAGTGCTCCTGCACTCTCATAACCTTCCTCCTCACTAGCGGCAATTTGAACTGACGAACTACCACCACCCCTTCTCTCGGGACAATCCTTCTTGAAGTGACCTGGTTCATGACAATGGTAACATTTGAACTTGCCACCACCATCACCCTTTGCCCTAGACTTGGACCTGTGTTTCTTCCCTTTTCCTCTCCCTTTGTTTTCACTTCTCCCCCTTGCAATATTCAAGCCTTCTCCACTATCATCAATTTTCATATCTCTGAGTTTAGTCAACTCCTTGGTTCTCAAGGCCGATTGGACTTCATCCAAGGTGATAGTGCCTTCTTTGCCATATAGCAATGCATCCTTGAGATTGTCAAGAGACTTGGGAAAAGCACACAACAGGTGAAACGCTTTGTCCTCATCTTCCAGATTCACATCAATGTTCGCCAAATCGTCAATAATTTTATTGAACTCCGATAGTTGTTCCATTACAGACTTATTCTCCACCATACGAAAGAAAAACAACCGTTCTTTCAAACACTGCTTATGTGCCAAAGACTTCGTCATATACAACGCATCAAGCTTGGTCCACATAGCCACAACTGTTTTTTCTTTCGCTACTTCTCTCAACACCTTATCCCCAAGGCACAAAATAATCGCACTCAGTGCTTTATTATTCATCTCGGTCTTTTCTGCTGGTGTCAAAGTAGCAGGCATGTGTGCCTCTCCTAGAAGCGCTTCATCACACTTTTGTTGAGTTAGTATTGCCCTCATCTTCACCTTCCACAACCCAAAGTCGTTACTCCCGGTGAACTTCTCGATGTCCCACTTAGAACCCATGATACTTAATTCGTTTGATCCTTGCCCCACGGTGGGCGCCAATTGTTGTGAATTCGATAAAATCACACCAATAATAATCTTGATGTGTGGAGCAAATACGATTAAGCAATCAAAATAAGCGAACGACAATAATAATCACAAATAATGATAAACGGCGAGAAAGAAAAGGACACAATAAATTGTTTACCCAGTTCAGTAAATGTGACCTACTCTGGGGGAGAGAGCAGCTCTCCGTTCCACTATCAAACTTTGTTCCTTGATAACAATGAGATTCTCAAAAGAGTTACAAGAAAATAGAGTTATCCTATTTCTACCCTTTTCCCAAATCTCTTCCCGTGACCAAGAGATTTCAATGAAAGTGTTTCCCAAGGTGATAGAATGATTACCCAACCCTAGAGTCTTTACAAGATGTTTCTCTTATAACCCTAGTATGTATGTTGGCCTCAGAAACCCTAAAAACAACTTAAAAATCAGAAAAAACGCATTGCCTATAAATAGGCTCGCGCAGGCTGCGCCTCGCGCAAACCTCACTGCGCCTCGCGCAGGAGGCAGGGGCTAAAGCTCCACCTGCATATCACAGCTGCGCCTCGCGCAGAATATCCTGCGCCTCGCGCAGGAGGCAGCAGCTTAACTTGTTTTTTTCTGATCATAATTTCAAGGCAATTACAACAACTATGTCCCATTTCCTGTGTTTTCTAATGTCTATAGGTGCTTTATCTAACTGTTGGGTGCAGAATATTATAAAGGCTTTAAGGGTAGAAAGAGCAATATTTTTGGAAGTGGTGAGTGGTGACATAATCGGGGATCCTTACACTTGGTTGAAGTCATTTTGTTCCTTCAAAAGTTTATCATGCTATTCCTTAGAAGTTAGAATTTCTTAACAATTCTTATCTATGGATTATGGTGAACCTCTGAAAGTTTAGATATTGTAAAAGGTTTGACATTGAAAAGGATAATGTCTGAAAATAATTTTTAAATATTTGCATCTCTCACTATAAAAATTCTTATTATAACAATAAGTTAGATCTAATGCAAATTGGTGTTCTAAGAATAAGCTAAGGGTCATGTTAACTAGTATTTCTCGGGCACTAATTAAGAAACTCAAAAGTAGTAAACTTTACATTAAAAAAAAAAAGGGATGATGAGAAAGTGTGTATAACTTAACTTTCAAACATTTAATGCTTCCTAACAATAAGCAATGGGATGATGAGAATTTTTTTTATATTTTTGGTACAAGGGATGATGAGAAAGTTAAGATACTATTTTCTGAAAAAGATGCTAATATGATACTAGCTGTTCCATTAGTTCACTTGGTAGAGGAAGATAAAATAATTTGGAATGAAGGAGAAACTGGTATTGGTTGGGCTGAGAGAAGGAAATACATGGGGGAGTTTGTGGAAGATCCAAGCTCCACCAAAAGCCAAGCACTTGTTATGGCGAATTTGTAAGGAATGTCTACCGACCCGTATGCGATTGAGAAGTCGCTTTGTTATGTGTTCGGAAGAGTGTCCAATATGCTTAAGGGAACCGTAAGAAGAGTGGCATTCGCTATTTAGTTGTGAAGGAATCAAAGATGCTTGGAATGTCATGGGGTTGTACCATATTATGCAAACAAGGCTGAATCGCTGTCATAATTTTAAAGAATTAATCCTTGATATTTGCAGGAATGAAAGTAAACAGGTGGCTGGGAGAGTGGCTGTTTTGCTATGGAATATATGGCAAAATCGCAACAATTATGTGTGGAACAATCACTACAAGAATAATTGCATATACCCACGGTATTTTTACCCATGGCCACTTGCCGTGAGTAATACCAAGGGCAAAGCAGTGGGTACGGTGAAAGTAAGCAAAATTCTTCGGTGTACACAATAGATCTAACGTACCGATATCTAGGCCGTGGGTAAAGAGAAAATAAAAATATATGTTATTTCTTCCTTTTAGTAAACCACTCACTCACCAAAACACACTCAAGACATTCTCTCTTCACACAAACGGTAGATCAAAGAAGGAAACCCTAAACCCAAATGAATGAAACGAAACGAAACATCGCCATCTGTCTCTATTTTTGCATCTGGTCGCAGAAACACACTTGTGGTTCTCTCAGCTTCTCGTTTTTGCCGCTTCACCACCGCACAAGGTAGCGGTTGTTCTCCACTTCTCTGAGATTGTTCAGATTCGCACTTTACCTCTCCTAAGCGTAGCGATGAAGTGAATTTCTGGTGAGTGCTTAACCTATGATTGTTTCTAAATGTGAAAAGACCCAAATGTTTTAAAACCCTAATCCTCAATTTTACCCCCAATTTCGTAGAGTTTTAATTTATTCATGTTGTGTGGTAATGGTAAATCATTATTCGTTAGTAAGAACTTGAGAAACAACTTGTTTTGCTTTACAAGGGTTGTGTGAAACAACTTGAGAAATCTGGGTGTGAAGGGGATTTTTGCTTTCAACATTGTAAATTCTCACCCTTTGGATATGGCTGGCTCCTCAAACATTGATCTATTTTGAATAGCTCATTCCAACTGAGTTTATGGACTGTAGTTTGTGATTAGCACATAATATGAAATGAATGGGTTTACACTTGATCCTTCCCTTGGTGAGTTCATATTGAATGACTCACCCAAACATTAAGGTAGGTGCATTATGTTGCAGTCAAATTGGTAAATAAGTGTTAAGTAGCATAGTTTATTAGATTTTTACTTGCACAATTCTAAATTTTATTTGCTGCAATGTGTTAATTGCATAGATACCACGAAAGGAAAGATTTATTATGTTAATAAAAGGAAATGCCAAAAACTGCGATGAACCGACCACCAAGTAATTTTTCTGAGTGTGCCATTTGCTTCATTTTTTCATGAGGAAAGAGTCATTTTCAGAATATTCCATTTGCTTCACTGGAACAAATCTAATTGTGGTAAGTTATGTCTTCTGAATCTATATTTGGTTAAGATTGTCAATGGAGTCAATAATTGATCATGACTGCTTTGTAACATAGTAGTCTAAATTTTATGATTACGCCTTTATATGTTCTTTCAAGCTTTCTGAGATGTCTAGCTAATAATAATCTTTTGCCTCTAAACTAATTTTGTATGTTCTACAACCCATGCTTTCTGAAAATTACTTCCTTCTTTTCAAAGTTATGTAATCAATGAAAAAGTAATTATAATGTGTAGTTGGTTTAAATAATATAACATAGCTATCAATGTGTGTTTACAATATAATTTTTTCATGTCAGTAAAAAAAAAAAGAGTTGTTGGAAAGCATATATAGGGACTAATTTTATTTAATGTCGGTTCATTTTCATTCTTGCTGATTTATAAGTTTGACCTTTCTTGATGCATTTTATCAAGTATTCTAGGATTACAATGGCATTACTAACTAAGCAGGTTGGAATGAAGTCATCAATGCATGCAGACAACAAGTATGCTCTGTTCCTTGATCAATTGGAGAACTCACTCGTGAGATAGAAAGGGATCCTGAGGTATGGTTTGAGAAATGTGATAATTTGCTTTTGGAAGTCCAGTGATGATCTAAAAAACGTGTATTTTTATGATAATTGGTTTCTATCACCAGCTAATTCATGTTTTGTTTATCTTTTTCTTAATTCCATTTTTTGAATCGTATATATTGTAGAGTTGATAACTCATACACTTCTTTTTATATTAATTGGTTGGTATGTTCATTTTGACTAGTCTTGACATTTTGTTATTGTTACTTTCTACTATGGTTACAAGGCTTAATTCCTTAAATTTTGGTCTTATTATCTTTAGGTATATTGTTGGGTCTATTAAACTTATTAGGATTTTTGTTTATATATTTTATAGATGTCTCATGAAGAAAAATTTGGACCAAGGTGTCTCAAATGAGATGGCTGCACAAATTACATCAATTCAGGGGCAGAGAAGACAACAGAAGATGAGACTTAATATGATTTGGCAAGATGTTACTTGGAGAGTATGGCTTGCAAGGAATGCGCAAATTTTCCACAACAAGGCTTCAAGGCAATTAAGCATGTAACTTTGGAGTGGTTTATTTTTTCTAGCTACACTGATGTCTGTAGCTTTTATGAATGGGATGGATATCCATTTGATTGTTTATCTAGGTAAGGATTTGTTTCTTTTTCAAGGTTTAAAACCTTCTGTTTCTGGTTTTGGTTCTTGGGTATTTCTTGTTCTTTAGATCCCTTGTTTGGTGGTTGGATTGAGTACCACTTGTCCTTTTGTTCATCTTCTATTATATGATATAATCTTTTGCTGTTCAAAAGAGAAAAGAAGCTTAAGACGAACATGCATGAGGAGTTATATTAATGCTTATTTTGAGACTTTGCATTTTTTTTCTATGAATATTGATCTGTGTATATGAATTATTATTTCATCGATAAGCTTTTTATATGTTATATGTTTTAGCTTTCTGTTTAAAGTTATTATTGAGGGATTTATTTATTGGTAGTACTAGTGGCCACCGGAAAATAGTAAACTTTTATTTAATTTTTTTTTATTATAAAATTGACTTTACCCATGGCAATGCCGTGGGTAGCGTTTATTCATAGCTTTTCCGTGGATCAAGTACCCACTGCGAAGTCCTCAATAATACTGTGGGATAGGCCGTGGGTAGCGTTACCCACGGCATTTTTGCAGATAATGAATTACCAACGAGGCTTTATCTCACGGCCTCGTGCCGTGGGTAATCCGTGGGTAAATTGCATTTACCTGTGGTGAAGCCGTGGGTAATGGCAAAAATGGCCGTGGGTAGAGCGTGATTTTCTTGTAGTGAATAACAAATTGTTGGAGATTTTCCAAAATATATTTGAAAGGTTGCAATGGTTAATTTGAAATTCAAATTTACAATTTTGAAAACCTTTCAAGGGTTGTGTCCCTTAATTATTTGACATAAGTTTCTCTATAAATAGAGACACTTAGGAGGCATAAAACATATCAGAAAATCATGTTTCCATGAGTAAGAAGTTATGCCTGTAATATCTAAATCATTTCTTCATTTCTCTAGTGCACGAGAGTATTTGAAGAAACATTATTCTGTAAATTATCATTGATCGATATGCTTGATATGTGTATGCAATGCATGTCAAGGTTTCCAAAGTATCCTGAAGGGGATTCGCCGGTTAACCCTTTTGCATCCAGTTTATGGTGGGGGCGAATCGAACCTAAAGTTTAGTGTGATACACACGCTTTGGAATTTGTGCAATATGTTCATCATGTCGTTCATCATCTTCTTCTAGTTCGAGTATTTGCAGCAGTCCCCCAACAAATGTTCTAACAATCTTTAGGTTCGATTTATGATTTGTTTGTGATTAATTGATGACTGCAAATTTGAAGAGGATGACTACCGCCTTTGTCGCAAAAGGTGAAGAGATAAGTATCGATACCCTTCTTATTTCATATTTGATTGCAATTTAAATATGAAAGGTCAATTTCATGCATACACATACACAGATTCATGATGTTTAATTTTCATGTTTTGTATATGTTTAATAAGTTTTAAGATATAGAAATTATGTGTATAATTTATGAAATGAAATTTGCTTTATGCATGTATGTTGCAATCAATGGCATATTTGAAATTCGAAGTTTTTACAGGCAAAGGATATGTGTGTATATGGAAGTTTTGTTTAAGAAGAAATAAATCATCATTTCATTCTTATGCATTGGATTATTGATTGATTTAAAATTGACATGATTTTTCTGTTATTAAATTATTTCCAACAGATGGGTTAATAAATGAATTATTGGCCGAAACGGTGTATCGATGAAGAATCACATTGGTTCATGAAGAATTGTGACTAAAACTACTCCATATTCAGTTTTGGTGTTGATTTTAACAAGTAATATTGAAGAAGAAATTAATACACATAGTAATGACTATGGTGAAAGGTACACATTTAAATTGTATGGATATATGATTATTATATGATTCAGAAACTACTCAAAGTATGTGAATTGTGAATTTTGACAAGTTTGAATAAGTTTGGTTTATAGACATGTTTTTATATGATCTTCTTTTAATATAAAAGTAGGGTATATGAATTGTCAAAATATGAAATGCATATTTTAGTGTTATTATTATTATTATTTTGTGCAAGAAGTTATTAAATTTAAAAGTGATGATCTCATATTATATGTGTATGATAAATATGAAAGTTATTGTTAATTTCTTGCTTATCTTGCTTATAAGATTGATTGAGTATTTTGAAATTATTGCAAGTTGGTAATTGTTCATGGAGGAAATTAAGTTATAGAAAATGTTAATGATTTTGAGTCATTATTTTCTTCTATTATGATGATTACTTGAATTTACCATAGAACATATTTATACATGTAACTTGATTTTGACATTTAGAATTTATGATACATATGTATTAGTTATTTGATAACTAATAATATGAAAAGGTTTCTTAAATGAAATTGAAATAAATTCTAAAGTAATATTTTAAGTTCATGTGGGGTATATGATTTATATGGTGCGATCCATCTTATGAAATAAAAGTTGGTCATGACAAATCTTTATGATCATGTTTGTTGATGTTATACATATTTAATGTATTGAATGTAGGATATATACATTCAAGTGGAAGTTGAACTTCAAATTGAAATGATTATTAAATGTTATAACAAGAGAATAATGACATAAAGTTTGTGTATATGAGTATATGACACAATGACAATAGAATGACAAAAAGTCATGGTTTTGTGATAGCGGTTAAAACTATCAAATAAAGGAATATTCAAAGTTTCTAAAAAGCATAGCTATGTGGTTGATTGAATATTCAAAGGTTATAAAGTTGGAAAATATTGCAATTCTTTGACGAAAGGATTGACAAGGATATGATGTTTTCGGATAATGATGGTTAAATCATTGAAAACATCATTAGGGATGTGGTACAAGCCCATATCTAATTGATCACCAATGGTGGAAACTCAACTCACACTTGAATAACATCAAGTCTTGAGTTCAATGATGAAAGTACACTATTAGAGTGATTGAAGTACTTTGACAATAATAAATACATCCCAAGAGGTAAAAGTACTTGGACCATAAGAACAAAAGTGGTAGGATGAGATTTTTCTCTTAATAGACATATAGCATATGTTTGCTTGAATGCATAATTATGGGTGCATTCACGATATAGTCTACCTATATGAGAATGAAGTGGGGCCGCTTCATAGAGTTCAAGGGCTTGACTCTTAAATTCTCATGAAAAGGATATGAGACACAAGGCCTTAATAAATGTGTCATTTTGATAAATTCGATCAATGGTACCGAGATTTCATGTGTGAGTTATGAACACTTGTTCTGATGAATAATTGGTTCAAAGCTTGTCTACCAATCTATTCGGGGATGAGTGAAAACTTAACTTACTAACTAATGGTTCAAATCGTGAGATACCTTTATTGAAACCATGAGATTTCCGGAATAATGGATTTAGATATATTTTGAAAATGGTGGGGGATTGTTGGAGATTTTCCAAAATATATTTGAAAGGTTGCGATGGTTAATTTGAAATTCAAATTTACAATTTTGAAAACCTTTCAAGGGTTGTGTCCCTTAATTATTTGACATAAGTTTCTCTATAAATAGAGACACTTAGGAGGCATAAAACATATCAGAAAATCATGTTTCCATGAGTAAGAAGTTATGCCTGTAATATCTAAATCATTTCTTCATTTCTCTAGTGCACGAGAGTATTTGAAGAAACATTATTCTGTAAATTATCATTGATCGATATGCTTGATATGTGTATGCAATGCATGTCAAGGTTTCCAAAGTATCCTGAAGGGGATTCGCCGGTTAACCACACAAATCAAGTGCTCAACAAATTGGTATGCAAGCGGCACACATGTGGAACAAATGGGCAATGGTACAAGGCCTCTTTGAAGAACAACAAACTCAGGAACAGCAGCAACAAATGCACAGGCCGCAGCAATACTCTATCCCACAGCAGCATATTTATCAGTCACAGCATGAGCAGAGGCACCAAAGGCATGGCCAGCAGCTATCAAATGAACAGCAGCAGTCCTTGCATACACAGCAGCAATTTACACGTGCTCAGCACAGCAAACAGCTCATACAGTGCAGCAGTGGAGAAACCCACCTTCAGGAGTAGTTAAGTGCAATGTTGACGGGAGTTCATAGTCACACGGTTCGCAATTCATGTCATGTCGGTACGCGGTACGAATTCGGGTACGCGGTTTGCAACTCTCAAAAGAATTAGGTATGCGAGGGGTATACAGAGTCGGTACGCTGTTTGGGTTCATGGTACGTTCAAATATAATACTCGGTACGTTCAAATATAATACTCGGTACGTTACAAATAAAAAAAATATTAATTAACAAAAATAGATGATAAAAAATATTAATACCATTAACTAATAACTAAAACCATCCAACACCTTACCAAAAAAAAAAGTCCATCCAACAAAATAGTACATCAGTAACTAAATCCAACAAAATAATAACAAACTACAATTTGCCCATTCTCTATTTGATAGTTTGGTACGTTACTCAAATGCAGATGCTCCAATTTCTTAAAAGCTATCTCAGAAGAAGCATCATTCTCATCATCACTTTCAATTATTTCTTCTATCTTTTCACAACCAATTATGCACAACTTTCTTAGCTTTTGTAAACTAGTAGCTGTTGATGATTTCATAATAATCTCCAATCCAGCACACACGTACACCTGCAACTGTTCGAAATTCTCAAACAGCACTGAGGATAGAAATATATTCTTGAGTCTAGAACAGCTATGTACAACCAAAGTTTCAATATTTTGGATAACTGGATGCAGCTCAAAATTTCTCAGCTTGATAGTTGTTTCAGAATGTCCAGCGCATTCGCTTCCACTCGAGAAAATATATGTGAAGGAACTACCTTTCAAAAATAAACAAACTACTAATAAACAATAGTACAAACTAATAAAATGAGCTTTGTGAAAGGTGAAGGAATGCAAAGGAAAAAAGTCCCACATTGCATAGTTTCACAAGTTTTAAAGTTTGAGAAGACTATAAATAAGTGTACAAAAGGAATGCAAAGGACAAGATTGGGCAATGCTTAATGCACACCTTCATTGGTTGGCCACTGTTGCTTTCCAAAGTGTAGACATTGCCTAAATGCAATTTTAAGTTTTAATGCACTCTTAATATTTTAGTTATGCTGGTTTGCTTGGTATGCGATTTTTAGTGAATTCTTCACGAATTTGCCTGTACTGAATTCGAAAAAGCAGTGTGAACTGGTTTGCGTGAATTGGTTCGTGGTTTGCAGCCTGTTAAGTGAATTTATGTGACTATGCGCGAGTTTTTATGATACGGTGAAAGCGACGGGATGGGGATGGTGCGCAGTGATCATCAAGGAAGGTTCATACTAGCAGGGACTAATATTATATTATGTATACTAAGCTCAACACAATAGAGGGAGAAGCCATGGCCAACAAGGAAGCAATGGAGGAAATGATACAAAGAGGTCTATGTCATTTTTGAAAGTGACTCAAAAATTGTTGTCGATAGACAAATAGGAATATCTGAGTTTAATATGTTGATTTCTTGCATTAAGTCATTACTACTATTAAATCCAAGCTTTGAGGTCAAGTTTGTCAAGCGACAAGCAAATATGGTTGCCCATTCTTTAGCGAGAGCGGCCTATTCTATGTCTAGTCGCTATATTTTTGAGTCGATTTCTCGTTGTATTGAAAACTATTTGATGAATGATATGAATTAAGCTTGCTTTTGTCAAAAAAAATAAAAAAATTTGCAATTTAAAATAATTTACTTTCAAATAATTAAAAACATTATTTTCAAAATTTGTACAATACATGACACCTAAATTCATGACACCTAAATTCTTAAAGACGTTCTTAGTCTATCAAACTCGGACAATTGGTCTCTGTATTTAAAAAAAGAACACATACCAAGCCACACAAGAAAATAGCTTGCCTTCAAAACTAGAAAATCAACAATAAACAACATTGGTAAAAAGAGGAGCTCTAGGATATGCAACCCCAAAATAGGAGCTCATGATTTTTTCAGAACCACACTGTACCCAAAATAAATCAACGCTGCTCGATTTGATGTTCGACCAGTTCCATCAAGTGATTTTTACATTCTCTGCCATCTTGTCTAAGTACACCTCTTTGTTAAGAAACAATTTATCGTTTCTTGCCATCCAAATAGTCCAAATGCAAGTGAACCAAAGTACACTTGAGAATGCCCTGCCATTATTGATTATACCGGCGAACTGCTCCAAACCATTGACAGATTGAGTGCCAATCACCTGAAAATATCGAACACTCGAAAAAAAGATGAGATACCGCTTAATTTCAATTAATAGAGCACTCAACTTTTGTGTCCTTGAAACGAAATGCCTGCAAAAAATAAGTATTCTTCAAATTGAAGACGGAAAATCCAAACAAGCATGCACCTAAGGTTTTAAATATCGGTTGCAGCCGCGTTAAAGATTTCACGATTTTGGCTCTTATGAATACTGCATTATGGAGTGCAGTCATCGCAGTGTGAATTATTAGTCACAACATCACACAAATCTTATAACAGGTGGAATTTATGTTCATAATTGTATTAAAAATGTAATTTTAATTCATTTCAGTTGAAAAAATTGGAATTATTTGTCTAATAGCATTTGTAACGGCGTTTCAGCATGATTTCTTTTTCTACTTTATACTCCCTCCGATCTTATATATAAGAAAAAGTTTATTTTTTTATTCATCGTAAAGTTAATGTATCTAGCCTACAATGTTGTCTAGATACATTAACTTTACGATGAATCTAAAAAGCAAACTTCCTCTTATATATAGGAGCGGAGGGAGTAAAAACAAATAAAAACATTAACGGTGACTTCCTATATCGTTTTGTCGCGGCGTTAATGATGGACCTTTATTAAAACTCGCCGCTTAGTAGTTGTGCATGTATGTTACTTAAAACGTGAAATATATGTTGATGCTCATGCACTCTAGTTAAGGTGGTTTTTTTGCACTTACAGATTTGTGACACAATTACCTCTTAGGCCATTTTCTCCTTTTGATCCTTCCTATTTAAAATCTGTAACGTTCAACATTGCTGGCAACAAAGAACTTTCTAGTTGTGCAGCATAACTTCTTGCATTTACTTATTCCCTTTTCCAATGTAATCTTTCCTTTAATTCCTCAATTGCCAGCCATGCTAATTTACATTTATCAAAACAATACAAAATTAGTTCACAAAACATGACACTTTTTCACAATTAGACAAACAAGTGATCAAAGAAGCACATAGCCAGCACATCTTCATCACTACCAAACAAAAAAACACCAAAAATCATGTATTTTTTGGTCTTATAAATTGATTCTTACTTCTAAATTAAACACAATGCAAAATACAAACTTCCCAAATGACAATTGCAAAAAGAAAGAGAGGATGCTCAATTCCAAACCACAATGCTTTTGGTGGGTTTCCCATCATCGTTCTCCTACTACTAGTTTGTGCATTGTGGTTCCAAAGAAACCAACTCACTACACTCCTTTTGGGCCCCACTACGACCACCTCTGAGGTTGTCCTTGACCCTCCGGGAAATACCTTCTATGACGATCCACAATTGAGTTACTCCATCGAGAAACCGTTGAAACAATGGGACAAAAAGCGAAGCGACTGGCTTCAACTTCACCCTTCCTTTGCAGCCGGTGCACAAGACCGAATTCTTCTCGTCACGGGGTCACAACCATCGCCATGCAAAAACCCCATCGGCGACCATTTATTGTTAAGGTGTTTCAAGAATAAAGTTGATTACTGTAGGATCCACAACTGCGAGGTGTACTATAGCAACCTACACCTACACCCGAAGATGGATTCTTTTTGGTCCAAACTTCCAATTATCCGGTCCACAATGATGGCCCACCCAGAAGTCGAGTGGATTTGGTGGTTAGATGCGGATGCAATTTTCGCAGATATGGAGTTTAAGATTCCGTTGGAGCGTTACAAGGATCACAATCTCGTAGTTCACGGTTGGTCCAACATGGTGTATACTGAAAGTGAGAATATGAGTTGGACTGGGCTTAATGCCGGGTCACTTTTAATTCGTAACTGTCAATGGTCTATGGACTTGTTACACGTTTGGGCTCAAATGGGTCCATTATCATCAAACTATGCAAAATGGGGAAAGATCTTAACATCAACATTTAAGGATAAGCCCTTTCCGTTACCTGATGATCAATCATCTTTGATTTATTTGCTTTCGAAGCAAAGAAGGAAATGGGGTGGGAAGACGTATTTGGAGGAAACATATGATTTGGAAGGTTATTGGATTGCTACATTGGGGAAGTTCGAGGGATTAAAAAATATGTATAATGAGATAGAGGAGGAAGCAAGTGTTCTCAGGAGAAGACATTCAGAGAAGGTCAGTGTATGGTATGGTGAGATGAGAGAGCTTTATTTGAGAAAGAGTGAGAGGACCGAGAGGAGGCCGTTTGTTACACATTTCACGGGGTGTCAACCATGTAGTGGTGACCATAATCCTGATTATAAGGGGGATGTTTGTTGGAAAGAAATGCAAAGGGTTTTGAATTTTGCTGACAATCAAATTCTTCGTAATTATGGATTTTTGAGGAAGGATCTTATGACATCTTCTGTGTATGAAGTTCCGTTCGGATACCCAAGAGTTGAAGCATAGCTTGCTGGTTGCGGTAAAGGGTTTAATTTGTTAACTAGAACTTGAATAGGAGAGTTGAATGCAATGTTATTTCAGTGTTCATTACTCTTATTCAATCAATAAATTCTATAATTCCAAATAATATCTGGTCCATGATTCCTACATATAACTGATCTTGCTTTTACTAATAATTAAGTATCACATATTCATATTAAACCATACTATATTAATGTTGTGTTAGTAAAAAATTGTATGATGAATTATCACTTGCTATTGGTGTGGGGTGTCTATGTTTGTGCTGTTATACAATTCTCCCGATGTCCTGTTTCCTCCGTTATACGATGGTTGGGCCTGTGGGCCTTAGGTTACTGTTGGGGATGCAGGAGTAGAAATTAGAGTTATATTAGTCCCAGTATGGGTATTTTTTCAATTTTGGTCTTCTTATTTTATTTAACTCACAAAAATAGTTTTTTTTTTTTTTTTTAAATAATCTAACGATTAAAAATTCATTTCTTGAGAAAGAATAAGTAGTAAATTTCTGGTTCAAACTTGATCTAACCCCTGTATAATATGATGTTCTTATCAATTAAGTTATACTCACATGTACAAATGATTCACTTATTATTAAATTTTTTACAAAAAATAGTTCATTTCTTAAATTCAACTTTTTGGATCTGTATTCTTACATTTGTTGTAAATTTAGTTTCAACAGATTTTTTTCCTCTAAAAATGATTTTTTTTTTGGTGCCAAAAATATGATTTATTGCATCAATGTTGAATCTAATGATAAAATATTACTTTTAAGACTAAATTCAGATTTTTTATGTCAAAAGTCACTATTCTTAAGGCAAAACACATAAGTTGTAAACAAGATTACAACAACCGTGAAAATGGTGACAAAATGTTCAACTATCAAAATTATGAAATAGGGAAACCAAAAGATAAAGTATAAATTTATAAATACTTAGATTAGATTTTTCACTTTACAAATTCATATTGTAAAAATAAGTTAGATCTAATAATATCTCTCCGTTGAGCATCATCAGAAGAATGGTTGTGTCAATATTATGTCTAAGATGGGGCAATTTTGGTAAATTTGGTTGACTTCTTTTAGATTTCCTCTTTCGTAGTTGTTTGTTGTTGCTTCCACGCGACCCTGTTTTTTTTTTTTGTTTTTTTTACGTAAATCAGGTATCTTCTGTGCGTAATTGTAGAGATTAATCTCTCGAACATTGTGGGTTTCAAATGAACGACAAACCCTCCCTGAAAATTTTAACACTACTGTATACCCAAATCATACAATTTTTTTTTACTCTTAGAAGAAAATTTAAAAAAATATGAATTTGCATATGCTAGTGTTGAAAGTAATTTAAAATGGGACGGATAATTTTTTTTTAATTTTCTTTTTGAATTTCTATTGAGCATTGAAAATGGAGGGAGCATATTTCTTATTTTACTAGCTACGAACTTATTTTTCAAATGCTATTTCAAATAACTTATGAACTTATAGCTTATCATTTTTTCTTCCAATTTTACATCTTTCTTAAAAATTAAATATTAACTAAACATATATTTTTTATGTCATTTCATACTTATAAGTTAATTACCGTTAATTTTACAAACCACAAATTCAATCTGCTAGCTTATTCGCTATAAGTAAAGGTGATTCGCTATAAGCTAGTTTATTGGCTATCCATTATTTTTTACTAAATAGAGCCCTAGACTCTACTATATTATGAAAAAAATGGTTTTTTCCTAAACTATCGCTTTATAATTTGGGGGTACTTACCTATCAACCAATAAGAACCAGTCATACGCATGTAAAATAAAAGTTTGTTACAAGTTAGTTGTGGGTACCACATGCAAATCCTCTTATGTATCTTATTCTCATTGTTTAATGGATGAAGGGATAGAATATGTATCACAAAAAAGGAAAACGAAAAAAAAAATGTATAGTACACTCAAAGCAAATTGTTCCTTGTACGAATTCACATAATATCAATTAATAGAACACTCAACTTTTGTATCCTTGATTTTGTCAAAAAAGAAAAAAAAAAAACTTTTGTGTCCATGAAAGAATTGAAATATGCAGAAAATAAGCGTCCTTCAAGTTGAAGACGCAAAACCCAAACAAGTACCACCGCTTCCTAATTGTGTGTATGTTACTTTTTTTTCTGAAGTATGTTACTTGAAACATGAAATATATGTTCATAAAATAGGAAAATCAGTGTTATAATTAAAGAATAACAATACTAACTAGTATTTGTAAAATGGTTCAACAAATGTTTATGTGAATTTAACTTAGTTGGTTGGAATATCGCATATTATATGTAAGGGCCGATGTTCGAACCTCGAACACTCCACTTATCTATCTTAAGAGTGAAATTTCTAGCTACTAGGCTACTTTTAAAAAAAATGGTTCAACAAATAATAAATACACATAGAAAAAGAATTAGGAAACTTGGAGAAAACATATATATGTAGTTGGGGCTTATCTCTATGAGTCCATGATACATTTGAATGAATTAGGGGACACATATATGTTACCTTACCTTCCCCAAAACAAAACACAAATGCCACCATTTCCCAATTTAGAACTACCTTTCCTTTATTCACTCAATTGACAAAAACACAAAATCAGTTCAAAGAACACGACACTTATGTACAATGAGACTATAGTAGTAATCAAGAAGCACATATTCATACGCTACCCAACAAAAGAAACCCCTCTTAAAAATGCAACCACAAGTTCTCATTTACATCCACACAACAAACACAACTCACCCATGGCGAAATTCGGTTCGAAGAACAAATCATCCATATGTGCCTCAAATGGTTGCATCTTCCTCGGAGGAGCAATGTCAGCTCTTCTTTTAATATGGGGTCTCTCTTCTTTCATCAACCCAATCCCAAATTCCAACCCCAAATTCAACTCCATTGCTAACCATCTCAAAGCCTTAAACTTCACCACAAATAACAACTTCACTCAAAATTTGTTATATGATCCATTGGATAAAACTTTCTATGATGATCCAGAAACATGTTACACCATGGACAGACCAATGAAGAATTGGGATGAGAAGCGTAAAGAGTGGCTACTACTACATCCTTCATTTGCCGCTGAAGCAGGTGAAAAGATACTCGTAATAACAGGTTCGCAGCCGACAAAGTGTGATAACCCCATCGGCGACCACCTTTTACTACGGTTCTTTAAAAACAAAGTTGATTATTGTCGGATACACAATCACGACATAATCTACAACAATGCGTTGTTGGACTTGAAAATGGACTCTTATTGGGCCAAGTATCCTATGGTTCGGGCCGCAATGTTGGCTCATCCAGAAGTTGAGTGGATATGGTGGGTTGACTCTGATGCAGTTTTCACTGACATGGAGTTCAAATTGCCATTAAACCGTTACAAGGATCACAATCTCGTAATTCACGGTTGGGAACATTTGATTAAGGTAGAACATAGTTGGACTGGGCTAAACGCGGGGGTTTTCTTAATGCGGAATTGTCAGTGGTCGTTGGACTTTATGGATGTTTGGGCCAGTATGGGACCAAATAGTCCAGAATATGAGAAATGGGGGGAGAGATTGAGAGCTACTTTCAAAACAAAGGTGGTACTTGATTCAGACGATCAGACGGCGCTTGCTTACTTAATCGCAATGGGAGAGGACAAATGGACAAGCAAGATATTTTTAGAGGATGGGTTTTATTTCGAAGGTTATTGGTTGGAGATTTCAAAAATGTACGATAAAATGACGAAGAAATACGATGAGGCGGAAAAAAGGGTGGAAGGATTAAGAAGAAGACATGCAGAGAAGGTTAGTGAACATTATGGTGAAATGAGGGAGAAGTATGTTAAGGATTTAGGAGAATTAAGGAGACCCTTTATTACACATTTTACAGGGTGTCAACCTTGTAATGGTCACCATAATCCAATGTATGCTGCTGATGATTGTTGGGATAGTATGGAGAGGGCTCTTAATTTTGCTGATAATCAAGTTTTGCGCACATTTGGTTTCATTCATCCAAATCTGTTGGACAAGTCTGTTTCTCCATTACCCTTTGGATATCCTGATGCATCAGCATAATTATATTATGATAACTTGCAGAGGCAAGTACTATTAGTAATGATAATAATAATCGTTGTAATGACGATGATTCTTCGGTCAATAATAATGAAAATAATGAATTTGATGATGATATTAGTAAGGAATAAAAGTACTTATTCCGATATCTGTTATTTATATACACCATGGCCAAATGTATATCTTTAATTTCCATTTGCAGTGATTTAGTTTTTATGTGGTCACTTCTTTTTTTAATAAAAGATATAGAAGCTTCAAAATGTTAGGGTCAAGCTAGTTTGTGATTAGTTGGGCTTGACTGTCTTACTTGTGTTACAAGCAAGCAGACCCATAGTTTGTTTAGGTGTTTGTATGTCAATATAAGGAACCTTGTACACCTAAACTATACAATAAGAAGTTCCCAACAATTGATATCAGAGTCCGGCTGGAAAAAAAATAAGTGAGTGATGATGGATCATGGACACCACTTATAGACTAACATTTGGGGGGAAATATTGAGATCTATCAAGTGTGAGTTAAGTCTCACATTGGTTGTAAGAGTTAATGTTGAACATTTTATAAGTGAGAGGACCCATAAACTATTAACCTTAAAGTTTTGGGTGAAAGTGTGGTGTCAAAAGTCACTTGTGAGGTTGCTCAATGCCCAATTTATTAATCCAATCCAGGGAAGTTCTCCACGGCCCAACACAAAATTATATAAATGTTCATCAATTTGCTGAGATGAAATTAAGACTTACATTTTGCATTGAAAAGTCTCATGGTGCATCAAAATAAATATAATCTTTAAAATTATGATGTTCAGTTTCTTAACAAACAAAAATATTATGATGTTTAAATGAAGACATTAGACTCAAGTAGTTTTTCGTAAGACGAATCGTTCAGAAAAATCTGAGTTTAACAAACCCCATTTCCTTGAGAACCATATGTTTAAACAAAAAATAATAATATCATGATGTTCACTTCAATAAAAGGACTATATATGTCCCATGAGCTTAGCTCAATTGGTTGGACATTGCATTGTATATGCTTGTATATGCAGGGGATCAGGGTTCGAACCCCGGTCATTCCACTTATCCACTTTAAAGCAGGTGGAATTTCTAGTCACTAGGCGACTTGACCAAAAAACAAAAAGGACTATATATTAGCCATGATTCTTTTAATTTCAAGATTATGGTGCCATTTGATAAATTTAAGAATTCTCCTCCTCCTCCTCAAATAGTTGGGTGAATCCGAGTTCGAATTCAAGGTGGAACAATCTTTAGTAAAACTGTACTTATATCCATGACAAACTTTGATTACTAGGGAACTTTTCTTAAGGAATCAAAGGCTTAAATGTTGGGCCATGAATCAAAGGCTTAAATGTTGGGTCATGAGGGTTCGGGGATCATCACACCGGGCTTTGAACAACTACACAAGTGAGTTGGACATTACACTTTTACCCAAAACCTTATGGCGTTAGGTTTTTGGGTCTCCCACTTATAAAATGTTCAACATCTATTTTTCTTTCTGATGTGAGACTTAACTCACACTTGAAATATCAACAATCTCTCCCCCATGTGTGAGTCTGTCCATTCTTTATGGGTATGCTCCCCTCGAAATGGAAGCTTTTTCATCCACTTGTATCGCCGTTGCTTGGTCCATCTACAGGCACGCCGCCTGAACACCTTGGTCAGTAAGACTTTCGACACAAGGGGTCGGTTCAACCATCATTTCTGATACCGGTGTTGGGTCATGAGAGGGTCCGGGGATTATCACATCGGACCTTGAACAATTACACAAGTGAGTTGGACACCATATTTTAATTCAAAACCTAAATGCATTAAGTTTTTGGATCCTCTCGCTTATAAAGCGTTCAATATCTACTTTTTATTTTATCAACATAAACACAAAAAATAAATAGTGTTTGAGATGTATTTTATTACCCAAATTGCTAAAAATAAAAGTAATATATTTTAGTCTTAAATACAATTTTGATGCTCTATGGTCAATCACCAATTTTGGTTCTTCATGTTTAATTTCATAATTTTAGTGTCTCTATTTTATAAATTATGCATTTTTGGTCAATCCTCTATCAAATTGTCACCCAACTTTTAACATAAATGATGACGTGGTATTTAGAAGGTTACATTTTTTTTATCAAGTAGTCTAGTGGCTAGAAATTCTACCTTTAATATGGATAAGTAAGATGACCAAATTTCGAACTTCGAACCCCAGCATAGTATAGTACAGTATAATGTTCCTATGTCAAGTGACATTTATTTGACTACCACATATGAGATGCTTATATGGCACTAATTAAGATTTGACTTAATTTTAAGATAAGATTGAGATTAAAATAATGATAATTAAAGATATGATATGATTATGATAAGATAATAAGATTGAGATAAAATTACTATTAATTGAATCAAAACTTATACTCCCTCCGTGCTAAAATAAGTGTCATAGTTGACCACCTTCACGTTTGTCAATATACAACTTTAATCATTAATATCTTAAATTATTTATTATTAAAGATTATAAAATTATATATTTTGAAAATACTCATCGAGACAAATCAAACAATATCTCATATGTATATTTGCATATACATATTAGTAGAAAAATACAGTCAAAAGAAATCATATGAATAGTAGAAAAGTCAAAAATATGTCATTTATTTTGGGACGGAAGAAGTATAAGAATAAAATTAAGATTAAGATAATGTGATTTGGTTGTATATACATTAATTATTAGTATTAAAAGGACCTTTTGAATTATTTAATTCCAAATTTATTGATTGTAATACACTTTTTGTGAAAAATAGTAAAATTATACTTAAATAAATATATCTTTTTATATTTATCTTTATCTTAAAAATATACTTTTTCTTTTCTCTCATATTTTTATTTATTTATTTTCATACCAATTCATTAAACAATAATATCATTTTCTTCATCTTTCTCTTATTTTCTTCATTTTGCTTTCTTTCATACACCAAATAATATCTAACTCTAGTAATGGTAAAACAAAAAATAATTGAAAAAGGAGATGTCTTTAAAGCGTTGAAATGTCTTTCATTATCTACAGCGTCGAGATGAGGTTATATAATGGTACAATTGATTTTTTTTTTATTACGGAATAATTTTTTTACAACAGAAATTGAATAAAAAATAATGCAAGTGTTTTCAATTCTTGCATTCTTCGCACACATTTGGCTAAAAGCAAGCAACAATAGCACTGCTTTTGTTGTAAGATAAAATCGATCAATCTTGATATTACACTACTAGAAAAAGTTCAAATACCGACGGAATTTAGAGACGGAATTTATTTCTTCTCTGTTAGAGACGAAATTAGAGACCGAAAAAAACAATCAGAGACGAAAAATAAAATATATGTACTAGTGACCGATGTTAGAGACGGAATATTCTGTCTCTAAATCATTCTGTCTCTAAATTCGTCTCTACTTGATTATTTCTTTAATTATAAATAGATAACAATAGTTGGAGACGGATTTTAGAGACAAACTTTAGCCGTGTCTAATGTTTTTCGTCTCTGTATCTGTCTCTAATCAGTCAACTTCTTATTAAAATAGTCAAAATTTTGTTAGAGACGGAAAAAATCTGTCTCCGTATATTGTTGTCTATATTAAATTAACACAATACTATTTCATTTTGCGCCAATTTTTTGCCGCCTAGACATTTATTTAGAATTTTAAGAGATTTTTTCTTCATTGTCCGGCCAAACTAATTATATTATTTCATTAGACAAAATTATCTTCTTTTTTTTTAACCCTAAGTCACTTTTTGCCCACTTCACACTAGTCCACCGCTTCCTCTCGTTTTCACCCTTCACACCATTGCTCCGTCACGACCATTATATCAAGTTATCGCTCACTAATCCTCACTCTGTCAAGGTGTTTGCCTTGCAAAAATAAAAAAATACAACTTAGCGTCTGTCTTGTTAAATTCAATTATTTTCTTTTCCCTTTGTCCCAAATTATAAACGAAAAAATAAAAATCATACTTATTAAGAAAAATTAAAACATGATAATTTGGAGTACATTTTTGTTTTTTTTTTGAAATAATTTTATAGGAAGACATAAAAATAATTTTAATTGATTTTTCCATTATCCTTTAAATTCTCTCTCAAACAAGTGAAATGTTGAAAACAAAGGGACAATTGAAAACAAATAAACTCTTAATATAATAATAAATAATTAATAATTAATTAATAATAATAATAACAGAGGTACAATTCTTTAAAAAAAAAAAGAGAGGGATAATTGAAAACAAAGAAAGTCTTAAAGGAGAGGGAACCGAAATTTTCATTCCCTCTGTTATCTCCCTCAAATATTTTCCCCTTTTTATTTCAGTCAAAAACAAAAACTATCATACTTCTATCTCTCGCAGCCCCATGTCTATCATCGCCGCCGTAGATACTCTCATCGCCGCCCTTGCTGCTCTTCATCGTAGGTTTCGCTGTTCTCTTTCGCTCTTTCTCTCCCTCTACATCTCTCTCTCTCTCTCTCTCTCTCTCTCTCTCTCTCTGTATGTGTGTTAGTCGCAATTTGGATGTGGAATCTTCAACTGTTAATTGATTTTTGTCTTCAATTTCTGGGTTTATGTTAATTTTTTGATATTTTGATTACTATGATTTAGGATTTTGAGTTTATGTGTTCAATTTATGTATTCTTCATTTTAGGGTTTGATTCATGGGTTCTTTCTGGTTAATCTTTTTAGTTAGGTTTTTGAGTTCAATTGAATTTAGTACCACCATACAGAACACATGAACCTCAACTCTCCCATTACATATTAAACATCACTTGTTCTGTGAGATGTTGTCTTCAATTTCTCTTAAATTGTTTTATTTTAAGAGTTAAGACTAAGATATTTGCTAATCTAAAAATGCAGAATGTAAAATTTTTATACTTGAACTGTTTAGTATAATTTAGGTCTTACTTTCAGAGTGAAATTTTGACTAAGATATACAAGACATGTATTAGATGGTATACAATAAGAAAGATTATGACAAAAATGCAGAATGTGAAAACAAAGTCCATGTAGACCCTTGAAACCTCCATTAGAGACGGACAATTCTGTCTCCATTAGAGACAGATTTATTATGTTTTGAATTCAATGTTTAGAGACAGATGTTTATTTGATAGTGACAGATAAATTCTGTCTCCAATCAGAGACGGAATATAAAATCCGTCTCTGATAGTTTAGAGACGAGGAAATTAAAGACAGAATCAAATCGGTCTCTAATTCTGTCTCTAACATGCTTAGTGACGGAATATTGGCATTTTAGAGACAGATTTTGCCCGTCGGTATTTAACATTTTTCTAGTAGTGTTATACAAAATTATAACATCATTTATTTTGTTGAAGCAACAATCACGTTTATCTGAATCTTCAATATCAGAATCACCGATAATCTAATATGTTGGACTTAATCTTCCTTTACATGATCACGTGTTATGAGATTTGAGATTCTCAATGACGTAAACTACAAACGAGCTTATGTCAGAGTGATAGCAAAAAAGACCTTGCATCTCTTTTTATAAGATCACATCCCCAATACCACCATCATGGATCATAGCTTACACTTATTCTACACGAATTAGATATCCAATATCCAAAAACCTATTATTATTGATCACATCTATCGGATGTAAACATCATCAAATAAATCACATTCACAACATGTCAACCCATTATCATAAAAGCAAAACTCATAATTGATTGAAGCTCATAAAATATCAGAAAAACTTCTAACAATAATGACTTATTTGAGACTAAGAACGATCGAGACCCCTAACTAAAGAGAACAATGTCATAATTTTCACTTTTTTTTTCTAAATGGAGAAAAAAAATTATTATTAAAAGCGATTAGACTAAAGACTATTTCACAAACCATAACATATGAAATTTAAACTGTCCTTAAATTAATTAAGTATTAAGT
Organism: Trifolium pratense; assembly: GCF_020283565.1. Classification (NCBI taxonomy): domain Eukaryota; kingdom Viridiplantae; phylum Streptophyta; class Magnoliopsida; order Fabales; family Fabaceae; genus Trifolium; species Trifolium pratense. The sequence goes on along the minus strand of NC_060062.1, from coordinate 45,743,165 downwards.
CAAACACATACCACTAACCAGAGATCTTGTAAACACCAAATACAAATAAAGAGAACACAAATTCATTTCATCACACCTTTTTTGAAGTTATACCATATACACATGATCAATTAAAACATAGTTGATCTTGCGGGAATGGTACAACTTCTACTTTGCGTATAAAGAAGGGGCTTGACGTTGATATCATCACGATCATCTCCAAACTCACGTTCCTCATCTTCTCCTTCTTCGATCCTTTCCATTGCAAGACTGCGACTCCTCTGAAGAGGCACTTTCACCACATTCTCCGCATCCAATTGAACGCCATTTCCACCTGATCTGATCCTAAGCGACGCAAGCCTTACTAGCTCCTTGAAATCATCGTCACTCACCGTAGAAGTCGCAGCATTAGCGCTGAAGCTTCTAGGATATGATCCCGTGACCATGGTTGCATGATCCACAGAGGCCAAGTCATGAGAACATTGAATCATGCCACGGACATAGACATCCCTTACCTTTCCAAACAACCTTAAAGGTGCCTTCATGTAGCTGCCTAACTTGTTTCCTCTGCTGTTCTGGTTCTTTGTCATGTTGCAAAATACTTCAAATCATCACACCTATACACCCTCTTTATATATTTTTTTTTGGTCACACAATTAGTATTATCATTATCATTATTACATATAAAGTAAAGCTCTTGACCAAAAAAAAAAGGTAAAGATTTTACAAATAAGAAAATTATAATGTATATACAGAATTCAGAAAAAAAAGTAATGTATAACGGTTGACCATATAAAGAGGGTGACCAACCGTTATGTATTATAAATTATAATTGTAAATTTTACTAAAAAGTAAATCTATATTTCTACTATGTGGCATATATTTCAATACATACACGCCTATTTTTTATTGTAATTACTACGGGAACATATATTTCTACTTATGCATTAATACCGATGACTTTTTTTATTTATAATTTCTACTAAGATCTACTATTTTTATTCATATATTAATACGAAGATCTATTTATTTTATAATTTTTACGGGATCTATATTTTTAGTCATACATTTTAATTCCTATATTTCTTTCTACTTAAATAGTAATACGGGAATAAATATTTTTTTTTTTTTTGTTATTTATATTGCAGTCTATATTTCTACTTATATATTGATACATACTTTTTATTTGTAATTCATATACCCCTCAAAGTCTTTTTATGAAACATTAAAGTTTCTTCCATATATCCCATAGAGAAATTATTTTCCATCAATTTTATAATTCTTTTAGTGGAGAATAATAGAAAAACAACTATGATACATTTTTAATTTGATAAAAAAAAAATACGAATTATAAGAATCTTCTCTAAGAAAGCCTATGACACTATACATAAATTTTACAGTGTTATTTTAATTATTATATTATATAAGATTATAAATATAAATATTTATGTAATTGTCAATCTTCTTTTTGGTTTACAATGTTGACAAATCGAACCTAAGACCTCATGCATACTACCCAACTCTCTCACCACTAGACCAAATATAGTGGCTTATGTAATTGTCAATCTTCCATTAGCAATTAAAATTTTAATTTTTCAATTTAAAGTAAAATTTATTAAAATATATTATTTATAAGTCAATAATTCTATAAATGCATTTTTACCCGTGTTTGGCACGGGTCTGAATACTAGTTTACTAAAATAGTAATGTATATACAGACAAAAAAATATATAGTCATGCATATTTTAATTATTATATTTATTACTCCCTCCGTTCATTTTTTTGGTTTATAACCCTCTAGTTCCTAGGGGAAAATGACCCTAGTAGTCCAGAGTTCAATCGAACTCAGGTTCTCCTGAAATCCGTCCTTTTTGGTGAAGCTCATTAACCACTTGAGCCCAATGACTTGGTTACTCCCTCTGTTCATTTTTAAGCTTGAGAATCGCATGTACTATTCATATAACATACTTTAACCATATTTTTATATTGATATATAACAACAAATATTAGCATATAAGATACTCCCTCCGGTCCTTATTATAAGGAACACTTTGGGAAAAAAAATTGGTCCTTTTTATAAGAAACTTTGACCAATTTTCAAATGTTCTAAATGTTCAATTTCACTTATGCCCTTATTTATTATGAAAGAGAATTTAAAAATAAGTAAGTTAGTTGAATAAAAAGTAATTAAATAAGGGTAAACATGGAATAAATTTAAATTTATAAGAGTATTAAATGAAAATAACTATGTTAAATGTGTTTCCTTGGTCTGTGTGATTTTTTCAAAGTGTTCCTTATAAAAAGGACCGGGGAGAGTATTGTTCAATTTGTCTCGGTGAGTATTTTCAAAATATTAATTTTTTATATTTTTTATAATATATAATTAAAAATATTAGTGATTAAAGTTGTATATTGACATGTGTGTAGTGATCTAAAACAACACTTAAAAAGGAACGAATGAAGTAATATTCATTCTCTTATAAGTTTTTTCAACCAAATTTAAATAACGGTTGACCATATTGTGAGAGTATAGCTAATTCCATTGAACCGAATTATATTGGTTTAATATATCTATTATTATAGGCAGATTCTACTGTTCTATCGTAGACAAATGATTAATATTATTATAATGAATATGAATTTTATAAAATTCATCGTTGGATTAAAAGTTTATATCGTATAAATTAATTATTAAAAAATTTAGAAAAATTGAAAATTATTTGATATATTATTGAGACATATCAAGATTAACAATATTTAAGAAAAACTCATAAACTATTAATCTAAATGAGTTTCAATAACATATCAAATAATTTACAATTTTTCTAATTTTTTATGGATGGTCTATATATGATATAAACTTTTAATCCAACAATAAATTTTGTGAAATTCATATTCGTTATAACGTTATTCATGACTAATCACCATGGAACACTTGAATTTTTATAAGAATAAGCAAAACGTTAAATAGTTTCCTGGACAGTAGTTAAACATATAATAGGGAAAATATGTGTTGAAATTTGTGAATTTAATAGCTTAAAACATAAAATGTTACTCCCTCCGTCTCAAAATATAAGAACTCATTGACCACTACACGTATGCCAATACATAATTTTGATTACGAATATCTCTAGTTCTCTATTAATAAAAATTATAGAAATTTGATAATTTAAAAATACTCATCGAAACAAATGAAACAAGATCTTAGGGTGTGTTTGATCTGCTAAAAAATAAGGGTCTGAACAACACAACTTCTGCTGTACTGTGTTTGATTTTAAAATTGTTCCTGATACTTGACAAATTGGGGGCCAAAGGACATGACAAAACTTGAAATTCTTGTCCCCCACAGAACCACGTGACAACTTTTTGTGTTCAGCACAAGTTGTTTAAAATACTAGAATAACCTTTTATCCACCAAACATCGTACAACACAAAATTTGTTCAATACCTTAAACGTTTGTCATGTGCCGTTCTGTATTGTACTGTTCTGTCCAGTATTTATATTTTGCAGATCAAATGAACCCTTATATGATTATATTTACATTTATATTCTTTTTGTAAAATACGGTCAAAACTAGATATATGAATAGTGCATTTAGTAAAAAAAATCTTATAAAATGAGACGCAGGGAGTATCTTAGTGACATTAATTTTATTTTTTTGTACACTTAATAAGTGTTGGGAGACCGAGTTTACCATGACCCTTAAAATAATTATAGGAATGAAGTTTGTATAACCAATTGACAGTAACTGATCTCAGTCGGAAATCCAAGGGATACATAAGGTGTTTCTCCACTTTTAAGACATATAAATAGTGCATTTAATCAAAATAAATCTTATAAAATATGACGAAGGGAGTATATAAAACTACAAATTCAAAGAAGCAACTTCAAATTTAAACCCATAAAATCCAATGCAAACTCAAAAAATTCCTAAATTCAATTCACACGCACACAAACTCTTCTTGTTCTCTTTGCATTCATCTTTCAATTTTGATAATCAACATGGCACCAACAATCTAAACCCAAAATCCGCTAATGAAGCTGAAGCTTGTTGTTGGATCAGAGGATGAGACGAAGCTTAAAGAGAAGAAAGACACGAACAACATCATCTACAGTACAGTACAATAAGAGATAATATATTTTGGAAAATGCTAACGAGTGTCTCTGGGATACTCTTTAAGCATGTTAAATAGTAAATTTTTGTGAAATTTTTACGAAAATATGTGAAGTCAACGCATTGAAAATTGCAATATTTCATGTTTTGAATAAATTATTTCTTTAAATGAAATGTTTAAAGAGTGCCCGGCCCCGGGAACACTCATTAGCAAAACACATAATTTTTATATATGAAAATAAAGTAGGTATTTTTTTTATTTTTTATATATTTGTACTATGGACAAAAAATTGTCATATGGTGAATGAAGAAAAATTCTTGTTTTTGTCCTAACCTCTAGTTAGAAAACTTATATAAAAAAAAAATGAATTGTTGATAAAAATTTATCTTTGTATAAAAAAATTGAGTTTTGAAAAGTGGTGTTATGATATTAAATTTAATTTACCGGATCCTTTTTTTTTTCATATTTAAATTATTGATTTTCGTCTCCGCGAGCTTAGCTCAGTTGGTAAAGACATCGCTTATATTATGTAAGAGCCGAGGATTTTATCTTTTGACGGTTGAAATCTTTATTTCTTTATTTATTCCTTTTTTAAATTTAATTTTCAAAAAAATCATAAAGAAAATATATTTTAAAAATAAGATTGTTATCCTTTAAATGCAAGATATAACAAAAAATAAAAAAATAAAAAAAACAATTGTAAGAAAAAATAAAATAAAAAATATGTATTTCCAAAAAGACACACACGACCATTGTTATTTGTAAACTTATGTTTAAAGCTGAGTAGATCAAGGCCCCATGAAGAATACAAGTACCGACAATGAATGAGTCTAAGTGATAAGACTAAGAGACATCATCTTTTTAAATATGTAGTTAGAAGTTTAATTCCTAACTCATACAAAGAAAATTTTGTTGGGAGGAAAGAATTCACTTTGTATGTCCCACAGGTTCCCCAATGAAGGTTAGTTATCTCTAAAGACGGTGAAAACTTCGTACCAATAATAATAGCATTAATATTTACAAAAAAAAAAAAATATACAACACCAATAAACTTTCAAATCAATTAAAACATATACTAACACTTACTAACATCCATGCTAATAAGAGTTTGAGTTTATTATAATTTTAAGAGACAAAATTCAATTTTATATTAAATAATTGTAAACTAAACAATACTAATATTTTATGGTATATTAATAATTAAAACATACTTGCTCCCTTGCGAATAGCACAACTTCTACTTTGTGAATAAAGAAGGGGCTTGACCTTGATATCATCATTGTCTTCAAACTCACATATCTTGTCTTCTTCAATCCTTCCAATTCCAACACTACTACTCTGAGGCATCTTCATCGCTTTCGCACCCAACTCAACACGATTACAGTCTCTTATCTTAAGCGACGCAGCCCTTACGAGTTCCTTGAAATCATCATTACTTGTGGTAGATGTTGTAGAGTTAACACTATAGCTCCTAGGAAGGGAGTAAAGCTGGACAGGACATCCCATGGTTACATGATCTACATAAGCTAAGTCATGAGAACATTGGATCATGCCATGAACATACATGTCCCTTACCTTTTTTAGGATCCTTAATGGTGCCTTCATGTACCTTGAGAGCTTGCTTCCTTTGCTATCTTTCTTTGTCATGTTGCAAGATTACTTCAAATGATGGCAATTAGAGCCTAGCTAGAGGGCCCTTTATACAAGTAACCAAAATAGACAGGTTATGCACCTCTATACAAGTAACCACTCGTTTTAACGCTTGAAAGTGACATGTGATGTCAAAATGGCCATTAAAGAAGATAAATGATTTAATCTCCTTAATTTTACTCCAATCAGTTATTTTGGTTTTTTCTATACTGTCTTAGGCGAAATGGTAAGTTTTTTTTTTTTTTTTATTAACGGCAAAATAGTAAGATTATTCACACACAACTATGAGGTTTTAGAATCGAATCTGGATGAACATACATGTTCAGACTAATAAATATTTTTCTACTTTTATACTTCTCCTTAAAAGAAATAAAGAAATAAAAAATTGTATTTGACATATTTCTCCTTAAAAGAATTAGAGAAATAAAGTAAAGTAGAAAATAAGAAGAAGTTTGGTCAAACACAATTTTTTACTTATTTACTACTTTTAAGGAGAAGAAAAAAGTGGAAAATAAGCAGGGACGAATCCAGGGATCTATAAAACGGGGGCCGGAATAACTAAATAATAAATATTAAATAAATAATAATTATAATAGTATTTAAATATACTCAATAAAAAGTAAAACAACAACTGAATTTGTATTAAATTTTTAGCAATTCTTCTCTCGGTGTAAGTAATCACATAATTAGTTTGAAATTCATTTTCTATCTTGTTTTTCAACCTATTTTTTACAATCTTCATAGCAGAAAATAATCTCTCACTTGTAACAAACAATCAGAACTAACTTAATTGAATTTGGACTTTAGTAGTGTATAATATATATTATCAAAATATTTTAACGTAAATTGTTACAATTACTATGTTGTGGGTACATGTTTTGCACCAAACGGTAGTTACTAATATTTAAACACATATTTCAAATATCAATTTATGTGTACATATGTATCAAGAACAAGTATATGAAAAAAAAAATACGACAAGAGAGGGGGCATCAGCCCCTACTTGCCCCCTTATGTCCGTCCCTGAAAATAAGTAGGGTCAAACGGGGCCTAATATTTGTTAGTTTAGTTAGACATTTGTCACCATTTTCGTAACGACATACGTTTATTTGGCACCTTCATTTACTTTTAGTGTTACAACCCGTTATCATTAAAGTGCTTCAATGTTATAACTTACCGTTGATAAAATCTCCAAAACGCAGTGTAAAAAAAAACTCTAAAACGGACACTTATATATTATTATTTATTTATTAAATTAGATTTAAATATTAAATTATATTTGATTTAAAGTTTAAATTTTGATAAAATTTTAAATGAAAGAAAATAGTACACTAAGACTAATAATCATTTATTCGCAAATAAGAAAGTTTAATTTCTCTACCCAAAAAAATAAATAAAGAAAAGAGTTTAATTTATATGCATTTTCACCGTAAAGTTTTTTTATACATAGTTACATATATCTAATTATTTGTTGTCATATTATTTAATAAATGTGACACATCATTGTTTTTAACACAATACATAATATATTGGAATATTATTAGATGTATGTGTAAAATAATTGTATACTGATATAAATTAAATTTATAAGAAAAATATGAAGAAGTCACTCTAATGTCCTACTATTTAATTCTATTAAAAATAATTATGTATCAACGAATGATAAGAATACATTGACTTATCGTCAAAAACAGAAAAAAGAATACATTGAATCAAATTCAAAATTATTCTTCTTTTAGAACTTGTGGGTTATGTGTAAAAAAAAACAATAACAAATTCAATGCATTTTGTTTATTTATTAAAAGGCTATTAATACAAAGAGAAATCGACTCAAAAAGACAACTACTAATGCTAGAATAGATCGCCCGGACTAGGGTGTGAGTAACCATATTCATTTGGCGTTTAATGAACTTTACCTCGAAGTTGGAACCTAACAATAACAATGACCTAATATAAAAAATTAAAATGTTTTATTCCTAGTAGAGAAAATAACATCAACTACAATTTTAGAGTCACGTTCAAAAGTAACATGAAAAAAGCCTTTTTGCATCGGCTCACAAATTGCTTCCTTCAATGTAAGCTTCACCTTCAATTGATGTATAATCTATATCATTAACCAAATACATCTATTTTACATTAATTTTTTTTGTCAAGTAGTTTAATGGCTATAAATTTCATTCTTAAGATAGATAAATGAGATGATCGGGGTCTGAACCCCGAATCCCTACATATACAATGTTTACAAACTAAGTTAAGCTCACAGAACTTTACATTAATTTTTTTAACAGCCGTGCTACATGGCACGACACGCTTCTCATCGAATATACACGACATTTAATTTTCTCATATTTCAACTTCATACTAGTTATCTGTTTCAAATAATAAAAACCAATCAAACTAATTAAACAAAAAAGTATGCACAAAGTAACTAAATAGTAGTGGTGTTCGCGGTGCGATTTGGTTCGGTTTTGAGCATAAAAGTCATCCTAACCGCAAGATAAAAATGCATGCGTTTCAATTTGGTTCGGTTGATTTTTAAAAAGTCATTCAAACCAATGCGATTAGGGTTGGTTCTGTTTGTCCGGTTTATCACGATATAAAAAATATGACAATATTTTCAACTTGTTACAAAATAAACATAGAAAATTTTAATTTATTTTATTGTTTACATGACACAATATGCATATACATAATAACTTATTTTTAATACCAACATTATAGTTCTGGATCGTGTGGAATTATATGTTTTAACAGCCTACTGTTTTATTGACTTAATTTGAGTTGATTGTTAATACTCCCTTCGGTCCTTTTTTATAAGGAACACTTTCGTGAAAAAATTTGCTCATTTTTATAAGAAACTTTGACAAATTTTCAAATGTTTAAATGTTTGATTTCACTTTTGCCCTTATTTATTATGATAGAGAATATTAAAAATAAGTAAGTTAGTTGAATTAAGAGTAATTAAATAAGGGTATACATGGAATAAGTTTAAATTTATAGGAATATTAAATAAAAATAATTATTTACAATGTGTTTTCTTGGTCTGTGTAATTTTTTCAAAGTGTTCCTTATAAAAAGAACCGGAGAGAGTAGTTGATAGGGTTAAGTTAATTATTGCGGTTTGGTTTGTTTTGATCGGTTTTCTGAAATAAAAACCGCAAACCAAACCAAACCGTGCAGTTTAAAAGAAAAATGATCCGTGCAGTTAAAACTGATTTTTTGCGATTTCGATTTGAATTGATTCAATTTACGATTTTACTTTTGGATTGGTTTCAATATAATTACCCCTACTAAATAGTACTACACATAGTCTTTAACTAAAAAATTTACACGTATATATCTTTTCAAAGCCAAATCTCAATTTTCTAACCATTGGTAGGATTGATTTGGAGTCGCACTATATGAAGAAGATAGATATGTTTGTGGGCATTGGCTAAAATACACAAGTGCACCATATGATGCATGGTGCACAAGTTAGCGATTTTATTATAATGAATACGAATTTTATAAAATTTATCGTTGGATTAAAAGTTTATATCACATAGATCTTCCATAATATTTTTTGAAAAAATTGAAAATCATTTGATATGTTTGATGACAAATCGTCACACTCTCTAATCCATGCCTATTTTAGCAACATTAGATACATTTTAGTAGGTTTTTAGCAATAAATATGAGAGAAATCTAACCATAAGCTTGATTACTTGTTTTGCAAGAAAACAGGAAAAATTGCAGGAAATTGCTGATTTTCACTACGCTGGGGGCGTAGCCCATCACGCGCGGCGTGATACCTGACCACGCGCGGCGTGAAGCTTTGTTCAGGAATTAGATTGCTCTCTGACTTGATCACGCGCGGCGTAGCACTGACCACGCGCGGCGTGAAGATGGCAGAGCTGAAGATCAGAGACCTCAGATTGGATCACGCGCCGCGTGATACCGTTACACGCGCGGCGTAGTTGAAGAAAGTGCAACCACGCGCGGCGTGATAGATCTCACGCGCAGCGTGGTGGCAGTCAGTATATATGGAAAAGTCAGTTTTCTGGATCTGGGTTGGAAAATTCTGCAACTTTTCACTACATTCTGGTTTTGGAACTTGAAGATCGTGATTCAACACTCCAGCGGAGAGCTCCAAGCACATCGAGAGCATGGATCCACAAGCCATGGCGATGAAGCGAGGAAGCGTACGAAGAACGATGAGGAGCTAAACTCCTTGGAGGTAGGATCTAGGATAATTTAGGATGTAGTTCATTGAATGTAACCTGCAATTGTGTAAGATCATACTCTCTTTATAGTGTTCATTCAATTCAAGTCTGTTTCTAATGCTTTATAATCCTTCATTAGTGTTATAATGATTTTGAGTTAAGTCACGTGCGAGAGTATTGATTTAATGTCTGAACTGAATTGTATTGAGCACTCGAGTGTCTCCGGTCGAGAGATTGAGGCATAGAGTGTAGCGAACGATTGACGCACGTTAACATCATTCGTTGTAGGTAGCTTCCGCCCGAGAGATCGGGGGAGTATCGACAACGAATAGAGTGGATTTTGACAAGAGATTGCGATTCACTAATTTGTCGATCTAGTTGTGAACACTTGAGTAGATCTTGTGACATTGTAGGTTGCATGCAGTTAGCCATAGACTAGATGATTCCGATGATTCTACCTCGCTTTTCCAATTTATCAAAGCACATTTTCTAGCAATTCATTACTCAACATACCCCCAATTTATGTGTATTTTCTGTATAATGTCTATGAACACGATTCGACTAGTTTGATCACACAATCCCTGTGGATCGATATTGTATTACTGCGTGATTTTCGTGCACTTGCGAAATATTCATCAAGTTTTTGGCGCCGTTGCCGGGGATTGTGATTGATTCGACAAGGCGATAGTGTTCATATTTTCTGTGTTTTCTTTATTTTTCTGTTTTATATTTTTCTATCGGAACGTTCTACTTGTGTGCTTCATTGTGCATGTGGAGAACAGGTCCAATTGAGCTGGAATTCGATTCTAAGATTGAGAAAGCAGCACGAGCAAATCGTAAAGTGGAAGGAAGACATGTTTGAATCATACAATCAAGAGGCACTTTTAACTAGTTGCAAGTTCAATAATGTGTTTCTACAAATCATTACCAAACAACTAGAAGCTCAATGTATGGTGCAAGCAACCTTTCAAAATAATCCTCATGTCAACACCTTCAATCTTGGAGTGAAGAATCACATGAATTGTTCTTATGGAGCTAATCCGAATCAAGCATTTCCTCAAGATCAACATGCTGAAGGTCACCTTGAATCTTTTGAAGATACTCTTATCTTGGCCATGAAGATGACTCAAAGCAATTTTGAGGTGATGAAGGCAAATCAAGAGGTGTCAAGCGAACGTCATGAAGCCTCCATCAAACATCTCGAAAACCAAATGGGTCAACTAGTAAGGCAAGTCTCTTCTCTACAAACTCAAAGTGGTTTTTGTGGAAACACCACGGATCCTCGTAATGAAAGTTGTAATTCCATTAATTTGAGGAATATAGAAGTTTCATCACCGGAAGTAGTGGAGAATCCTAAGAAGGATGAGAGTAAAAATGGTGTAGTTGAAAAGATGAGGGATGGTGTAGTTGAAGATAGAAAAGAAAATAAGAAAGAAGAAAAAAATAAGGAAGAAAAAGCTTATGAGGGTGAAGTTGAAAAGAGAGTGGAGAATGAGTCTAGTGCCAAGAAAGGCAAGAAACCTCTTGTGAAGGACCCCAAGTGTCAAGTTCCTTCACCATATGCTAGAATGCCTTATCCTAGGATGAAGAGGGTCAAGAACCAAGACCTTGAAGTTTGTGGAGTGGTATCCGAATGTTTCAAAGTGGAAGTGCTAGAGGAAGTGGTAAAAGATGAGAAAGAAGAAGAGCCCGATCCGGCTGTAAATCCTCAAAAGTCTTCCACTTCAACATTGAAAGCTTCGGTGAGGAAAGGCTCTAAGAAATCTCCATCACGGTCTAGTAAGAAGGAAAGAACCAATTTGAAGACCAAAGGGGAAGATCTCAAGAGCGATTCGGGAAGTGTGAAATCATTACCTATTGATATTAATATTGCTCCGTGGAATGAAGAGAACAAGAGGAGCCGGGTTGAATCAAAGTTGAAGTATCCTCCCTAACTTGTGATGATGAAACGTCAAGCTAATGACGAGAAAGAAGCGCTGCATGGGAGGCAACCCATGAGTTTACGGTCCTTTCTTCCCTTTCACTCTTATGCTACTTTATGAATAATAATTTGATGTTGCTTGGATTTGGCTGGATTGTACTATTATAACTTTGAATTTGAACTTTGTCTTGTTTGATTGTGGAATGATTTTTACTTTTAGAGTTTGTTTCAATAATTTGGCATGTTCCTTCTAGTTACTTGAGTATCAATTGCATGATTTTCTCCGTGTGTGATATGTGAAACCTGCAGTGCAATAGCTTGTTGCACTCATGTGATCAAGAGGCAAAGGAAGGGAACGCACACTTTTTGACCGGTTCTTTGATTCGACCCAACCGAGAGGTATTGAGCCAAACACTCCTTTTTCTTCTATGTGTGATATCCACTCATGTATTGTCTCTCGATTTTGCTTGTCGTCTTTGTATTTGATTGGTACTTTTGTAGCACACACGAGGCATGTTTATTGGTACCTTGAGCCTTTTCTATCCACCCGTACATATTGATATATCCTTTGCTTACCCAATTTGAGCCGAAAGAAAATATGTTATTTTGCAAACCTTAAGAAATTTTTGATGAAAAAAGGAATGACTTTCTTGGAGGTTAGGCACCTAATTAGTGGTTGATGCGCATTGCTCACTACTAAGTTTGGGGTTGCTCTTTGGAATTAGCAACAAATAAAGTTTGGGGTGAGGGTACTAGAGAACTTACAAAAAGTTTTGATTTGAAAAATTGAGAAAAATTTCAAGAGTTGCAAGGCTTTAGTCATTTTGAAGGAAGAAAAAGTTAGAAAATGAAAAAAAAAAAAAAAAAAAGATGAAGGAATGAAAAAAATATATAGAAAAGAAGTGATAGCCTTGAATTCAAAAGAATTGCAAAACTTTGTTTGATGTTTTGGAACAGTTCTCTAGTCCACTATATTTCAAAAAGGGGTTTGGTTTATGAAAATGTTGACCATAGGGGGATCTAACTCCAAGTTTTTCTACTACTTATCCAAAAATGTCACCATCCACCCTAGCCATGCCACGCTATAACCCTAAAAGACCTCTAATGTGTGTGCACAAGGTGAACCGAATGAATTCTTAGACTACTTGCAAAATTATTGTTGACTTGCATTGATGTGTTGATTTGAGCGAATTACCAAAAACTGAAGAGTGCATGTGAGTAGTGTGATGAAATCATAGAGCCTTGGTCGAAAAGTGTGAACTACTTGAAAATGTCTTGCGGGAACGGTTGTGCAATTAAGCATTGTTTGCAGGTGAATCATTGATCATCAGGTGAGTCTCACGTATGTATGATTCGAGTGAATTTAAGGAAAATGCCAAGGTCTTGACACAAAAGCTTGAGGTAAAAGTTGTTTCCTTGAGGACAAGGAAAGGTTTAAGTTTGGGGTTGTGATGACAAATCGTCACACTCTCTAATCCATGCCTATTTTAGCAACATTAGATACATTTTAGTAGGTTTTTAGCAATAAATATGAGAGAAATCTAACCATAAGCTTGATTACTTGTTTTGCAAGAAAACAGGAAAAATTGCAGGAAATTGCTGATTTTCACTACGCTGGGGGCGTAGCCCATCACGCGCGGCGTGATACCTGACCACGCGCGGCGTGAAGCTTTGTTCAGGAATTAGATTGCTCTCTGACTTGATCACGCGCGGCGTAGCACTGACCACGCGCGGCGTGAAGATGGCAGAGCTGAAGATCAGAGACCTCAGATTGGATCACGCGCCGCGTGATACCGTTACACGCGCGGCGTAGTTGAAGAAAGTGCAACCACGCGCGGCGTGATAGATCTCACGCGCAGCGTGGTGGCAGTCAGTATATATGGAAAAGTCAGTTTTCTGGATCTGGGTTGGAAAATTCTGCAACTTTTCACTACATTCTGGTTTTGGAACTTGAAGATCGTGATTCAACACTCCAGCGGAGAGCTCCAAGCACATCGAGAGCATGGATCCACAAGCCATGGCGATGAAGCGAGGAAGCGTACGAAGAACGATGAGGAGCTAAACTCCTTGGAGGTAGGATCTAGGATAATTTAGGATGTAGTTCATTGAATGTAACCTGCAATTGTGTAAGATCATACTCTCTTTATAGTGTTCATTCAATTCAAGTCTGTTTCTAATGCTTTATAATCCTTCATTAGTGTTATAATGATTTTGAGTTAAGTCACGTGCGAGAGTATTGATTTAATGTCTGAACTGAATTGTATTGAGCACTCGAGTGTCTCCGGTCGAGAGATTGAGGCATAGAGTGTAGCGAACGATTGACGCACGTTAACATCATTCGTTGTAGGTAGCTTCCGCCCGAGAGATCGGGGGAGTATCGACAACGAATAGAGTGGATTTTGACAAGAGATTGCGATTCACTAATTTGTCGATCTAGTTGTGAACACTTGAGTAGATCTTGTGACATTGTAGGTTGCATGCAGTTAGCCATAGACTAGATGATTCCGATGATTCTACCTCGCTTTTCCAATTTATCAAAGCACATTTTCTAGCAATTCATTACTCAACATACCCCCAATTTATGTGTATTTTCTGTATAATGTCTATGAACACGATTCGACTAGTTTGATCACACAATCCCTGTGGATCGATATTGTATTACTGCGTGATTTTCGTGCACTTGCGAAATATTCATCAATGTTATTGAGACCCGTCAAAACTAACGGTTTATAAAGTTTTATTAAATACTGTTAATCTTTACGAGTCTCAATAACATATCAAATGATTTTTAAATTTTTTAAATTTTTTTATGAATAATCTATATGATATAAACTTTCAATTCAACGGTGAATTTTGTAAAATTCGTATTCGATATAATGAAAATGTTAACTTGTGCACCATATTGCATGTTAGAACTTGCCATGTTTGTGACATTGATTTCTCATTAAAATTGAAAATGCAATACAAACTAAATCAAGCCTTTTTGACTCATGTAAAATAAGAGAGAAAAATTAAATTGTAAATCATGGACTCTAGGGTTGGGAATAGGTCAGACCAGGTCAGACCTTGATAGGCCTGAGCCTGACATACGATTTTTCTTCAGGCCTGAGTCTGGCCTACGGCCTATCAAATGTTATTTATTTTGGTCTAGCCTGAGACTTTTTAAAGTCTGGTCTGGCCTTGTAGCCTATTTAAAAGCCTGTGTTATATAAAAGTCTCTATATAGTCTTTTTAAATAGGTTAAACAGGCCTTAAAAACCTATTTTACATTTAAATTTTTATAATTTCTTCAACATTAAGAAAAAACTAATAAAATGATTAGCACAATAATTAAAAGTTAATAAAATAACAAATATGATTAAATAATAATATATTTTTTCTTTGGCAAAAAAAAATATAAATAAAAATATTATATAAATAATAATAATTAAATATAAACATGTCGGCCTATCAGACTTTGTAGGCTTTTTTAGAAGCATGAGCCTGAGCTATTTATGTAAACAAACTTTTCTCAAAGCCTAAACCTGATATTTTTAATAAACAGGCCAGGCCAAGCTTACACAGGTCAGGCCGAAGGCGCCTGTAGACCGCCTGACCTATTCCCAACCCTAATGGACTCGGTCGTGCAATTTTGACGACATCGTGCCATTAATCATTTTCCTTTTTTTAATAAACATAAAATTGAACTCTTGCTACTTGGCCCACTGCGACAAAATGTAAGACTAGTGGCAACCGTTCATCACGAAAGAATTTTCTTTTATTAAGGATAATGACAAGAGGGAATAGTATATAACAAATAGTTATAATAATCTAAGTAAAATATTTCTTATGTGATTTTTATCTTTTTTTAACTTTAAATTATGTTTTTGTTTTAGGGAATTTTATTTGATGGAATTATATAGCAAGAAATTTTGTTGTCAAAAAAAAAAAAAAATAGGTTACGAAATTTTGTTCTTTTAGGAAATTATATCTCATTCTTTCTTTTTTACGAGGGAATTATATATTATTCTTTTCTTTGGATAGGTTGTATATACTAGTTATATATTATCTTCCTTCTTTTTTTGTCAAAATATTATTAATCTTGCTACTATTAGTCATTTTACTTTCGTCTTTTACTCTTTCTTCGTATGTAAAGAAAAGTCCAACTTAAAGATTGCTGTCCCTTTTATTTTTGAGTGCATCTTCTCACACCCTCTAATATTCTGGCGTGCAAGGTGTACGATTAATCGAAAAATTGCACAGCCTCTCCAGTGGCCAAAAAATATTGACCAGCATCTACTATTTGACCAAAATTATATCCACCAATCGCATTCTAATTTTTAAATGCAAACTGTGTTCGAAGTGAACCATGTGTTTCCATCAATAAGTTGAATTATGACCCGGATGTCATACCAATTCGATCTCCCTTCTAGTTTTTAAAACATTGGTATCTACATCTATTGATGTGTAGGCTTGTGCTTCCATTTAGATTTTAAACCACCCGTAAAACAACATTCTGTTCGACTAGAACCGGTTCCTCTTTTTATTTTCTCTCTATTCTCATTTAAGAAGAAGAAAAAAAAAAAACTCATGGAAAAGGAACTTCTGAGAATATTAACTATAGCACAGTGTTGGAACCCCATTGCTCAAAAATATGGTTGGACATAGACATCAATGGATTGAGGGTCCGTATAAAATAGACTCATAAAAATATCGGTCGAAAATGGACCACAATTATTTACTCTTGGATTGATTAAGTCCTCATGTTACAATAAACTTTAGATAAGTATAGTTCTATAAATTATTGTTAGTGTATATGGAACATGCAATTGATTCCTTGTAAAGTGTATATATTTAACTATATTGGCGGCATCATTTGATTGGACGACAATTAAATAGAGGCAAGGGATAATTAATTTAAGACTTAAATATATGATGTCTTATTAAGACACTAGCAACACCCCCTTTAAAGACCTCTACAGCTCATTCACTTCCTTCACACATAACAATCTTACCTTTCACCAACTAATTCAAGTTTTGGTTGAGCAAAACCTATAATTTTTTAACAAATCATTGATTTTCAAAAGTTTCTTGCAACAAGGCATTGCCAAAATTAAATTATGATTGTTTGTAGGGTGAAGATCACATTTCTCAAAGTTTAATTTGTATTTTACGGCATTCGATCTTCATCCAACATTCAATTATTACCTTTTTTTTTTTTAATCCACCTTTTGCGAATGTAAGAAATTTAGGTTTATTCTTCAGAAAAGAAATTTAGGTCTAATAATTCATAGAATATTAAAATTTTTTTTTGACACAAGAATATTAAGTTTTTTTTGAAGAATAGAATCTTAATTATTTGTTGCGGGTAAAATAAAAGTGTTTTAGGTGTCCTTCCATTTAGTAGTGGTAAACCTTTATCATTGAACCATGACATATATTTTGGCCAAATTTCATAATTAATATAACTCTAATTATAACATCACTTTTAAAATATGAGTTTTATTTTTATCATCCTACCAATTTTTAGGCGTGCCTTACAAATTTTCGAAAATACAATCGTCCGCTACTTAAATAGCGAACAACCCCAAAAACACCTTATCTTTATAAGGGTCACTACTTAAACAACAGACTTAATAATTCTAAAAATCTTATTTTTACAACGTCCGCTACTTAAGTAGCAAAAGGATAAAACGAAAAAGACGTAGGACGCACGAGAAACTGATAGGGTGACAAAAGTAAATATCTTAAAATATATCCTTTATAAGGCCAATAAAATCCTATCAGAAACAGCCTGGTCCATCAAAATAGACTAGTGTGTCCCCTGTGATCAAATCAGAAACGTCTGATCCATCAGACGGCCCTGATCGTTCCCTTTATTTTTTTTGTTTGTTTTGGGAAGCAAATGGGCATTGTGGGCTGGGTTTTGTCCCATTTTAATCTTTGACCCCCTGTTTTTTATTCTGCACCCCTGACATTTTATTTTTCAACCATAAAGATATCCTTATTTTTAACATATGAAAAAACTTAAAAAAATAATTCAACTCATAAAATCAAATTTTTACCTTCGTGCAATTAAAAAAATCAAACTTTATTTCTTTCGTGCCAATGTGCGCTCAAATATTTTTCTCAAACGGATATCATCGCCCAAATATGAGTCCATCTTTAAATCAACCAAATCATTTTTATAAGCATCTATTTATATTTTTAATGCATATTAAAAAATTTCGTAGTGTAATTAGAGTATTCTTGTGTATGTTACAATTACTATATAAGTAATATGCGGGATAAAATATGATATTGGTAATGTTATTTACATGAGACAAATTATGCTACTGATTCATAGAACTCATAACAATATCAAAATAGCAATCATATATATTAAATAAATCATACATTAAGCAAATCATGCTATTGATTCATGAAACTCATAACAATCTCAAAATAACTATCATATATACTAAATAAATCTTACATGAGACAAATTATGCTACTGATTCATATAACTGGTCAAATATATCTAACTTAAGATAACAATTTTTTTTCAATTTTAATTAACAAAGTATAAATTCTAAAAATATCAGTGTAATGTTGCGACTCATGCAATATCAGATGTCTCTTACTAGTTTCCAAGCAAAATGTAGTTATGATACTTCTCATTTATTTTTCTCTTTGATTTATTATTTTATCTTTTAATGGTCCATTTGTTAATTAGCATCTTCTTCCCTTAATGTGTGCCAATGCTTATCTTCTATAAGAGCAGTGCTAGGGTCACACCCTCTAACACACTCTTTAATATAAATATAAATTAGTATGATATCTGTTGTGAATTGGTGTTAAATATCACATCAAGGAAATACTTGATGCGTATAGCAATCAGTGTTTTAAAAACCGGACCGGACCGGCCGGTTGAACTGGTCGAACAGGAAACCGGAGGGTGTCCGGTCTGGTTCATACGTTGGATCGGACAAGCTATTGGACCGGTGGGAACCAGAAAAAACCGGAAAAACCGGTGAACCGGCGGTTTTTCCGAACCGGAGGTTTGATTACACTTTTTTTTTTCTTCGCCCAAAATGTTTTCTTCTTCCATCTTTGTTCTGTTTTGTTTCTTGGTTCCTATTCTGTTTTTTGTTGGCTTAAAATGGTGTGTTTTTTATGGTGTTGTGTGGTGGTATTTGGGAGAAAATGGTGATTTTTGTGAGGAAGATGAAGATTGTTCAGGAAAAAAGAGTTATAAAAAAAAAATAACCACATGAAATTGAGGGGTTGAACTGTTGAAGTAAAATATGAAACAGAGAAGGATTTGAACAATGAATTTTTCATTATTTTTCACTGAGTAGGAAGTTAAAAAAGATGGAATACAGTACATTGAATATAAACATAGAAAAAAGAAGAGACCATTATTGAAGAGAAAGAATGGAAGAAAAAAAGGTCGCATTGGGAAGGGCAGAAATATTTTGGTGTGAAGTAAAAATAACATCTTGAAAGATGAAAAATTGAGTGCTATCTATCTTAGAAAAGAATATACATAAGAAATTCCAAGTTTGCCCCTTTTTAATTTGTTGCCACATCATTCAATTAAGGTTATTTTGTGTCTTTATTCAAAAGTTAATAGAATATTAAAATGTTAAAAAAAAAAATTCAACAAGATTCGAACCCCTGACCTTTAGTTACACTTTTTATTACATTGACCATTAAGCCATATCAATTAATTTGATATATTTTTGTAACCAACATATAATCAATATGAGTTAAACCTATCTTAGAAAAGAATATACATAAGAAATTCCAAGTTTGCCCCTTTTTAATTTGTTGCCACATCATTCAATTAAGGTTATTTTGTGTTTTTATTCATTGTGTCTTTATTCAAAAGTTAATAGAATATTAAAATGTTAAAAAAAAAAATTCAACAAGATTCGAACCCCTGACCTTTAGTTACACTTTTTATTACATTGACCATTAAGCCATATCAATTAATTTGATATATTTTTGTAACCAACATATAATCAATATGAGTTAAACCTATCTTAGAAAAGAATATACATAAGAAATTCCAAGTTTGCCCCTTTTTAATTTGTTGCCACATCATTCAATTAAGGTTATTTTGTGTTTTTATTCAAAAGTTAATAGAATATTAAAATGTTAAAAAAAAAATTCAACAAGATTCGAACCCCTGACCTTTAGTTACACTTTTTATTACATTGACCATTAAGCCATATCAATTAATTTGATATATTTTTGTAACCAACATATAATCAATATGAGTTAAATGCCCAATTGCAACCACAAAACCCCACTTTATTTGTCACATCTCCCACTTTTTTTTTCTTCTTTTTATCTAAAAACTCCCACAATTTTTTTTCTTTTTACCTACAAATCCAATTTTTTGTATGTAAAACCAAATTCATATTACCTCACTTTATACAAATTCAATTTATTTATTAAATAAAAATCAATTATTAACTAGGCATCGATATATCCTATACATATTTATTAATTGGGCATCGACCATCTGCCACGTTTTTTTTAATATAGGTAGATTACACATTTCTTTTTTTTTTCTTTTTATATACAAATCCAATTTTTTATATGTAACCCAAATTCAAATTACCTCACTTTATTTGTTTGTAAATTACCACACTTTATTTGTTATTTCTCCCACATTTTTTTTCTTTTAATCTACAAATCCATTTTTTTAAATACCTAAAAAAAATAAAATATTAATGCTATATTTGTCTACACAAATTTTTTTTTAATCTTACTTAAAACAAAAATAGTTGTCCTTTTATTTTATGTTTTCGTTTTTTTATTTTCTTAAAATTTTTATATGAAAATTTTTCATCAATAAGCCAGCAATACTAATTACCTAAAAAAAATAAAATACTAATGCTATATTTGTCCGTTTATTTTATATTTGTCTACACATATTATTTTGAATTTTTTTTAAGATCAACTTAATTTATGGAATTCAAGCCAATATTCAATTAAGTTGATTTTTAATTCAACTAAATATATTTAAGAACAAAACTTAGAAACAGTTCCAGAGAAACTGTTTTTTTTTTGTACAACCATATAAACGGTTTTTATTGTGACCAATTAAAACATGACACATGGATTAATTTATTCCATATCACTAATTTCAATTTTAATAAAATTCATGTTGTCAATTCGAAATTCGTCGAGCAAGTGGAAGAGAAGAGTAAAGCGATGGAGATCACCACTACTCTTTCCTTCAATTCATCCCTTCCTTTTTCACCATCTCAACTTATGGCTTAACAACATATGGCTGCAAGATTCTCATATATATATATATATATATATATATATATATATATATATATATATATATATATATATATATATATATATCTTCATCAAGGGAGAACTCAAACGATTTCAGTTCGTTGGCCTTTCATCAAAGTCTCTCCATGTTATATAGTTGCAAGATTCTCCATGGTCGGGGGTTATTGTCATGTTTATATTGTTGTTGTTGTTGTTGTTGTTGTTGTTGTTGATTTCACTTTCATTGATACAATCAATGTTGATAACAATGGCGGAAATTAAAAACCGAGTTTCACTTTTAGATTTTTAGATAACGGTGAACTGACAGAGTTTAATAAATTATTAATGACGAATAAATTAATTCAGGTGTCGCGTTTTAATTGGTGAACAATATCAACAGTACCTATGCACTGTTTCTAAGTTTTGTCCTATATTTAATTAATTTAATATGAGAATATGGTGGGAGAAAAACGGAACTGTTTCTAAGTTTTGTCCTATATTTAATTAATTTAATATGAGAATATGGTGGGAGAAAAACTGAAAAACTCCCGAAAAAATGATGAGACTAAAACAATAAGAATTCTCAGTCATCTCGAGGGGATTGGTCTCTACAAGGTTGCGCGGATGATACTTTTAGGGTCCGTTTGGTTCGGGGGTTTTGGAGGGGAGGGGAGGGGAGGTGAGGTGATATTTTCAATTTTTTATGTTTGGTTCAATTTTTTAGGAGGGGAGGTGAAAGAAGGGGAGGGATTCAAAACACATTTTATATCACTTTTTGCTTCCCCCCAAATTGGGGGGATTTGGAGGGGAGGGGAGGGGAGGCATTAAATGTTATTACAATTTTAATTATGTTGACATAATTATCCTTATATTTATTTTTTAAATACCAAAATCATCCTTACTTGCATTTTTAATGTTGCTAACTTGCTATTTTTTTGTGTCAAAAAAAATACTTGCTACTTTTTTATTATAAAAAGAAAACTTGCTATTTGTTTAGGTTTTTGCTTACGTTAATTATTATTCACTCACACAGACATATATAATTTGTTTTCAATTTTTTTTTTGGATTCGTTAATATTTCTTATTTCCACACAATTTTCAATCTGTTGCATCGAATATACAATTTTGTCATATAATTGTTTTGCCTACGTTTATATTTTGTTACACGTGATTAATTTGTTTTATATAACTTTTTGCCTTTGCCTATTACGTTAAATGTATATATATAATTTTTTTTATAAGATTAAATTTTAAATTTTTGTGTGCAGTTTAATTTTTATAAATTATTTATTAGATTCAATCAACCATCAAGATAAAAAAAATTAACATCAACAAATAATTACATTTGTGGGGTTTCGAGTCTATTGAGTTCTTATATTTAAATATTTATAAAGTGAATAATTTTAAAATTATGAGACTCTTATAAATTATAAGGATAAAAAAGTAATTTAATTATATCATCCCTCCCCTCCCCTCGTGAACCAAACATATTTGCAATTAAAATCTCTCTCCTCCCCCTCCCCTTCCCTCTTTTGAACCAAACACATATGCAATTAAATGCTTTCCCTCCCCTCCCCTTCCCTCCCCTCCCCTCTATAAAAATCCCTCCCCTCCCCTTCTACTCTTTTGAACCAAACAAACCCTTAGTTTAAAAAAATATAAGAATTAAATACAAAGTTGTAAATAGTTGAAAAATAAATCACATTTTTTAGAAGATTTTTTTTTTGGGAAGATATTTTGTGGTTGATATAAAGACTAATTATTAATTTTTTGAGAAATAAATTCCCTTTTATTTTATCGGAACAAAAAATTCACTTGTCATCAATACATTGGTCATTCTTTTGGAATAGATTGACCATCAATACATTATGCAGTATCTATATTTAGTAGCACGGAACTTGTGTTTACTAATATATTATGTTGTCTATTTTTTTTTTAATAATTTACGGGTTATATTCATATTAATATGGAAACCTAATTTTTGTGGTTATATCTACGCATCTTATATTTTTACTCATATATTAATAAAGTTGTATATATTTTTATTAATTTTACACGAGTTATACTCATATATTAATACAAGGACATAATCTTTTGTGTGAATTCTGAGGAACCTATGTTTTTCTTCTTATTAATAAGGTTTTCTGTTCTTTAATAATTTATGTAGGACCTACATTTATTTCTACAAGATTATATTTTTAGTCATATTTTAATAAAGCTGTTTAATTTTTTATAATTTTACGAGTTATAGTAGATCATGTGACCTATGTTTTTTATTAATATATTAATAAGGTTGTCAATTCTTTCATAATTTCTACATGACATATATTTATACTCATATATTAATACAATGATCTAATCTTTTGTGTGATTTCTGCTTGGGTTATATGCTTTTACTCTTATTAATAAAGTTTTCAGTTTTTTACTATTTTTTGTGAGACCTATATTTATACTCATATGTTAATACAATGACATAATATTTTGTGTAATTTCTGTGGGACCTATGTTTTTTACTCATATTAATAAGCTTGCACGTTCTTTTATAATATATGCGGAACCTATATTTATACTCATATATTAACATGAAAACCTATTTTTTATGTTGTCTAATTTTTTTTACAATTTTACGGGTTATACTCATATTTAATATTTAATACGGTGACCTAATTATTTTGATGATTTTTGTGAGACCTATATTTTCACTAACATATTAATAAGGTTGCCTATTTTCTAATAATTTTTACGGGACTATATTTATACTCATATATTGAATACATGGACATAGATTTTTGGTGATTTTTACAAGACCTATGTTTTTACTAATATATTAATAAGGTAGCCTATTTTTTCATAATTTCTACGTACATTATCTATATTTATATTTTTTTTGAACAAAATTTATATTATATTAATACGGATACCTAAGGTTTTTTGGTGATGGTTTTACCATTGTTTTTTTTTTCTATTTTTTACCAAATATTATATCCTTTCTGATTTTTATCTTTTGATTTACTTTCCAATAAATTATTATTTCATATTACCAAGTGAGGAGCGGCAACGCCGCGACTCCCGTGCGGACGCACGGGTGTTCTGCTAGTTTTTTAGTAAAAACAGTTAATAAAAGCCTTGAAAATATGATAAGTTTAGCACTACATTAATACTATTTTTTTTTATGTTGTGCTTTATTGATTTTTATAGAAATTAAATATAAATTACAATAATAATAAAATAAAAAAGAAAAAGAAGGGGGTGGGGGACGCTTTGATGTTGTTGTTGTTTGTTTTTTTTTTATATTTATAATAATAATAATAGTGGTAGGTAGTAATTAAAAATGGCATAAAAATAAAAAGGGAATAATAATAATTATGATAATTAATGGATGAAATATAAAAAGGAAATAAAAGGGGATAAATATGGTAAACAAATACAAAAACAAAATAAAAATAATAATATAGAAAAACAAATGGTAAAAGAAAAGATTTTTTTATCTCTTTTAGTCAACTAAAATTGACTTTGATTTCAAATTTCAAACTTTTTAGGTCTTATGATTTTTTTTAAAAGTTATCCGGTTTAATAACTATATAGTTTTATATTATAGAGATCGGTTCATTTCACCTGTTTAATCCGGTTTAATATGCGGTTCGATCAGTGATCCAGTGGTTCGACCAATGAACCAGTAAACCAGTACCGGTTCGATGTCCGGTCCGGTTTTTAAAACATTGATAGCAATAGAACGACAACCAATATTAAAAGGATAAATTTATGATATTTTCTTTTGTCATTCTACCATCTTCTCACGCCCTACGTTTTTTCATTTTTAACCTTCCACTACTTAAGTAGCTAACGGTACAAAATGAGTAATTTTTGAGAAATTTTGCAAATGTCGTCCGCTA
This sequence comes from Trifolium pratense, assembly GCF_020283565.1. Lineage (NCBI taxonomy): Eukaryota > Viridiplantae > Streptophyta > Magnoliopsida > Fabales > Fabaceae > Trifolium > Trifolium pratense. The sequence goes on along the minus strand of NC_060062.1, from coordinate 45,718,143 downwards.
CTTAAGTAACATACGTTATAAACAAATTTGTAGAGTTCTTTGTAGTTATCCGCTACCTAATAAAGGACAAAAATATTTTGGTAAATTCGTAAAGCGCGCGAGTAAATAAATAGTGTCTGAAAAGAAATAATCTAAATTTATTATCTCTAGTTCTTCTAGCTTCTTTAAGCAAATGCAAATATGGCGGCCCAAGAGTGGGATGCATACCATTCCTCAATAATACATGTATATTATTTTTTGCATTGAACATGTATTAGTACTAATACCAATAAGCAAATGCTAAATAGTGCTTCTGGGACACTCTTTAAGTCCTTAAATAGTAAGTTTTTTATAAATTTTTTATGGAAATGCGTAAAGTCAACGCATTAAAAATTGGAGTGTTTAATTTTTTAAATAAAAAATTTCTTTTAATAAAATGTTTAAAGAGTGCCCCGGGGGCAGTCGTTAGCAAGACTCTACTAATAATGCTTATCTCTGAATAGACAACAGTGAATGAGACAGAACAACATGAGGCGGCTATTACAAAGTCCTCTGTTAATTCTATGACTCAACTCATCTTGTAGTTGAATCTCTCAATCCAGATAGTCCAGCTCTCTCACTCTTCAACACCATGACTTTAAATAAATGTTTTGACCATTTGAACAAATACAAATTTGGAGGCAATATTTTAATATATTTATTCAACAATAGTTAAATAACTTATTAAATGGGGCAATCCGTCTAACTAAATTACAATTTTAGAGATTCTATTCCCACATTATTTTTTTATTAAGTTGCTTTACACTCCCCTAGTTCTTATTCATCCAAAATATACTTTTTTTGTTATAAAATTATATATTGGCCATTGAGGATTAATTGGTTTTGCTTATTGTATAGGAGTGGGATGGGAGTATATGAGGCTATAGTATTGTAAGCCCCAGTTCCCGTGTGTTTAGTTGATAGGAACATCACATTATACATGTAGGAATCAGGGTTCGATCTTTGAACATTTTACTTATTCACCTTTAAGATGAAATTTCTAGTCACTAAACTACTTGACAAAAGCAAAAGCACGTAAGCCTTATGTCTTACCTCTTTTCTCCCTCCTACAATGAGTTATTTAATTGTAAAACAAATTGTTTTGTTTCAAAATGAATTACTCTTTTTAATGCAATTATTATTATATTACCTTTTTTTTTTTCAATTATACTCTTTAATTAATAAAACTTACATCACTCTCAATTCAATATATAATATGAAATCTACCTATAGTTGATAAGAGTACTTTGACAAAAACATTTTTCTTTCTCAATCAGTTATATACTTATATACTTTTCTTAATTTGTATGTAATGGTCGAATGTACATCTTTCATAGTTAATTGGATGGTATATTTTATAAACATTAGATCTAAGTCAAATATATTATGTAGCATATGCTCATTTCTAAATTTGTTTTGATTTTTATGAAAGTTTAACAATGTTTGAATGCATATATGTTTAAAAAAGTCTACTTCACTTCATTTTTTTTTTTGTTTTTTTTATGTAAGCCTACAACATTGATTTTGTAACTAAACTAATTAATAAACTAATATGTGGATGTTGTTAGTTCTATTTTGAGATATTTTTTTTGGTTTACAAATGAGTGGGGATCGAACTCAAGGCTTATAGCATACTACCCAAACCTCTCATCACTATACCAAATTTAGTGACTTTCTATTTTGAGATTTAGACCCTTGTTTTATACAAAACTATTTTTTAATATGAATAATTTGGAGATTATTGTTTAGACTTTAAAACAAGAATAAACCATAGTTGAAAAAAATATTCAAGTTGGAAAAGCATAGACAATATAAAATTATAAATTATGATTTCCTCTCCCTTGCAATATTAAAAATGTATTTCTTCAAAAGATAATCAAAACACCTATTTTATTTTTAATATAAAAATCATTTTTTTTACGAAAAAAACGATATTCATTCATTCAGATCGGTAGAGTACATCAATCAAAATCATTATATATTCAAATTCGCTAAAAACTAAAAAGGAATGAATCTGCGAACAAGCTCACAGCATCCGAGTTAATAGCATAAAACGACTCAATGTCTACAAAGCCTACAATTGATATAATAAAATCCAAGTGTCCGGAATAATCATGCCTCCGGATCTGCAACATTGACGACTCTAAAATTATTGAATCTGCTCTGAATTTGGATTGAAACAAATATGCAAATTTAAATAAAACAAACACCGTACAAAGACGGGACACCGTACAAAGACGGGATAACAAACAACTCCGCACTAAGACGGAACAAATGAAGAAATCACAAAAAAAACTCAAATGAAACCTAAAATTATGTGTAAATCACTTATTGAATCGAAAAAGAAATATAAAAATCACTTGTTATCAAGAAAATGGTTTTTATGAATCTATACACTTCACAAAAGGGAAACATGTTTTTTCTACTGTAGATTGATTTTAGCTATGCCACATTAGTTTGATGATTAATGGAATATTATATTTTGTATTATGCTTCATATATAGGTTCTTCTCGTGTAGGCTATATCAGTTTTTTTTTTCTCCTTCCAAACAAAGTGACCTTGTTTATATTTTGAAAATATTTGTTAACACAAATTGAACGATATCTTATTTTCTAACATTTGATTTTATATAGAATTCACTATAATATAGAAAGGAACAGAGTGACTATAATATAAAATTCTACCTCCGTCATTAAATATAAGATCCTTTTGAAATTTTTCTTTGATAAATATGTCATGTGATTAGTTACTCCTTAAAGTCCTATTTCATACAAAAAATAGTATGCTTATAAAAAAAGAATACATTAAAAATAATTTTTAAACAATCTAAAACATACCGGACTCTAATATTATCTTTTAGAGAATCTGTGACTTTTATGACATCCTATTTAAATTCCACTCTATCCTATAATACATTTAAATAAGTTAAAATTGATAAAAGGTTAGTCCATTTATGATTTAACACAAAAATACAACAAAAAAAGTTAAAAGAAATATTATTTATATTTATTTAAGTAGGTCGACTTAAAAGACTTTTTCAGTGATATATAGCTTGGGTGTATTAGATTAGGATTTTGAAAGATAATTTTTGCATAAGAAGTCTTATGTGAATTTTAAAAGAGTGTGCATTTCAATGACTTTTAAGATCTTAAAATACTATTAAAATTTGTAATTTGAATTTCAAAGGATTTATTACGAGGTTTCCATAGGATTTGGACGACTTTATATATTTAGGTCGTGTTTGAATTTATTTATTTTTGAACTTATGCGAAATAGTTTATACAAACAAATAAATTTTTATGTATTATTATAAGTTTTTCAAGCTAGTTTATTAGGGATGACAATTAGATTCATACCCAGTGGATATCCGTAAAAAATACTCATAATGGGTAGGGTAAAAATCTGTATTTTGGATACGGGCACAAATATGAGCAATTACCCGCAAAAATGAATGGGTATAGACCCGTGCGAATGCACGAGTTTTTAAGCTAGTGAAAATTTATAAATTAACACATAGAAGTTTATTTATTTACATTAACTTTTTTCATAAGCTCAAAATTAAGCTTAATCTAAATAGATCCTTATAAAATTTTAGAGGACATTAAAACTTTAAAACGTTTCAAATTCTCCTTATTTTTTATTTTTAATAAATGTCTAGAGCGGATTTTAGAATAAACTATGTTAATCGATTTAACAAAAAAATTGTCAGTCAATATGATCTAAATTTTGTCAATCGATCTGATCTATTCTCACAGATTTCACATCTTTATTTTTGGATAACATGTTATAAGTAAGAAGTTTTACCGTTATTTAACGGTGACAAATCTCCATTAATTATATTGGTGAACCAACCTCTGAAACACACAAAACCAAACTGAATTTTTTTCATATACATAGATCAAATCTCTAACCACTTGATTAAAGACCAAAAATTTTTACCACTTGAACCAATTCATGGTTGGTTCCGCACTTATATCACTCTTTGTATGACTACATGATGGATCCGCCGACGGTAAAGACAAAACCAAGGTTTCATTTTCTTCTCATTTCATTGATTCCCCAGCTGCCATCCTCACACCAAGTCGTTAGCCATTATTGAAATTCAATTCCACACTCTTCAATTATTACTATTTAATTTCCTTCATATTTATTACACATACACTCACAACGATATCTATAAATATCAAATGATGGAGTACATCACAACATAAGAATAAGAAATTAAGTATTCTCTTCATAATCATAATAACTTCTTCAAAGTCAGCTACTGATAAAAAAAAGAAATAAATACTTTATACTATACATTCATTTTCCTTAAACAGAAACATAATGTATTCAAGCTCATATTCTTCATCTAAATCTTCATACATATCCCAAAACACTAAGAATCAATACCCTTTTCAATCAAAGAATTATTCTTGGCTTCACTCAGTAAGAAAATCACCAGCAAAGTCATGGAATAAGAAAGCACCAATAGCACCAATGGCACCAACACCTCCTAAAGTATACAAAGTGGATTGTAGAAACTTCAAAGAACTTGTTCAGTCACTTACTTGTGCACCTGAGTTCTTGCCTCCACAGTCACATCAACAACTACTTCAAACCACAGACCACAACCATAACACTGTTCCGCCTCTCCCGGTGAAAAATTTATCAAACACTGTGGAAGTGTCGACCCCTCAACCTCCGCTAGTCCCGGTGAAAACTACTAATAGCTGGTATCAGTACTTCCAAAATGAATATTTTGGAAAGAATTCTCATGAGGATCATGCGGAAGTAATGACTCCAGGTTTGTTGGAAATGAATTTGTTTTCACCAACTTCTTTCGGTAACTGGTGTTATGTTCCTCCCATAATGACCCCAAGAGCTTGATACAATGATATATATGTTTGGAAGCATTCTTTATAGCTAAGACTTCTAGAATTTTCAGCTCAATATTCCATTTGATTAATCATGCATCGTTTGGAATTTTCAGCTGCTGTGTGTAAACAATTCTTTATATATATGCTGTATTTATGTAATTTTGTTACCATCACATTCAAATTCAATTTTACTATTATTTTGGGTTCATCAAGTGCCAAAAGTATTGTAAATTCATTAAGTGATATTGCAGAATGCTATTAGCGGCATAACTTTGTTCATTTGTTTTTCATTTATGCGTAATTATTCTATAACATTAATGAAGATTTCCTTTCATTTGAAAAAAAAAATATGGTACTCAGTTTTAATTTTTATGTTGTTGCATACTATGTCAAACCCAATAATACTAAAGAAGAGATGATAGTGATACATATGTTTACTCTTCATTGTCTTCAACCTAGAGGAATTCGGTTTGAATTATTTATATTTGTTCAATACTAAATTATTGGGCCATCTAGTCAGTCAGAGTGAGTTTCTTTCGACTCGACGTTTGGGGATTGTGTTTAGGAAGAGAAATTTATCCCGAGACAGCAAGTTCAGGGATGAGATGGGCATGAATCAGAAAAAATCGTCGCGGGTGACGAAAATATAACACTTAATAAATAACATCAACCATAACTAACTACAACTATTTAATAATTGCATACACCTTAGTTTAATGGAAAATAATTATTTGAGTAAATAAAATAATTTAATGTGATTATAAGTGTCATATTGATGTCGGACACTAGGACAGTCTGATCTAAAGAGTGTCAGTGTTTTGCTAGATGCTCCGTAGCAAGAAATTATATATATTCTGTTAAAGACAGCCCTTCATGTAAATTGCTTTGAATGAGTAAATCAACAGGACAAGACTGATCTAAAGAGTGTCTGTTTTGCGTAGATTATAACATATTAAAATAAATAATCATAGAAAACAAGATTTACAAACATTGCACATAATAGATTAGTAGAATATTATAATAGATTAAAGTATAGCCTTGTGAAAAACATAAAAAGAAAGAAAAAATTAGTTGATTAAGGAAATAAATCTAACTTGTAGTCAACAAAGAGTATGGTGTTGCAAGTTGACTACTTATTTATTTACCGGTTAAATTAAAATAGTTAACAAATATTATTATTTTATAAGTATATACTAGTAAGTATCTTTATAGAAGATTGAGTGGACTTATTTTAAAAACAGGAGTGGCAATATATATGTTATATAGGATGATATACTACTACTATATACATGAAGGGATGGCGACTGCCCCTTTTCTCCACTGCCTAGTTCCGTCCCTGGAGATGGGAATCATGATTCATACCTTATGTTATCTACACCTTGAAAGAATAAAAAATAGAGAGAATAAGGTAGTAAATGAGTGTCTGAGACTACCATATTTTTTATGTTTTATTATTTATCTTTTCGTACAAGATATGTAAAATTTTATCAATGATGTTTATTGTTATCACAAAAATAACATTAATGTTTTTGGGTTTTTTAGACGAAGGTGAGCAATGGCTTGTTGTTGTTGTTCATGAGAGCGTAACTCCGTGAAGAGAGAAATGAGAGCTTGTTTGGTTAGCGTCTAACTTTTGTCCACTCATGAACTAAAATGATGGAATCTTGATAATACGAAGGGGGAATAAAAGAAATATCATTGGGGATAAACCAAAACTCGTTCATATTGCAGAGGTAAATACTATTTATAACCCTTTAAAAAAAATACTATTTAACCCTGTTTTAATTTATTTTATGATTAAATGTTAATTTATTTTTTATTCCCCAATTCTTTTTTCATCATATTGACATGTAAGCATAGATTAGAACCAGTTTTTTAAATAAAACTATCAAATACTCAATTTTTATTGGACATCGCATGCATGTCCCCTTTTCTATGTAGAAACTGTACAAATTCGTGGTGACTGACAGGGACAAAGTAACAAACTCCCTGAGGTGAAGAACAGGGACAAAGGTACGATCAAGAACATTTTGGATAGCTTGAACAAAGATTGGGGGAGTACTACTCTCCACCCCCTACCCTGTTTAATTTGACTAGTTATGTTTAGTATCAAATGTTTTGGTCCATTATACGGATTTCATTATACATAGGGAAATCTGAGTAAATATAAACAGAAGAGACTAACTACATTTGTGTTTAAAATAGTCGAGCTATGAGACGACAAGATGATTGTGTGATTGTGGCGATATGAAGGCCTGTGTTTGGTAAAAAAATAGCGGATAATATAAGCTAGTTTTTAGCTTATAGCGAATAAGTTGATTGAATTTGTAGTGTTTGGTAAAATCAGTTGTTGAACTAGCTTATAAGTATGAAATGACATTAAAAAAATATGTTTAATTAATATTAAATTTTTTTCGAGTAAGATGATCAACAGAGTTTGAAAAATAGGAAAATAAGATATCCAAAATGTTCTTGATCGTACCTTTGTCCATGTTCTTAAGTATGAAATGACATTAAAATGATAAGCTATACACTATAAGCTACTTAAAATAGCGTTTGAAAAATAGTAAAATAAAATATAAGTTCTTTTTTGAAAATTGTTACCAAACAACTTTTAACTTATAAGCTAAAAATTATAAGCTACAAGCTAGTTTATTTACTATCCCAAATAGAGCCGAAATGTAAATGTGAAAACATACACAATCATGACAAGTAATCAATTGAAAGGAGAGACCATTTCCACGAGAATTGATATAGCTAAGTTCTAAATATTTCTAAATTTATAAGTTGAATTAGTTAAAATCCTATGTAATAGGTAACAAATATAGACATTTTGAGTTCACAATGAAAAATCAATTTATGATGGGTTAAGCCAATTCAAGTGGTTTGTTGGTTTGCAACCTTAGAGTGAGTTTATCTTATTTCTTGATGTTGATGTTAATTTCGATAAGTTAGTTCATACAGATAAAAAAAATATAGCTTTAAATAGGGTCGCTATAAGTGGGAGGTGTGACTCGTCCCATTGGATTCGTCGGCCCTTGGACCGGCTATCGAATTTTCAAAAAAAAAAAAGGATACGGCTAGCACATGTGACCAATATATCGCCTCATGATTCCATTATTTTTTATTGATGAGATTTACTCTCTTTGTCGTAAGACGTGTCTGGATAGAATGTGATCTCTATCTCTCCACTCCCCGCATGGAGTTTATTGTAGAGTTTTCAGACTTCAAATATAGACATGACTTTGTAAGGAATATCATTTTTTGTGTTTTTTGGCGTGCTAGAGAATTTGTGAAGAAAGAGACACTTGTGAACTGCTTGACCGATCCACATGAGGGGAGATCAACATTGAGGCAAGCAGATGTCCTACTGTACAGGAGGGTAAGAGGAAAACATGCATGTGTGAACTTGATCGGAGTTTCCCCACTTACAAGATTGAGAAATGGGGATTTTACTATGGGACATGCGAGCCTCAAACTTGCTTCATTTAAAATAGTCAAACATGAAAAAGAGTGTTATGACAATCAAAATATTTTTATACCATTTATGTTTGACACATTTGACTTCATTAACACTAGAAGTTGTGGATCTTTTGAAAATAGTTCAATTAAAGTTATGCATAACAATGTTGTGTTTCATAGGTGTACAAAAGGAGTGTCTAAACTATTACATTAATGAAATAAGATATTTGACACAAGTGGTTAATAAATTTCTCTCAAAATGAATTGTTCGAGATAATCTAAGTTCAATTTCTTGAAGAAAATAATTTTTTATCAAATTTTACGATTGAACTCTAAATTATTGATAGGTCCTTCCCTAAAAACTACGCAAAAAAAAAAAAATATAGGCAGAATTACACTGATAATCATTTATCTTATTTATTTGTAACACTTTAGTCCTTTATCTTTTTTTCGTAACATATAGATCCTTTATCTATCAAAATATGCACAAATTAGTCCTTTTGTCAGTTTTTTCTATTAAAAAACACTAAAATAATACTTTTATTAATAACTTTAATTTTTAAAATCTATTTTAATTAAAAACCCATAAATGCATAAAGCCATAAATTTTATGAACATCTTCTTCCTGATGTTCATCATCTTCATCCTCATGTTCATCCCTATTCCTTAAATTAAAAAAGAAACTGCTCATCCAAATTGCTTGCATATTTTCTTCTAAAATCAAAATTTAAAATCCCCAAATTCAATTGAAAGAAATAGGGCTTAATAGTGAAAGGAAATTAGCAAATTTTCATCTATCCTTCAAAGTTCAAATTATTGTTTCCGAACAAAACCATTGTATGATTGTTAAGTTAGATATGCAACTGGAAACTACAATCATATATATTATTAACTTAGATCTTCAAGTGGAACCAAGTTTCCAGAATTTTTTTTTTTTTTTTCATTTTTTGGGTTTATGTTAATTTTTGTGTGTGTGTTGGGATTATATGAAAATGAAGATAAATTTATGGGATTGTATGAAGTTGATGATGAAGATGAAGAGCTAGTGACGAATTTCTGGGTTTTTAGTTAAAATATATTTTAAAATTAAAATTATTAATAAAAGTATTATTTTAGTGTTTTTTAATAGAAAAAATTGACAAAAGGACTAATTTGTGCATATTTTGATAGATAAAGGACCTGTATGTTATAAAAAAAAGATAAAAAATTAAAGTGTTACAAATAAATAAGATAAAAGATTATCCGTGTAATTCTGCCAAAAATATATTACTGAGTGTGTATGCAATCAAAATGAAGGCAAATATGGCGGGCGGGGGAGCAACATTTCGCGGTCTGTCCCCGTTGCGTTGATATTTGTGAAATAATACAAACAATGATACTCATGCTTGTACTCTTACTAATTCTTTCTGATTAAGACAGATCAAGAAACACGTGGGATGGGGCAGAGGCTGCGCTATTATCAACTGCTCCAATCAATAAATCTCATTCATCACTCAATTCATCTTGAAGTTGAATCTCCATGCATCCAGAATCAATACCATATTATAATAAACATAATTGATTCTAGTACATATGACTTCAAATAAATATTGTGACAGTTCTATTAAAGACAAAATAGGACTAAGCTCACTATTCACTAGCGGTCGGAATTGAAGTCAGCGCAAATTTTTGTATGGATAACTCTAAAACATAAAGTTTCACAAAATTACTAAATTACTACTCTTTAAGAGTATTTTTATGACAAAATTGGAATGGTTTGATTAGACAGTCTGATGGCCAGCAGTCGCGCACGTCCATAGTTAAGCAATCCACGAATGGGGTTGTACTTGCAGGTGCTCAAATCCAAATCAATCCAAATAAAAACCGAAAACCGATCCAAAAAAATCGAAAACCGCAAAAAACCGAAGTTTTTTAGATGTGTTTGGATGTTCTTTTGTGAAAACCGCCGGATCGGATCGGATTTCGGATTGATTTCTTAAAACCGATTCAAACCGAACCAAACCGCATACATATATTTTAATATTTATTTATCTTTTTATTAGTATAAATATATATATTGCATTAACCTTTTTTTTCATTTTAAATTTTTTTAATACTATATGTTAGTTTAATTTAATCTATTTGAAATTTTGATAATACTATATGTTAGTTTAATTTAATCTATTTTTTTTTATTTTTTATATGTTTCGAATATAATTGGTAATTGTCATTTCAAAATATTAATTTTCAATATATTATATGTTATATTTTACATCAAACTTAATATTTATTTTGTCAAAAATATCAAACTATTATTTTGTAGCGTTTTTTATAATATTTATATTTATTAAAAAAAATTACAATTTATAATTTGGATATCCAAAAACCGATCCAAATTAAACCGCATAATATTAGATCGGATTGGATCGGATTTTTTTTATTTGTCATCCAAACCCGAACCAAACCGCAAATTAATTTATTTTTGGATCGGATGAGTTTTTGCCTCAAAACCGATCCAAACCGAACCGCGAGCACCCCTACTTGCAGGATGCAGGCGTTCCGATGCTTATGTCAGTTCAGAGAACAAGGGTACAAGAAGAAAAATAGTAAAAAATAGAATATCTGACCCTCCTGTAGAGGAGAGTATATATAGAGTCTCAGCGCTAGGCCAAATGTCACCATTATGGGCCGGGTTTATCCACCCATAATGGATGACTGTTACGGTTTGTTCTTGAATAGAGGGATGAGCAGTTCATGCTCTTCGTCCTGGGTCAAATTGCTCCACTTATCATGGAGCATGTGGTGCATGTGCGTGTTTGCCATGAATGGATTAGGGTGTGCTCCTTTGGGCCGTCCTCAACGTTCTAGCGGATTGGGCCGTGCTCGACGCTGGGCCAGCCTTAGCCCCGGTCCAAAACAATTTGCTTATGTCATTACTTGCATTGCATGATACAATCCGAGTGTCAAGACAAAAATGAAAGTTCCAATTTCTTCTCATTCATCAGCTGCCGGCCAACCTCACACCAAGCAAGGTCTTAGGTCGTTAGCCATTATTATTGAAATTCAACACTAATTATTATTTCCTTCATATTTATTGCACATACACTCACAACCATATATAAATACCTAAACATAACATATGATATCACCACATAAGAGTAAGTAATTAAAGTAACTACAGAAACTTAAAAGTTAAAACAGAACCATGGAATCTTATTCTATCTCATATTCTTCGTCTAATTATAAATCTTCATACATATCCAAAAGTACTAAGAAAACAAATGGATCAATGAAACATGATGAATACCCTTTTCAATCAAAGAATTATTCTTGGCTTCACTCGGTAAGAAAGTCACCAGCAAAGTCATGGAATAAGAAAGCACCAATAACACCAATGGCACCAATACCTCCCAAAGTATACAGAGTGGATCCTATAAACTTCAAAGAACTTGTTCAGTCCCTTACTTGTGCACCTGATTTCTTGCCTCCACAGTCTCATCAACAACTTCTTTAGAGTACAAACCAGAACCATAACAATGTTCCATCTCTCCCAGTGAAAAATTTATCAAACAGATTCGACACTGTAGAAGTGTCGACCCCTCAACCTCCACTAGTGCCAGTGAATATTACTAATAGCTGGTATCATTACTTCCGAAATGAATATTTTGGAAAGAATTCAGATCAGGTTGAGGAAGTAATGACTCCTGATTTGTTGGAAATGAATTTGTTCTCGCCAACTTCTTTTGGTAACTGGTGTTATGTTCCTCCCATCATGACCCCAAGAGCTTGATATGTTTGGAAGCAGTTGCAGTTCTTTATAGCTAAATTTATTTTTATGCCATGTAATATTGTTGTCACAAAAATCACATTGACGTCCTACTATTTTATTTGTTTTATGAATAAATTTCAAGTTTTTGTACTCCAGACTTTTGTTAAACTAGATTTTATTGGACGTCACAAATGTCGACTCCCTTTTCTCTTGATTGGAAATTACAAAAGTTTGCTTATTTTTTTATGTTGACGAGGTCCCTGCGAATTCGTGGGGACGGGGACAATGGAATAAAAATCACCAGCACAGGTAGTTTGAGTCTGGGATTGTAGACAAGGGTACATACCCTTTCTCCGCCCCTTCCCTATGTGTTCAGTATCAAATTTTTTGGTCTAGAATATCAGAGTGAATACAAATTAAACATGAAGGATCAACTGCATTTGTGGTTGGCTTAATGATCGAGCTATGGGCCGAGAAAATGATTATGTGACTATTGCAATATGAAATGCAAATATGCAAGTATACACAATCATGACGAGTAATAAAGTGCAACGGTATTGTTTCCACAATGATTTATTATAGCATATTTTGTAATTTCAAATTTATAATTTTAATTAGTCAAGACAATAGGTAACAAGTTATGGTAACAAAGATAGACATTTTGAGTTTACGTTGAAAATTAAATTTAAGATAAGAAAAAATTGACGGTTAAATTTAAGATAAAATATGCAACAAATAATGAGAGAAAAATTGCCCAAGTTATGGTAATTAAAATTTAACAATATCGTAGATCAATGGGCTGATCCATCAGTCTGACCCATTTTTGACAGCTCTATCGATAACTCCTTATCAATATAAGTTTTGCAGGACATTTCAGTATCGTTTTCCTTTGTTTGGTTTTAATTAGTTAATAATTTAGACTTTGAGCTTTTATAGCTCGTAGGTGTTTATGTTTATAATTTCTCGCTAATTAAAGATTTTTGTGTTCATGGATATGTAACTTGGTGGTGAAAAGAGCTCAAAGTGTGGGTGAAAGTTGTCAAGCTGTCTATGCGAGTTCGGCATTTTAAAAAAGCCCTAATTTCTGGCAAACTCACCTCACTAGTAACCTAGGCAACCTTTGCATTCCAAAAAGTCAAATTTTATTTCTAGCTTGTTTCATTGGTCACCCAGGCGAGGCAGTTGATCCTCTGAAGATTCTTTTTTAATTAGTATTTTATATTTTAGCTAGATTTGTTGTATTTTTATTTTAATTAGAAGTGTTATTTTATTTTACTATCTTTTAGATAGATTTGTTATATTTTTATTTTAACTTGTGTTATTTTCTTTTACCATCTTTTAGAAGATTTGCTATTTTTATTTTCACTACTATTTAAGATAAACTATTGTAGTCATGAAGGCAACCTTTTGATTCAATAAAGTATAGAGAATTTTCTCAAGTTTGGTGGATTCCAAATTAATTATTTTTTCTAGTGGATTTCGGAAATCCGGTGAATTATTTGACAGGTTTGTCACTTGCGAACCTGTGTTTTGTTATAGGATTAACGTTTGATATTTCTTCCCGCTTCCGTACTGCGTCAGTTGGTATCAGAGCAGGTTTCCCCATTCTTTCGTGAACGTGATTCAGCCATGGGAGATCAACCTATTACGAGGACATGATTTGGTGGTTTAACGACGATGATCAAAGCTCTGTCAAATTAGATAGCGGCATTGACGACTGAGGTGGACGACATCGATAACAACAACAACCAGAACAACAACCGCAACAACAGGGGAGGAGAACCAATTTCGGTTATTAGGGTTCGTAATAACAATCATACGATAGCAGCGTTGACGACTAAGGTGGACGACATCGATGACAACAACAACCGAAACAACAACCGCAACAATAGGGGAGGAGAACCTAAACCGGTTATTAGGGTTCGTAATAACAATCATACTATTGTTACGTATAGAAAATCAGAACATACCCGTGAATCTGATTTGGAATACTATGAGCGTAGATATTACAAAAAGTTGAAGGATTATTACTACAAGTTTAAAATCTTTGATTCGATATATCGTTGTCCATTTTGTTACAACAAAGATTACTCCTTGAAATTCTGGCAGACTGGTGGAAAGATGCTACGAAAGATGCTACAGCATCTTGTACCAGTACAAAACACAATAGACAAGTTAAAAATAAATTAAGTGCAGGAAGATAAATAAAACAGATTGTTTGTTAACCCAGTTCGGTGCAACGTCACCTAATCTGGAGGATTACCAATCCAGGAATGAATTCACTATAATAGCTCTAGTTCAAAGCCCTCGACCAACAACCGGTACTTGACTTCTCGCCTAGACACTACCCGTGCAATCCTATCTAAGAACCTCTTAGATAATGAGACCCCGTCCCAAATTTCCTCTAACAACACGTACCATGTTGTTGTCAACTTTATAACGATCATAGATGGAGACACCCTCCTAAGAAACTAATACCTAGCCAATACTTGACTAAGTTCACAATTTGGAGTTGCTTACAAGCTTCCTCCAAGTACAATACTCAACTCATTACCTATAGGTTTCTGAGTGAGGACATAGTGACCATCTCACAACCCGAGTGGTTCACTTACACCAACTCTCCTAGAGAGTGGCTCAAAGACACGAAACCTTAAAGGCTACATCTTGATGAACAATGGCTTCGGTGCTCAAATTGGTCCAAGTCTTCATGTATTTATAGCCTTGAATTGTGTTGATGTGCAAGCTAGGTCTTCAGAGAAACACAGCTGGAGGAATTGCGGCCAACCCTATATTATTTTCAGAAATATAACCAAGTTTTGTTTCATGTATGACCAAACAAAAAAAAAACGCAAAAATATAATATAATTATATTTTTGTTTTAAATAATATTCCTTCAACCGACTTCATGAAAACTTGTTGAGCAAGGCTCATTTTGCCCAGGCGCACGTGCTTGCATATATAATTGAAGCAAATCTTGACTGAGATTTGAAATAAAAATTCTGCACGAAAACAGAGCATCAGGATGCTGTACGATGATGCTACATCATCTCTGTCCAGCATCTGGCTATAACTTGTTTTTGCAAAATGTAGCCAACATAAAAACCTCAACACTCCTTGACCGACCTTTTGAGGCATGCTTCCAGAATGGCAGTTAACTCGCGTAAAACGATTAAATATATTGCTAAACATTATGTTTTGATAACATATATTAATAGGTATCTTAATGTTAAAGTCGATGAAATATTTATCTTCATCAATAATGATACAACTGAAATAATTGAGGCATATGTAGTTGGAAACAATCAAATTATCGAGGATTTGAGTTCTTCAGAAGTGGTGGAGACTAATGTTCAGAAGTGGTGGAGACTGATGAGTCTCTCCTTTTGAGATTTGTAAATGCTTCATTCAATAGTACTCATCAGTCTCCACCACTTCTGAAGAACTCAAATCCTCAATAATTTCATTCTTTCCAACTACATATGCATTGATTATTTCAGTTGTATCATTATTGATGATGCTAAATATTTCACTGACTTTAACATTAAGGTACCTATTAATATACGTTATCAAAACAGAGTGTTTAACAATATATTTAATCGTCTTACGCGAGTTAACTGCCATTCTGGAAGCATGCCTCAAAAGGTCGGTCAAGGAGTAATCTTTGTTGTAACAAAACGGACAACGATATATCGAATCAGAGATTTTAAACTTATAGTAATCATCCTTCAACTTTTTGTAATATCTACGCTCATAGTATTCCAAATCAGATTCACGGTATGTTATGATTTTCTATACGTAACAATAGTATGATTGTTATTACGAACCCTAATAACCAGAATAGGTTCTCCTCCCCTGTTGTTGCGGTTGTTATTTCGGTTGTTGTTGTTATCGATGTCGTCCACCTTAGTCGTCAACGCCGCTATCGTATGATTGTTATTACGAACCCTAATGACCGAAATTGGTTCTCCTCCTGTGTTGTTGCGGTTGTTGTTATCGATGTCGTCCACCTTAGTCGTCAACGCCGCTATCTAATTTGGCAGAGCTTTGATCATCGTCGTTAAACCACCAAATCATGTCCTCGTAATAGGTTGATCTCCCATGGCCGAATCTCGTTCACGAAATAACAGGGAAAACCTGCTCTTATACCAACTGACGCAGTACGGAAGCGGGAAGGAATAACAAGCGCTAATCATGTAACAAAACACAGGTTCGCAAGCGACAAACTTGTCAAATAAACCACTGGAATTCACCTGATTTCCGAAATCCATTAGAAAAAATAATTAATTTGGAATCCACCAAACTTGAGAGAAATCTCTATAATTTTATTGAATCAAAAGGTTGTCTTCAAGACTATAATAGTTGAGCTTAAATAGTATGAAAAAATAAAACTAACAAATCTAGGTAAAATATAAAAATAATCAATCTAGCTGAAAGATAAAAATAACAAATCTAACTAAGAGATGGTAAAAGAAAATCTAACTAAAATAAAAAATACTAAAAAACCCTCCTACATCATCTTAATATGTGATCCACCATTATTATAGAATTGATATTAGGTTTACTTCATTATTGAAAATAGATAGTAAGATCGATGCCTTCATTTTTTCTTTATTTTTTTCTTTTAGTTTGACTAAAGTCTTGGGTTTCATCTTTATCTTGGGTATGCATTAGTGTTAAACTCTTGGGGAAAATTTGTCATCCATTTAAATCTCATAAAGCTCGAAGGATAGTCTCTACAGTTGCACGCAGAGGATATCCGATTAACGCCGAAAATAGGTAGTAAGAACATGAAATAGAGTTTATGTTCATGTTTTAACATGTTAATTTGATGTTATCATAATAATCAAATAATGAAAAGGATGTGATCGAAATTCGAAATCCTACCCATTTATAGAATTGACTCGGTCTTGAGAGTTGTTTGGCTATTTGTGGATACAATGGTACAGTGATACTCGTACACTCTTATTACTAATTCTCTCTGAAAAAGACAAATAAAATAACCACGTGGGATGGGACAGAGGCTGCTATTCTCAAGTCCTCCAATAATCTATGAATCATCATGACCATGACTCAACTTATCTTCAAGTTGAATCTCCGTCCAGAATCTAATAAATGCTGCGAGTGACCCTTCCAACCAAGACAAACTTGGAGGGCAATATTTCCAGTAGCTTAACGACCCAATCCATCAAACTGCCCACATTATCTTGCCATATTAATTTCATTAATTCTTCCTTATAATCAAATTTTACTATATATCAAATTATACAATCGTTGCTCTTCGCCCTTTAAATTACTCACACTAAAAAACATATTATCGAAAGATATCTTCTGATAAAATTTTACGCTACCAAAAATTATCTTTATGTAAAATTTATATCACTGAAAGATATCTTTCGATATGAGACATAAGAGCAACCATCAAATTATATCGACCATTATTTATGGATTGGTTTGGTTATGTCACTATTTGCATTGCATGATGCATATATCAGCCGACGGTTAAGACAAAAATATGAAGCTTCCAATTTCTTCTCATTCCTCCTCAGCTGCCTCACTCACAACCCTTAACTTAAGGTCGTCAGCCTTTATTGAAATTCTCAATTCAACACCAATTATTGTTTCCTTCATATTTATTACTCATCTCATACACTCACAACAATATCTATAAATTGCTAAGTTGAGATATTAACTAACAACATAAGACTCTTATACTATTCTATTGAATCACCTATTCATTAAGAAAACAGAAACTTAAAGCAAGACAATGGAATCTTATTCTTCATCTAATAGATCTTCATACATATCCCAAAACACCAAGAAAGCAAATGGATCAATGAAACATGAATACCCTTTTCAATCAAATAAATATTCTTGGCTTCATTCAGTAAGAAAATCACCAACAAAAACATGGAATAAGAAGGCACCAATAGCACCAATGGCACCAATACCTCCTAAAGTATACAAAGTGGATCGTTTAAACTTCAAAGAACTTGTTCAGTCCCTTACTTGTGCACCTGAGTTCTTTCCTCCACAGTCTCATCAACAACTTCTTCAAACCGCAGACCAGAACCAGAACACTGCCGGTGACAGTACTGTTCCATCTTTCCCGGTGAAAAATTTATCAAACAGGGTCGACACTGTAGAAGTGTCGACCCCTCAACCTCCACTAGTGCCAGTGAATACTACTAACAGCTGGTATCAGTACTTTCAAAATGAATATTTTGGAAAGAATTCTGATCAGCATGAAGAGGTAATGATGACGACTCCTGGTTTGTTGGAAATGAATTTGTTCTCACCAACTTCTTTTGGTAACTGGTGTTTTGTTCCTCCCATCATGACCCCAAGAGTTTGATAATAGCTATACTACTGGTTTAATTGTGATCTTGTTGCATATATATGTATGTCAAACCCAATACTAAAGAGTTGAGACTTGTTAACTCTGTTCCTAGTGGAGAATTTATATAGTCTTTATATTTGTGAGTTAGTTAGTTATTATTGAAGTCTTTGATTTTGAAAAATATAGTAAATAATATGGATTAGTTAGTTTGGTACTAATTGATTAGCTTATCTTAAGACTTGATGCAATTATTTTAGACTAAAATTGAGTTGTTATTGTATTATGATTATCATGAAATGACACAAAAAAAGAAAAGAGTCTAAAAATATGATTACATCTTTACAATTCAGATATTTCTTGAAGTTTAACTACAATGCTTGTAATTTGAGCTTCTCAATTTCTAATTGGGATGAAATTGTTGGAGAGACGCTCAAGGTGAGACCAAATCATGCTCCCAATAGAAAATCTTGGTATAACATCTCTACTATTGTTACTGGATGATGAGGATTCAGAGACACTATAGGGAGAATTGCGAACCAAAACAATTGACTCACCAATTTCTCTTTTCATCAACTCTGCTATATTTTCGTTCGCGTCTTGACCTGAACAATCTGAAACGTACAATGATCCTATTGCTGTCTCACCCTGTACTCCAAACTCAACTCTTGTTATTGATAGTCCATTCTCACGAATTACGCGTGTTGCATTTGATAATAGGCCCGTTTTGTCTTGAGTGCGAATATCTATCTTTAATCCCTGCAACAATACCATGGAATAAGATCCAACTTTACTACTTTCATTGTCACTAGAAAAATTAAAATACTCATGCCACATCGCGCAGCGTTGATTATTATATTAAGGTTGGCCATATAAAATTGAAATATTTATTAAGATATATCAACCATTGTAAATGCAGATAATAAAAACCCGAAAACAGATGGGACATACATGTGAAGCTCTGCGCTCTATGGCAGCGATTAAACATAGGGTGAGCCTTTGCTTTTCGGTTTCATTGTCAAGATTAGAACTACCCTTGTTCCTGATAAAGTACTCCTGCGTAACCAATACATTGACATCAATACCTCCAATTCAAGATAGGGGAAACTAATATATTTGGTATTAATTGAAACATGGTTTATATATATGTCGAATCGTAATCGCAGAACAGAAAAAACACCACATAAAAATTGCACAATATAGAGTACCTGTTCTGCCATGGGGCTGTTTGAGGTAACAGCTGCATGAAACACCTCATATTGCATGTCTGTGAGCACGCAAACAATATCAAACAGCAACTTAGGACGATCCCTGCTTTTTACATTCACCACCCAGTAACCTCGCCCCTCGTATCGATCCACCGAAACATGGGTCCCGTCACACCGCCTTTTGTGCTCTCCGCCATTATCCCCATGGCAGGCATGACAACTCTCATAATCACCACCATCATACATCATCTGGTGAAGCCGTCGTTCAGTATGGCAGTGCCCGACGGTGGAGCTCGTCAACCTCACACTCCTCCACTCTTTCTCTCGTCCCCCGTCATGGGCCTCTATCACTCTCTGGATATCATCCTCAACTTGGGCCAATCGCTCTGTGTCGTTGATGGGCCCAGGTTTTGATGCATCCTCCACATAGATAATGCAGGCTACTTTGCAATTGTGGACCCAAACCGTTGCTGAGGTGATGTTGAAGCTCAAGTTCATTAGTACCGCTGATATCTCTGAGAACAAGCCTGGTCGATCAGTTCCTATCACCTCTATAGCAACATTTGCATGTTGTGGTCCCTCGCAACAGTGTTGCACTGTTTCACTTAAAATTTCTGTGTTGCTTCTTGTTTTGCAGTCACAAAGTGTCTGAAAATCACAGATTTTTTTAGATTTTATCATATGAAAATGAAATTATGAATTACGTCGTTGTGTTTGTGCATACATGTGTGACATGACACAGAGACACATGGATCATCTACGGCTGAAGTAGATGATCCATGTCTAAATTTAACTGTGTCTACAACTATAGTAGTGTAGAGGATCCAAAAGCGACGCAGATGGGAGAGACAAAATATACCTGCTGAATGTGATGCACGAGGTTTTTGTCAGTGAGCTTGTTCCCAATCTGATCCTTCACATGGAACACTGCCATGTCGAAAAATAATCTTAGACCAACAAATGGGAGGGCAATTGATTTATCCAGATCAAATACAAAAGTAATTATTGTTAATTTGCTACTCTTATCCTTATTATTAAGTTGTTAATTTGTTCTTAATTATTGTTTACAGTAATAATATTTACAAATAAATCAGGGAGGTATACTGACCATCCATTAACCATCCGCCATCCGAAGAAATGTATGATTTGGAAATTATAAGGTCAAGATCTATCAACGCCTGGATCATCTCCAATAGTATCCCATGCTTGTTTGCTCTATCAATCTGCAAACACAAATAGACAGTAGAAATTAATGATTTAATATGAGTCAAATTAAAAGATAATATTAAGTAAAGTACTCAAATTCAACTTATTTGCTTGTATAATAAACCTTCACCACAGTGCAGTATCTGCAGGAATCATTGTCTATGCAAACCCTGCACATATCGAACAAGAAACACAATGAATTCGTTAATCGATATATTGAACTCCAACTGATAACTAAATAATGAGAGATATACTACATCTGGTCTTAAATATAAGAAAAAGTTGAGTCAACAAAAGTTTATGTATTTGGTTCAAAATTTGGACCACATACATCAACTTTTGTCGATAACTTTTGTTGATGTAACTTTTTCTTATACTTAGGATCAGAGGAGTATTAGACAAAGAAAATAACAGACATAAGTATTGTACCTAGGTGGATGGATTCTTTCTATGTGTGATTCAATCTCTCTGTTGATGTGAGGCTGGTAAATAATCTCCATATCCACTATGAAACAATGGTTGAATTTGAGTTTTGTTGCCTGGTGACTGGTGCATGCATGTATCTACAGAGATTCCTTAGCTGCATAGTTCAGAAACATTTTCAAAACACACGAGGAAAGAAAATAGCTACATATAAAATAAAATAATTAAGTGAAATATAGTGATTGATTCAAAAAAAAAAAGTGAAATATAGTGATTGCACATAATGAAAGGAAAAAATATTAATAATAATGATTGATAAGGTAACCATTAATTAATAATGATTGGAACCTTAATGGCAAGGATATGGTACAGAGAAGGATGAACTTGATTATAAATAAATATAGTAGGTTTCATAAGCATAAATACTATAAAAAGTTGAAATAGCGACAAAAATTTAGAGACACAAAATACAAAATCCGCCTCTAAATTCGTCCTTTTGAGTTGGTTTGCCTTAGGTTGAGTACCCCTTGTATTTTTCTCAGTTTGATGGGTTTACTACTCATTGTACTTTTTTCTTTCATTTATATTAGTTTCTTTTGCCGTTCAAAAACAAAACTAAGTACTATTAGATCTTACAATTTGGGTTTCGATTTAATTCATCTTTTACAAAACAGACTTGTAAGATGAAAATTATCTCCGTTTTAACGCATTTACAAGTCATATATCATTTAATGTTGGAATTTTAACACGCCCCCACATGTCCAGGGCTAGACATCAGGAGTGTGACCCGAGTAATTTGATAACGGTAATCCAATATAAGGTGTTCCACTAATTTTGAATAGACTTTAATATCATCTTACAAATTTGGGTTGGATTTAATTCAACCCTTACAAAACCGATTTGTAAATTTATTTTTGGTCAAGTAGCTTAATGACTAAAAATTTCACCCTTAAGATAAATAAATGAGTGTATGAGATTCGAATCAATGCCTTTACATATATAATGTGATGTTCCTATTAACTGAGTTAAACTCTCGACACAAGTTAATTACCGTCTCCACTTATAAATATGTTTTTAGACCGTGTCAATGTAGGACTATTAACAAAAGACGCCAAATTTTAGAAAGCAATTTAATTAATACTCCTTTTGCTAGTGGAGTCGTGTAGAGGTGTAGCAAGAGTGGCAAATCTTGTGATATTCTACGTTTAGTTACGTATATATTAAGAAAATACTAGCTGTGTACATATACATAGTAGTAATTAGTACAGCATGGAGCCAAAACAGATGCAGTGAATCGATCATGCATAAGCTGTTCTACTGCACATAATAAAACAAAGTGTGCCAATGTTGAAAACCAATACTTTCACTGCTGTATAGCTTTGGCAACTGGCGTTATTGAATTTATATGAACTCCAGTATGTGCGTAATAATAAATATAAAATATACTATTCTTCAAATTTTTACAATAACAACAACCCAAACTGCACGTCCTCACTCACCTTTTCTTTGTTGGCATTCAATATCGAAGAATTTCCAGATGAAAATAGTGACAACTTGTATGTATTGAAATTGAGTATTCATTCATGGTTTTAATCGAGTAGGGTGAGAACTGTGACTTTACCTTACCAATATTGTGCCACGTCAATTGATGCGAACGTGGCAGTCCTGATATGTTCTTTTATAGATGGACGAAATGAAAAGTTATTGGACACTCACACAAAGTGAAGGGACCGAAATTCAAACTCTAATCATAACATTTGATTTAACAATTTTGACATTTAGATCAGTTGAAATAAGATTTATTGACAGCATTCCTTATATGTAATTGTGAAGGAAAAAAAAAAACTAATTAAGCATGGAAATATAATTTATTAATGATTTAAATTCGATTAAGCAAGAATGGTCAAGTTGCGGGTAAAAATGGAAATGAGAAAGACACGCGAGAAGTACATAGGATGCCAAGATAAACTCTCTTAATGTAAGGCTTATTACACTTTTTGACCCATAATCATACTTAGGGTATGTTTGTTTCAGATTTTTCACAAAAAAAAAAATCTATTTTTCCCAAAAAAAAAAATCTATTTTTTTATCTTACTTGTGTTTGTTTCGGATTTTTTCAAAAATCATTTTAGTAAAAAATTCATTTTTTTTCATCAAAATGAGAATCTATTTTCAATAGCTTTTATCAAAATCTTTTTTTTTTATCATTCATCATTCCTCACCGTCTTAAAAAAATAGATTTTAATGATTGTAAACAAACGGCAAATAACTTTAGATTTTTTTTAAAATCTCTACAAAAAAATGATTTTCTTGAAAATGATTTTTTTTAAAAAAAAAATTCATCTTTTTTAAATTTCAAACAAACGGGCCCTTAATCGGATGGGCTTCACAACTAAACATAGCGGTAGCTTTTACACGAGAGAGGATTATCTCAAGTGGAAATTTTTTTTGAGAGAATCCCTACTCTCCAGATTTAGTCATCTAGATGCGAGAAAAAACATCTGTCGAAATGGATAAATCCAGACGAAACTGATTTTTAAGAATCGCGGGGATAAAAAAAAAATCTCAACATAGAGATGCGTCTTCATGTTGGCCTTCTGGCTTGGACAAAAAATCCATGAAAGATTTAAATACATAACAAAAAGCCAAAAACCTGTGTTACCTAAAATGAAATGGCTACGTTTCTGTTTGTTGCAGAAGCAGAACCGAACCAATGCTGGTGTACCCTTAGGGATAGAGTTGAAGAGGGAAGTTGAAGGGAACTGAAATTTTTCATGAGCTTACCTAAACATTCATAACTCCATGTTATTAATAAAGTTGTTAATAATTGATTCTCTTAATGTGCATGGTTGATGATCATCATATTATAATAGAGCACGTAACTTGAGTGCATAAAGGTTTTTCATTACCAGAACAAAATATAGTATTAAATATCCATTTGCCAGAAAACATTTTGTTAGATAATATTTCTATTTCTATCAAGAGAAAAACAACCTTATAAAACTATGAAAATGAGCATGTGCTGATTGAATTTATGAGTGGTGAATGTGCATGGAAAATAGTGGGCAAGGTGTAACCTAAATGGATGACTATTGCATTCTATACCAAAGCATTTGTAACCAAGAAAGAAGCCAATTTGCCTTTGCAATTGCATACACAAGAAACTACCATTTTAAAAATTGCAAAAAATATGGGCCAATAATATATGGCACAACTAGCTAAACAAAGCGGGGTCAAAATGATTTTTTTTTTTTGTATTTGTAAGTTGTAACTGGCGAGACTAACCCGATCCACCGAGACAGATCAAAATTGACAGCTCTAATGTAAACCATGATCATACATGAATCAAGCTAGTTGAAGATAAAACCAGATATTATAACTGGTAACTTACATGCAGCTAATAGTTTGTCAACATGAAACTCCAAGTAGTAGCTAGTGATTCCAAACACATGTCAATTGATTCTAACTATCTTAAAAGTTATACAGATATATAACAAATTATGAGTGTGAAGTTATTGAAATAAAATCTTAATCGAACAGTTAAAAGTTTGTAGTTCATTCTCTAACTAAAGCACATTCCTCACTTTGGAAGGAACAAATCTGACAACAAATTCCATTCCCATCAATTTCCCCTTTTCAGCTCCCAATGTAACTAAATCTCGTATGTGTGCATAGGGGTTCGTAGCATTGCAACTTGGTGTGGAGCAATGTTGACAAATTTCTACCATAGTGGTGACACGGCACAATGGATTTTGTGCCAGGCACCACAAGGCACAAACACAAACCATATTATATCTACCATGTTTTTGCTATAGGACAAACGTGTTCTTATGGCGGGTTTTGGGCTAGGCAACATAACTCACTATTCCCTATTTATAGAACACTGGCTATTTATATCTACCATCTTGTTTATATAACACTGGTGTGAACACATTCTGTCTGAGGACTCGGGTTGAACATAATCCACTGAACTGTGGTTGAGGACTCGGGCTGTACAATTTTTAGTTTAATAAGTAGTGTTAGTAGTATTTTGTTGGGGGTGGGTTTGAGTTCGCAATCTTATTATCACTCCACGCCTTACCTCTCACAATCTAACCACCAAGTTAAGCTTATAACTTCCTCAGCCTATGCAACTAATATGATATTTCCATAAAATTTGATTGATCTAACTCTCTACATTCCATGAGTTTCCCCAATTATTCTTTCATCATTTAGTAAGAAAGAAACAACTAGAACTAGAAGAACCGTAAACAAACCTGGAGAAGGATAATGCCACTAGGTCCAGCTATTTACATGGCTCGAAACCTGTGGCAGATATCAGTATGCATTTAAATCTGCTAAACTGCATATGTCTGAGAAATTTAATCAAAGATACTAACTAACTACTAGTAGTATTTTATTGTATTATAAATTTATAACAAAAAATTTACAATGATCCCAAGCACAATAATATTACTGGAGAAAAGGAATTATACAGTTAATTTTGATAAATCTAGTCCTAGAGAAAAGGAATGTGAAGTAAACAAATCCATAATGTGAAGTGTAACTGTAACCTCTAGAACTAGAAGTACTGAATCATCTTCAATAAGCAATCAATGTTGCAATTCAATTAAGTTGAGATTGAGTCATTTTGCTTAGCACTAGCGGCGGCGGCGGCAGTGGTGGCGGCAGCTTGTTCTTCTAGACGCTTCTTTTTCCAATACTCATCAAGTGGAGGTCCAAATATTGATTTACCAGAAACAACACCAATACTACATAGCACATACAAAATCATATCATAATGATGATCATACATAAAACGACTTGACCAAGCTAATTGAAAAATGTAAATATTAACCGATGATTTGTACAATAATAATAATAACAAAAAAAATTGATGTAGGAAATTGTAATTGGAGATAGATAGATATAGGGAAGGAGAAGATCAAAACTTACATGACTGCACCGATGACGAGTGGGAAGGAAAGAAACTTTCTTCGCCCGAACCCCCCAAACATTTTCGACTTTTAATTTCTTTGCTCAAAACTTCTTCACTCAGATTCCGCCGGTGTGTTGTGTTGTGTTTCACCAAACAGATACTACTACGCTAGGCCACTTCTCTCTCTCTCTCTAACCCACCCATAACAATTGTTGGACACAGAAGCCCATAGAAACTTTAGCACCAAAGCCCGTTAAGATGTTTTCTCTTCCCACCTCCGGTGAATCTTTTATCCCCTTGAATTTTCAATTTTGCCCTTGAAAAAACTCCGGTTCGTAGAAACCGAAGGATTTTTTTGCCTTGAAAACAAATTTCGGTTTCTAAAAACCGAAATTTACTCTGAATTTGCACTAGTAAAAATTCGGTTTCTGCGAACCGAATTTTTTTGTAAGGACAAAATTGGAATATTGGGGGTATAAAAGATTCATGGGAGGTGGGAAGAGAATTTGTGACTATTCTTTTAGGCCCAGCCCATAGAAACTTTAGTACCAAAGAAAAATTATCTTCCCCCAAGACTCTTTTTTCCCGAAAAGATTTTTTTGCCCATGCATAAAAACTACGGAAAATATTTCCGAACTTTGAAGGCATTAAATAATTAGGTATTGAAAAGAAAGAAGAAAAAAAAGTTGCTTTAAAATGGAAGTGAATATTTGTTTACCCTTATGAAATAAACTCGTTCGATGTGAGAATTAGGGGTGCTCGCTGTTTGGTTTGGATAACAAATAAAAAAAATTTGATTCGATCCAGTTTTATGCGATTTAATTTGGATCGGTTTTTTGGATATCTAAATTATAAATTTTTTATTAAATTTTAATATTATAAAATAATAGTTTGACTTTTTTGACGAAATAAATATTAAGTTTGATGAAAATATAAAATATAATATATTAAGAAATTAGTATTTTGGAATACAATTATCAATTATACTTAAAACATATCAAAAAATAAAAAATAAATTAAATTAAACAAACAAATAGTATTAACAAAATATAAAATGAACAAAAAATAGGTTAACTCAATATATACTCATACTAATAAAAAGATAAGTAAGTATTAAAATATATGTATGCGGTTTGGTTCGGTTCGAATCGGTTTTGAAAAATCAATCTGAAATCTGATCCAATCTAGCGGTTTTCACAAAAGAACATCTTTTAAACTTCAATAGAATAAAATTATTTTAAATTCATAAATAAAATGAATCATTTACTAATATATTTTTTAAAAATTACATTACTGATTTTTTAAGTTGTAAAAGTATTTAGTTAATATAGTATCAATACTACCTTTTTTCAATAATAAACTTACCGATATAAGACTTCCAATCGGACCCAAATCAGCCAAACACAACCGCGCCAAAGAGGGAAGGCATATCTATGATATGAATCCTTAAAAAATCCGTCAATAATCATTCCTTGAAAGTAATAGAGAATTGTAGTTTGATTTTTAGCTAGGTACCATGAGCAAAGACAGAATCTCCACCTTATACCTTTAATTAATTATAGTTGGTGCTATCAAGTATCAACTCTGCAGTACGTTTCCAATACATTAATAAAATGTATTAAGTGTATGTTTGGTTTCAATTCTGGAGCATCCAGAATTGATTCTGGACGTGTAGAATTGATTCTGACTTATTTGGTTTCTCAAAAGTAGAATTGATTCTGCCTCCAGAATTGATTCTACTTGAAGCTAGAAATCGTAGCTTCTGATTCTAGAATTGATTTTTACACTCAAATTTTTTGTTCAACTCACTTTTTCATGAATATATCCAAACATAAACCACTTCAGCTTAAAATCAATTTTGGCCAGAATCAATTTTACAGAATCAATTCTACCAAAATCAATTCTCTCCGCCGCAGAACCAAACACACGCTAAGTTTATTTTTGTAGAATCAGAATTGTGTGTCTTGTTGTACCAAAAAAAATGTTTATCTTGTAAATACAACTTAGTTGGTAGTTGCAAGATTTATGCAGTGATCAAAGTTCGAACATTATATTTCTCATTTTCTTATAACTCAAAAAACACTTATAAATATATTTATATTTACCTCCCAAGTACTAGCAGGGCTCAAATCCCAGACCTCCCAAATTTAAAATTCATTTTTCTATCATTAGATCAAACTCTTAAAATTAATATATACACATTTCTTTTTGTCAAAGTTTAACCAATAATGTCAATAAATGTTGATTCAGTTGATAAAGGAGTATGTTCATATTGCATGGATTCAACTCTCACTGTTGGCATGAAGACATCTTTGATGAACAATTTGTCATAGTCTCAAAGACTCTAAATTTTGATGTCTACCCAAGCCACAGTGTGCTCTCGACACCCAACTCATCTAAATTTTTGTATATTTTTTTTTTTTTAAAAAAAAAAAAAAAAAAAAAAAACTTAACCAATAATGAGCATCTTTTCCGTGCCAAAA
Organism: Trifolium pratense; assembly: GCF_020283565.1. Taxonomy (NCBI): domain Eukaryota; kingdom Viridiplantae; phylum Streptophyta; class Magnoliopsida; order Fabales; family Fabaceae; genus Trifolium; species Trifolium pratense. Next base: position 45,689,480 of record NC_060062.1, on the reverse strand, counting down.
CTAGAGACAAAGCAAGGAATTTCATTTTTCAAACCCCTTTAAATTACTAGCAGCATCAATACCTTTCTCTAGTAAACTTGTGGGATAGGATTAGGGAGCTTATTAGTTACTAACTTCCTACAATTGAAAATTAATCAGATAATTATTATTATAATCTCATAACCTCTTTGTTCAAACAATCAACCTCGCTAAATAAATCAGTCAAATTAAAGAAGTACTATAATTCCTAGTGCAACATGAGCTGCACCAAGACATGCTTTTACAAAGGTAAAAAGGTTAAGAATTCATTGTACACATGCAAAAAGCACGATGGTGTTGGAGTGGCAGCGTGGCTATGTCAAAGTGTCGCAGCTACTTTTTTTGCTTCCTTAGAATTGTGTTGTTGTGTGAATATTGAAACAAGAGATGGTCCCGAAGATGATTCCTTTGTGCAACTCAATCTTATTCCTTATGCAGAAAAGGAGGACTATAATAGTAGTCATATCTTGAAGCATGATTGAATTGTTGAAGAACAACTTTATAACTAAAATCAATGTTGAAATGATATATAGCATATAGAAAAGTATGGTTTGTTCTCCTCTCTTATCAAGGTGTGTATATTAGTAGTATGCACGAAAATGTTATTATATTTATAATTAATTAATTGTTGTAAATTTGTATAATTATATTAATTAATATGGTGTATAACTCATTTTTAATTTAAGGCAACTTTTTTAGATATAGGAGATATAAAGTAATCATTTCAATTCGTCCTATATTAAGAGTTACATAAAATAACAAAATATTATTGGGTGCGAACTTTGGTCATTCATAAAATCTACTACAAGTAGAAGGTGGAACTTGTTTTGTGCTGAAATCAACATTGTTTCTTCAAAAAAAAACATTGTTTTGTGGGGATGATGGCATCAAGCGTCTCAATTTTGGTTGGTTTGATCGTTTGCTCTCGGTCGCCCCTCCCGATTTAGCCCTTTGCAACTATCTTTTTTGTGCTCGGAGCTTCTTAATGCTTTTGGAGTTCGTCTGGTTCATACGAGATAGGATGGTGTGTTTTGATTTGAGAAATTTGTTGCTTAGCTTTTGTTCTTTGTTTTTTTCTATTGTTGTGTTGTTTTGTGTTTTCTTTTGGTATATTGAGTACTTCTTATACTCTTTAGGCTTTGCTAGCCTTCTATATTTATATATGTCATTTGAAAATATATATATAATTTCACTTTAATTTATATATTAGGCGTTGCAGTTGATTGAATACTGAAAATTATATGATGATTGAGCTTAATACATTCAGATATCAAACTAGTTATTTATCTGATAAATTCCTACCTATAATAACCGTGATAGAAAATCTAACAGCTCCTCCATACATGTATGCTAGGCAACTGATAAAGAGCTTTCCCAACAATAGTGCATTTCCATTTTATGTAGACACTTCATGTGTCTCCTACACGAAAATGCAATGCCTTTAGCGGCTTTGTTCGTTTTTCCATGAGGTAAGGGGAATGTAAGGGCATTGCACCCCTAATGCCGTTCTTCCAACGCATTTGGAGGGGTAGGCACTATCACTGCCAAAAGTAAATATAGCCGACTAAAGTGGAGGTGGGTTAAAGAAATTGGAAGTTCAATGTTCAAACAGTATGAAAGAGAAAAAAAAATGGAAGATTAATGTTCAAATTCTCGGAAAACAAAATACTCATAGTGAGATCTATTCTACTCGATGGTTTGGATCAACATATTGGGTTAAGACCAATCATACAAGTGATTTTGACATCACACTTTAACGCAAAATCTTAAGGCATTAGGTTTATGGTTCTTCTCACTTACATGTTGATCAACATCAACTCTTTTAACCAATGTGAGACTTAACTCATAGTTGATATATCTCAACATCTTTCCTCATCAATTCAATTAAAATTTATTTTTATCATCACAGAACTATATATACACTTAAATAAATAACAAATTAACATCCACAATATATTAAGTAGTTGTTCACTTTATGTCACCCCTCCCTTTCACATACTTTCTTTTATCTAATCAACTGCACATGGTTTGCATGTTTGTCTTTTTATCATTTTTCAGCAATTATTGTAAATAAACCGAGCCACTCTTAAAGAGTTAACAAGACTACAAGAGGTTTAACTAATATATTAGGTTTAAGTGGTTAATGGGTTTCTTTTAAGACGCATGATTTAAGAGAACTTAAACTTAATTCTAAATCATTGAGTAAATTTTATTTGTCTCGCGATCGAACTCTAAATTATAAGTTTCATTCCCTTGAATATCAAAAAGTTAATATATACATTAAAAATGAAAATAAAACTACAAGAGGCTAATTAAACCTGTTTTTCTTTATTATACATGCACAAGGTCAAGAGCCTAACTCTCAAGATTTAGGGGATTGAATTAAGATTAATATTTGTCAGATGTCACCTTACCAATCAACAATTTTAAAATCTACATATATTAATATTGTATGGTCCTTAAAATTAATATTGTGTGGTCCTAAAACCTTGTCGTATTTGAGGTATAGTTTTTATAGACAGCCTTTCACAACAATTAAAAGTAGGTAAAAATCTCTACCAAAAATTTAAATACGTATAAATGATTTATTAATAAAATCAACCACGGAACTTTTTACTATTTTTATTAATATGCTATTTTAAATTTCTCATTGATGTGTTAATTTGAGTTCAATTTTCAAAGAAGAACAATACGCACAAACATTATTGATCTTGCGGCCGAATTTCATATTACCAACACCCTTTATAAACTTAAGTGTTAACAGCAAAAATATACTAATACTTCAACATAAAAACTTAATAATTTTTAGTAGAGATGACTTTTAGTACTCTCTCTGGTTCTATATATAAGAAGAAGTTTACTTTTTAGATTCATTGTAAAGTTGATGTATCTAGACTATAATGTTGTCTAGATACATCAATTTTGCAATGAATCTAAAAAATAAACTTTTTTTTATATATAAGATCGGATGAAGTATCTTAATATGAGTATTTATAGTACAGTTCCAAATTCAACACCTCAAGTCCACGACATATTGATTCCATCATAAAATAGGTTTCACCTCCAACCATAGGGTACAAGTACAAGAATGGCCGGGAAAGATTATTTTGGTGTTGAAGCTTTTATAATTTTTAGTAAAGATAATTTTTAGTAGCTTAATATGGAGATCTCTATAGGGTGTACGTACTTGGAAGGAATTCACATTTGATTTTAAACTTCAACACTAAAATTAAATTAAATTTGTAACATCAAAATATGTTGAGACACTTGTATAGTTATGATTCCAAATAAAAATTATTTAGACACTCACACACAAAAATACATGTGCATATATTTGTTTTAAAAATACATATCTTTAATTTTTTTTTCTCTTTTATTTTTTTCATTTCTGTGTGTCCAAAAAAGTGTTTATTTGGCATTGTGACCAACAAATGTTTCTCCATCAATATGTTTGGTATTGATTTTTTAATATTTAGTAAAGGAAGAGAAATTAAAGTAAATAAGTGAGTGGATCAATAAAAGATTAAAGTACAAAACCCAAAAAAATGAAGATAAAACTATATGATTTGTTAGTAATTAAAATTACATTTTGATTTGTACAAAAGAAAAACTTTAAAGTAATTTCTATAGAAAGAGATAAAGTGTTTCTTTAATGTAAGAATATTATATATACTCCCTCCGTACTAAAATATAAGCAAAAATTAATTAACAAAAGTGAATGTATTTGGTCCAAATCATTAACCAAATACATTAAGTTTGTTTGACTCAATTTTGCTTATATTTTGAAACGGATGAGTATCAAAGAGCGTGTGTTAGTGATGAAAAAGATTATTTGCTCTCTATTTGCTTACCAAAAGTGAAGAACAAATTGCTTCGACCTTTCGTGCACAACAAAGGGTAGATAAAATAGAGGTAGATCCCAAGTGTGATAAATGATGTATGGCTATGGATAAGGAAAGGAAATAAACCATCAATCTTTTGTTCGTGTTCTTTTTATTTTATCCAGATTGTAAAACCTTATGATATCAGATGATTCAGATTTAAAGTAATTTATATTTAAATTTAAATCATTGATTCTTGATTGGATTATCGGATCTCTCTTAACTGCATACAGTGCAAATCTATCTTCTTCTTTTTTTGAAACTTTTTTTTTTATTTTTTATTAATTTATTAACTCGATTGTGTACCATATATGAAAAAGAAGAGAACTATAGTATATTTTTGTCCGTATCACCCGAAAATTTATACATATAAATAAAAGTTTTGAGTTTGAACCGAAATAACCATAAAAAATTTACCGCTAACAATTTCAGCATTGCGGAAAAAAAAAACTAATTTTGTGATAACGAAAACAACTTGATTTTGTACCAATATATCTTTGCATAACTTATTTCTAAAGTAGAGTATTTTTTTAGGGATGTTGCTGACGAGTTTTTCGAAGCATTTTTTTTAAGATTTTATTTAAAGTTGTTATTTATTTTAAAAAATAAATATTTTAATTTTGAATACCTTTGCTCTACATATTTTTATAAATTATTATTTAAAATCTTTTAATAGTGTCTCTCCCTTTCTCAAAAATAAAAAGTAGGGTAAGCAAACTTTATGTTTTCCTTCTTTTTTCTTAGCAATACAACCTTTATTATTCTTTCTCAATTTCCTTCTCCAAGACCCCAACTCCTATGACAATTCTAGTAACCTATAGATTCTCTAGATACAACTATGGAGACTTTATTTTCACGATTATTGCATGCTCAAATGCTCAAAGTTATTTCAAATAAGCAACTACATATGGTATCTTAAAGATATTAGAAAAATATAGTTTGGTAGCTCTAGTTACCTCTCACTCATATACTCTCACATTTTCTCTAATCTCATTTTTGTTTCTACAATTTTAACAGTTAATATTCGGAATAAAAATTATTTTTATAAATAAATTTCAAAAATGGTAAAATCCAGAAATCACAATTTTCACATTTTAGAAAAGATGGAACATGAAAAAAAATCATATGCTTTTACCTTTATATAAACAGAAAATAGTATCAACCTTTGAAATATTTTGACTAGAGCTCAATTAGATTTATGCTAAATGTATAACCAGGATTTTTAGCATTTTTTCTTTATATTATATCAATACTGCTTAATTCTTTTAAAAAAAATAGTATTAAAATGTGAATTTTTAATGTGAAAAAAAATTGTGAAACGCTCATCTTAGTCCTTGAGGGTGCGTTTGATCTGCTAAAAATCAGGGGAATGGACAAAGCAACTTTTGTTATACCCTGTGTGATTTGAAATTGGTTATGGGACTAAACAAATTAGGTAGCAAGGGACAGGACAAAAACAAGATTTTTTGTCCCTCACTGAACCACGGGACAACTTTTTGTCCCTAGTACAACTATAAAAAATACGAAAATACCTATTTTATTTTCGAATATAAAAATATTATCATCATATATCTCTCCGGTACAGTTTTGTCCTGTCCTGTATTATCTTGTTCTGTCCAGTTCTTGCTGTTTTACGAATCAAACGCACAATGTGCAATTCATTGTTATTCTGATCTCTGACTCATGAAAAAATATAAAATAATCCCCGACTCTACAATCTCTTTGTCATTTTAATTCCTAATGTTAAAAATAACCGTTAATTTTGCAACAAAAAAAAAATTGAGGTGTCATTTTTTGAGGGACATGAGCATGCTGAATAGGTATTAATTGGATAAGTGGCGTGATAGTATGTGACGTTTTTAATGTATACAAATCTTAATTTTTTTACATTTTATATTATTAATACATTGTTATTGGGGTTTTGCTAACGAGTGTCTCGGAACACATTTTAAGCATTTTATTTAAAAAAAAAATTCAAAAAATTAAATACTATAATTTTTAATACGTTGACTTTACACATACCCATAAAATTTCTATATCATTTAAGATCTTAAAAAGCGTCCGAAACACTTGTTAGCATTTGTCATTGTTGATATCAACTTTTGTGACTGAGCTTAAAAATCAAACTTTATTTATTTTTTATTTGTAAACAATAAAAATCAAACATTAGAGGACCTGTTATGAACTATTCCTAGAGAATAACAAGAATAGAGAAGAAGAGATGAAGGAGAGAAAGAGAAGAGAGAATAGACTATTGTATTGTTCTATTCAAGGTGTGTATTACATTGTAACAAAGGGGTCCTATTTATAGGACACAATTAGGGGACAAGAAAACCTACACAATAATGGACATTCATTACATATTATTCATAACACTCCCCCTTGAATGTCCATGAAGGATATTCTTTCTCTAAAAAAAAAAACTCTAGTGAAGGAAAAAGAGTACATCATCATTTGTGTGTGAACTGCCTCATTAAAAACCTTACCAGGAAAACCCAGTGGGACAAAACCACGGTGAAGGGAAAAAGAGTGCAGAACATATTTATATCTCCCCCTCATAAAGACAATTATTATACATGAGATGAAAAATCAAATAATCTTCTGTACTAGCTGCTCCAAAGTTTTACTAAAAGTTGACTCTGTAGAAAATTCTGTCATATCTTCTTTATTATACTCTTCTCTAAATTAGCACTGCGTCTGATATTATCTTCATGTTGAGTTGTTGCAGGAACCATCATTTTGTAATAAAACAACGAATTTCTTGTATGTGTTGAATTACAATCCTCAACAAAAACATCTTCTCAGCTTGCTTGATGTAGTGCTAAAATCTTCACATGATTGGATGATATTGTTGTTTCTTTAAAGTATAAATAATTCTATGTTTTGCTTTACTTCAATATTTGGGTTGGATGAATAGGCAAAAATAAAATACTACGAAATTATAGCAAATATATTAGTGAGCTTAATTGAATTAAGATATGGTACTTCAGGACCAATTCAAATTGTTCATCATTTTCTTGAGGCATGACACATCAAATGACATTGCAACCATTTTTAGTATACAACAAATTAGATTTGTCAATGTCAAACTGTTTTAATACTTTTGCTATATAATCTTATTTAAATTATAAATTTAAATGAGAATATCTCATAAGCTCTTCGGGAGTCTAGATGATATTTTATCATTAATATAAGCCTCGGATATAAATAATTTATTGTCAAATATAACTAAATCCTTCAGGGATCATCATTATCAAGTGAGCCAGTAAAATACGTTAAAACACATATTTCACATGAATTGAGTATTTCAGATGCTACTCAACTTAATTAATTTTTTTGAATTCACTTCAGGTGAATATGCTTCTTGAAAATCAATGATTGACATTTATCAATATACTTGATAAACAATTCAAACTCTAAACATTTTGTTTTTATTATTTTTCCCTTGAAAACTTATTCATATCGATTTATCTCCATCTGCAGATGAAATGGACTACTGGTCCAAAAACATTTCGCTTTGCAAAGCTAGTTTAATTTTGTATCAATTGCGTCTATCTTATTTAGTCAATCATTTCATTGTCTATAATCCTTAATAGACTTTGATTTATGATCCTCATTGTCATTTATCACATATATAGCGCTTTATTATGTGCAAAAATATTGTCAACGTTGACTTCATCTCGGTTCCATCGTATTCCTATTCATGACATAGTTTGTCGAGATCTCTATATTTTCGTAAATTACAGGTACCTGATAAGTTCTTCTGGAACTGGAAAATTAATTATGTCAAATACTATTTTCATATCCTCACTCGGGTCATCTTTGTTTTTAGCTCCTTTTCTTATTTGAGGATTTTTATCTTTGGAACCGATTTGCTTACCATGCTTCACGCGTGGTTAGGAATCATTTGCAATATTAGATTGTCCAACAGGGACATTCATTTTTATTGGAGCATTAGCAGCTGTTGATTGATTTCATAAACTTTGCAAATGAGTTATCTTTTGAACTTCTGGTTCATATTGATTTCTAAGAGGATCAAAATAACAATTATTAATTTATTTCAAAACATTTCAATTGAACTTCTAGTTCATATTTTTAGCTGCTTATTATCTCCCCCTAATATTGGGAAAACTAATTCACCAATTGATAATCAGCCCATAAAGCTGTAAAAAAATCTCCAATTATTGGCTCACTTTGGAGATTCATATAAAAATTATTTTCCCAATATTCTTTTACTACCCATTTAAATGCATTATATTGGAGCAATTGAAACGTACCCAACACATCCAAAAATGTTTATATGGGAAAATATGTTTATAAACTAAAATTCAAATAAATTAGGGGAGATCTTATGTATATAATAATTTGTTGGCATGATGCTATTCAATATCTCAACATACATGTTTGAATGTTCCAAACTATAACTTAGAATGGATCTTCAGGTCCATTATTTTTTTGTTTGTATGAACATATTTCATAAGATGTTTGGTATAAATTTCAATTAACATATGATATTTATCAAATACTTTCTAGAATAATATATATAAAATGATCTCTTAAAAATAATCTCACAAACTTCTGGTTGTGAGTTTATAACAAACATACATGTGACCATTTGGTTGATGCATCAATTCAAATTTTAGAAATCTAATCGGTCCACATGATCGGTGTATTGATTTACAAATATCACCTTATATATATTCTAAAAAATAAGAGACGCTCGTTTTCTTAATTTATCAATTTTCTTTGCGAGCTAGTAATACACAAAAAAAAAAAAAATATTAGATTGAATGAACTTCTGGCCATTCAATACATATCCATAGAAACTTTTCGCATCATAATAGATCAGAGATGACCCAACTGATCTTGCCAATTACAAACTTATTATGATTTGTAAACTTCTGGTTTACAAAAACATGTGCTTCAATTGCACAAATATATATAAATATACCCCAAACTAGAGGCAAATATTGATAATATGTCTCGTAATGTATAGAGATACAAGATCTCATCAATTTCTTGTTTCAATAGGATATTCATTTATGCGAATATCCTTCAAACATAAAAAAAATCTTTAAGACTTAAAAATATACAATATATTGGCAAAGCGTAATTTTATTTCTCGATATAACAATGCATTGGCTCTTCTGGAACCTTCAATAATTTTTGTACTACTAAATATAAAAGTTAATTCCTTCCAAAAAAAAATATATAAAATTTAATTTTTCATAAATAGTAATATCAATGAATATTTTCATGCTAACAATTATGTTTATGTGGATTTCAGCAGAATTATAAAACAGTAACAGTTAATTTTTTTTTTTATCTAATAATTTAAAATCAATAAATTGATTTAAATAAGTAACAGAAGAATTAAAAACCAGTTTATATTTACAAACTGTAACCGAATTATAATTATAAGTAATTAAGAAAATAACTGTATTCAAAGCTTAAGAAAACATAATCACCATAAAATAAATTCAAAGTTTAATTTATAAAAAGCTAAATGTAACTTATTTTCTTAGGCATATATTTCATAGGGAATAATAATCGTCTACCTCATAGTAAAATATAAAATAGATAGATAGAGATCTTACTAAGTTGTGCATCGAGAAATAAAGTCGAATTATCATGTAAAAACTTTCACATTTCAATTGATAATTATTGAAATTGTACCAATCTAAAATATGATTAACCAAATATTTTTGAAATTATTTTCATAAGTTTGCTACTTCAGGAGCATATTCAAGAGACATACATAATCGTTCTTTTAATTTTGGTCCAATTTATACTAAGATCAAATAGATCATGTGGACTTTAATCATGTTGTAAAAAAAAATTAGTTCTTCAGGAACTCAACAACAAATCTCTATTCATAATGGCTAGAGAAATTCACAATTTTACAATCTTTCATGAATGGTTAAATTATTTGTTCTTCAAAAATTATACCAATAATATTCATAATATTGGTTAAGAAAATGCACATTCTTTGAGCAATCCATCAAAGATGCGCTAATATTAAAGCTTTAGCTTTTCAAGAACTATATCACAAGTGATCTTCATATAATGATCACAATAATCTTCATAATTTCTTCAAGAAAATTTTATTCTTTGAGCAATCATTCAAAGATGCTTCAATATTAAGGTTTTCCCTTTTTCTTTTCTTGTTCTTCGGGAACTAGCTAATGTCACATATATTTTCAATAGTTTTGCTAATTTTCCCACTTTTTTCCGGGGCCATGACTATTACCACGACCATAACCACAATTTTGTCCATGATAATCGTGTGTTGCTACATTCACTTATGTGAATGGAATAACATCAGTGGGTCGGACTTCATTCACTTCTGGGAATGATTTTTCATTCATTTCTCATTGATACTATCATCAAATAAAATTAAGCAAATAATTAGATAAACATAATAAACACAGTCAAATAAAAAATTCCAATTATCTTTATTAATATTAATATAATGTAACATAAAATTTTATAATGCAAATTAAATAGTAATATAATGAAATTAATAATAATTATAATGTAACCTATAATAATAATTATAATGTAACGTATATTAATTAGTAAGTTATTGAAAAAAAAATTGGCATATGCATAGAATAGGTAAAGTATGAAAAATAATTTGTTTATACTTTTCAATATGATACATGCAAAATTTGCGTATGATATGCATTTTTTTTTTTAATTTTTTTATGTTTTGTACAATATAACAATAAATAAATAAATCCAATGAAATTTGTAGATTGCAAAATTTTTATAAAAATCGATAAAGCTATCCCATGGATATGTATATTGAATTCTTCTCGAATTCTTAGGAAATAATTTGATTTTTCTTTTAAGTTCTTCAGGAACTATATAATATTGTTATAATGTAAGAATAATCCTTTATGCAATCCTCATAAGAATAATCCATATTCTTCGTTATATTATAATATATCTAATTGTACAATCCTTCAAAGATGTATCCGTAATGAATTCTTCAGGAATTCGTGGGTAATACAAATTGATTTTAAAATTGTTTAAGAACTGTATAACGGATCAAATATATATTCAATCAGTTATTTATCCAATCCTTCAGGGATTGATGTTCATTTTACTTATATCTATGAATCTTCAGGATTCATATTTTAAAATTTCATCATACTATGAATCTTCAGGATTCATATTTTAAAATTTATCACACCATGAATCTTCAGGATTCATATTTTAAAATTTCATCATAATATGAATCTTCAGGATTCATATTTTAAAATTTTATCACACTATGAATCTTCAGGATTCATATTTCAAAAATTTCACCACGATACTTCTGGATCGAAGGTTTGTGAATCAATATAAAAAAACAAGAAGACAAAAAATTATCTGAAAGAATAGAATAAAAAAAATCATACATAAAATAAAATTGTCACTTTCCTTTGTTGCTATACCTTTCTTGAAAGGGGAGAGACTATCGTGCTGATAACGTGTTATGAACTATTCCTAGAGAATAACAAGAATAGAGAAGAAGAGATGAAGGAGAGAAAGAGAAGAGAGAATAGACTATTGTATTGTTCTATTCAAGGTGTGTATTACATTGTAACAAAGGGGTCCTATTTATAGGACACAATTAGGGGACAAGAAAACCTACACAATAATGGACATTCATTACATATTATTCATAACAGGACCCATTAAATAGTCCCAATTTTAAAAAAGACATGTGACGCATTGCTCCATTGCCCCCACAAGGCACAAGTCACAACCATAGTGCCAAATGACTCAAAAGCCATGCACTGTAAATAATTTTCAGACTAAAACACCCTTACTAAATCACCTTAATTACACAATTTTACCCCACAAATCCTCCATAAATAAGGGTACCCTCCTCTACCTTTCTTCCCTTTCTCCCTCCTCTCTCTCACCACTCTCTAATTACCAAAAACCCTGTCCCTCTGCCGCCACCATGCTCTCCACCCTCCCTCCCTCCGACCCATTTCTCGACAACCCATTCTCCGCCTTCTCCGGCAGTTTCCCACCATGGGATTTCCATGACCTTTTTTCCGACGACATCAAACCCACTACTCCCTTACTCATAACTTCAAGTTCCGGTTCAGATGAACCGAACCAACCCCATGAGAAACGTAAACCGGACTCAGACGAACCGAACCACCGGGTCATCGACGAGCGAAAGAGGAGACGAATGATATCGAACCGGGAATCGGCCCGAAGATCACGGATGCGTAAACAGAGACATGTTGAGAATCTAAGGAATCAGTTGAACAAGTGTAGACTCGAAAACCGGGAAATGAAAAACCGGTTGCAATTCATTTTGTTTCACTTGAACCGGATAAGAACCGAAAATGATTGGCTCCGGTCTGAGCGAACCGTGCTGAACCAAAGAATCAACAATTATACTCAAATTTTGGTTTGCCAACAATTTCAACCTTTCACCCCTGCGTGGACATGTAATACTACTACGGTGGAATAATTCATCTTGATTAATCAATTAATCAAGTAAAATACTGATGATATAATCTTGATTAAAATTCTAAGACAAAGTAGTAATTTGTCTGTGTAAATTATTAAAATTAGATAAAAATGATTAAAAAGAAAACTCTGGGGATTTTCCGTGCTATTTTTGGGGGAAAAAGCTAGGACTGGTTTTGGAAAATATTGTTGATTTTTTCAAAGCCATAAGGGTAATATATTGATTAAAATTATATATTTATGTATAATATTTGTCCTTTTTTGGAATAAATATATGCCATTTTTCGGTTTAAATTCTATGTATTGATTGTTTTGATTATTTTTTTTTTGTCAAAGGATTGTTTTGATTATCTAGTTGGTTGTTTATCAAATTGAGAATTTTTTTTATTTTCTTACACAAAATTAAACTGTAAATTAACCTACACAATTTTTGACTTTTATATTATTTTTTCCTTTCACCTTGATTTTTTTTTCTCTCTTTTACTCTTTCTTAGATTTGATGTTCACACTTTTTATATACAATATTAGAATACGATGTTGGTTTTCATATACCGTATAAGTAATTGTAACCAAAAAAAAATATTGTAACCAAAAAATATACCATATAAGTAACAACTATTTATATAAATTAATCATCATTCGTCTATGTCTTGTGACTCGTGTTGTATGTAGACTTCAAAGTCAAAACAAGTCATATATTTGATGATTAAACCGTCAAATAATTTGATATAATATGTAATGACTTTTTTGTTAAATAGTTAAGTAGTTATAGTCACACAAATAAAAACATAAGAAAATTTAAACTCAAAACTCTATAAATAAATGTTTCTGCAGCTACCATATTGTAGTATATAGTTTTTTTGACTAAATATTGTAGTATATAGTTAGTAAATGATATCTTGCTTGTCCGGGGAAATAGTAGTGTAGGAATAAAAGAAGAATCAATGATAACACATGACAAAATATATGCAAATTGCAAAATGCAATTGCCAATGAAAAAAGAATCCTTCCACCTATAGAAATACTGTATATAAAGAGAACAAAGAGAGAAATTAAAGTTGAAATTGTGAAGGAATATGTGATAACCGATGAAAAAGTAGTAATAGCAAGAGAACTAGAGAAGAAGAACATTAAAATATAACCACATTATAACCATCTAGTCTGTCCAAATAAAAAAAAATTAAGAGTTTCCTATTTTTTTCTTTTTTGGTAGACGTTTCCTATTTTTTCTTTTATAAGAAGTGATCGAGTTATAGCATATTTTTTTTATAGATAAATGTCAATTGTTATGTCTTTAGCGACATGATGCATAGCAAATTTAACACAAATATTTTTATTTATTGTTGGACGTTGGTTAATTCAAAGTAATTAGATTTGGTATAGTGATGATGAATTTGGATAGTATGTTAGATGTTATGAGTTCGATCATCAGTTTCATTATAAACAAAAAAAAATGTTGGTTCATCCATAATCTCCCATAAATTTTTCGAATTCTGGAAGTTAAATTCACTGAAATGGTGACACATTAACATTTTGATATATAGTATTCCTTTGTCATAATATAGTACAGTAGAAACTCTTTAAATTAATAATGTCAGAACCACAAAAATTTATTAATTTAGAGAGTTATTAATTTATCGATAAATTAATAATTATTAATTTAAATAGTTTTTAAGTAATTATACTTTACATACCAAACAAAAAGACAAATTAGTCTATATCTCTTAGAATTACGTTGCAGCGAACTTTGAGACTCAACGTAAATCAGTAACTACTGTGTGTCTATGCATTGGAAATCAATAATGACTTTTGAAGTACAATAAATGTAAACAAGAGGAACAAATACTACGTCACTTTCTTTAATCAAACAAAGTATATGAACTTAATCCCTCTACTTTAAGAGAATCCAGCTGATTGGTTTTGGATTAAGTGCAATTAGGATGGACACTTTAACGTATATCATAATATAAAGTGATTGATGACTTTATATATGTTCAAGATTTTTGGTTAAATGAGGGGCCACAAGTTATAATCAAAGACGTAGCCTAATCAATGGACTATAAAGAGGACATTCGTCACTCCAAATTCAATTATTTTATAGGAGCTATTTTATATTGTGACATTTACTAGATTGTAAGTAAATTTCCAGGTTTAGATTAATTGGATATTTAATATATCTGATATATAATTAAAGTTAATATATTAGTTATTCAATGAATCTAAAAAAATGAAATTTGTTTATAATTAAAGTTAGAGGGAGTATTATATATATATTAAGACACAAGTTATTATATATATTAAGACATTGTCAAAAAATATTATATATATTAAGACAAATAAATGTGGAGTCTAATGAAAAAGATTAGGTAGCAAATTAAAATTTGGATTTCAACAAAAACAAATATTCATATATTTAGTGATTAACATGTTTCTTATAAGATTATTTCAAGCAAAGGAATATATAAAGTTTGATTCTCTCTGATGTTAATTTGGATGAATTAATTTACCTTCTTCAAAAAAATAAAGTAATATGTAACTTAAGACCATGCAAGATTGTGAAATTCAAAAATTTGATTGTGTGGTTGATCAATTTTACTTTATTAATCATAAAAATATATGTTGTTATTGTTAACCATTTATTTAACATGTATCTTATTAAACACTTTGATTACTTCATTTGAAAAGAAAAAAAAAGTCATAAACCATTACTGGTACTCTATTTGTCCCTAATTATAAGTAATCTTTCAAACATATATTTTGTTTCTAAATATAAGTCATTTTTCGATTTTCTAGAGACATTTATTATTATTATTCCAAATATAACCTCTACTTTGCATTGGAATACAAAAAGTCAACTATAAATACATTTTTTTCACCAACTAGAACATCGACCTGTGCGGTGCACGGGTCTGATTAGCCGTAAAATATATAATGATTAAATAAGATATGATAATTCCAATAATGAAAGGTATATGAAAAAAGTTGAGTAATATTAAACGATAGTTCAACAATAATTTTGGATAAATATTCATACAAAGAAAATTATGTTATATTACGGAAGACTTCCTTATGGACCACATTCGAAGTCTTAATTGTATCTTCACTGTCGTCATCGATGATCAATATTTTTAATCATTTTCTAGAAGTAACTCTTGAAACTACAACATACAACTGACCATGTGAAAACACTGGCGACGGAAGATATATCCCAACATGCTTTAAAGATTGTCTCTGACTCTTATTAATAGTCATCGCAAAAGAAATCATTATAGGAAATTGTCTCCGTTTAAATTTAAAAGGAATTCTCACGTCAGATGGTGTCAGAGAAAATCTAGGTATGAAAATCTGATCACCAATATTACTTCATGAAATAATTTTTCCTTCAAGAGCACGTTTTCTCAATCTCGTAATAATAAGTCTTGTTCCATTGCATAATCCTAATTTTTTATTCAAATTCCTTAATAGCATAACTCAAACTCCAATGTTAAGTCTCAACTTGTGATTTGGAAGTCTTGACGTAGAAATTGTGTTAAAAAATTCGAGAGTATGAACATCATCCACTGTTTTACCGTCTACATTTTGTGTGAGTGGAGTATCATAACTCAAATATGTTTTTTCTTCACCAGGAATTAAATCCAACATATAATCATTTATTGTGTCGACTATTGAATTTTTAGGAGCTAGTATAGCTCTATTTTGGAAATACGTTATATCGTTCATGTTTTGTAAAAGTTGGGGATAAGTGCTTTCAACGATAGAAGCAAGAGGATCACCTGAATTAGGAATCAATAAATCTGATGAATGTCAAGTTCTAAATCATCGTCGTTGTCATCTCCAATTTCTCCATCGCCAACACCCAAAACCCATTCAGAAAACAATCTTCTTTGTTCAACGTCTGCACTCGAAGCACCACCGAGAAGCCTCATGTTTTTACTCAATGTTAAAACTTCACAAAAATCCCAAAGAACCGAAGAATTAATAGTAGCATGAACAACTTCTGGCCTTGTACCTCTGGGTATTATTGGTAGAATTTGTCTAAAATCTCTGCCGAAAACAACAACTTTTCCACCGAAGGGAATGTGTTTATTTTCTCCATCAACAGACTTGAGAATATCTTTTAAAGTTCGATCAACAACTTTGAAACAGTGTTTGTGCATCATTGGTGTTTCATCCCATATAATGAGCTTTGCTTTTTGTATTAATAGCGCCAAAGGGCTTTTATGAAATATGGTACATGTTGAAAACTCGTCAACATTTAGAGGAATAAAAAACCTTGAATGTGTTGTTCTACCGCCAGGTATAAGCAATGCAGCATTCCCACTTGAGGAAACTGTTAAAACTATCTCACCTTTTGAGCGTAATGCGGCTGACATGGCCCTCCAGATAAATGTCTTTCCTGTACCGCCATAACCATAAAGAAAAAATACACCAGGTTTGTTTTCGTTAACTCTTGTCGTGATTGTATCATATACTTTACGTTGCTCTGAAGTCATAGTTGACATCAATCTAACATGTTCCTCAGCTAATGATTGTCTGTTATAATTCAATTCGTCGTGTATTAAACTATTTTGTATATCAGGAACTAATGATGTGGCTGCTCTAGGCATTGGAGGATAATCTTTTAAATTCTTCCCACAACTACGTAACATCATCTCAATATCTGCTAGTGCATATTGAATCAATTGATCATCGGTTAATATTAAATCTGCAATGTTAAAATTAAAATAATGAATGTGATTAGTGACATGACTATGGTTGTGTTTGGTTGTATTGCCAAAAAAAAATTGATTTAGCATAATTTAGTTTGATAATAACTTTTCAAATCTCACATGATAATTATTCTCTAAATCTATGATCCGGTTGAAAAAAAATCAATGATCAGGAAAGACATAAAAATATTTCGTGATGAATAATATAGTCAATAATAATTTTGATATGATATACTTTTAAAATTGATGGTGCTTATCAATTATTGCACATAATTTTAATCACAATTGGTATACTTGCCATAGTGGTTGGAAATATTGCCTTGCACTGAAGGCTTGCGGGTTCGAATCCTTGTCAAGACAAAATTGTATTATTTTTTAATAAAAATTGCAAGATAAAATGGAGGGAAAATAGGGAAAACAAATTAGGGATTAGAGTTTGCTTGTGTATACAAGCTTATAATATAAAAGATTACAATTTAGTAATTATAATATCCAA